>NC_091159.1:21015694-21355843 GCF_040958095.1 Procambarus clarkii
TGCCCAACCACTTCGGACGGTCGGGAAATTAACGCCGACCTGCATGACACGAGACCGTCCAGCCCAAGTGGTTGGACCCGACCCTATAGAGATCATCATCTAAACAAATTTTTTGAGCACGAGCTATTGAATACGTCATTCTTAAATCCTCTTTACTGTGCAAAATTGACTGACAATGACTAATAGATACTGTGCTTCATCTCGCCCGGGTTAGCTTCCCAGCATCCATTAAATCTTGGGACACACAACAGGATCTAAGATGAAAAAAGTCATAAATTTATTTATTTATATATATACAAGAAAGTACATTGGGATTATAAGGATACATAGCATAGTAATTACATTCTTGTAAAGCCACTTGTACGCGCAGCGTTTCGGGCAGAAATCCCCTGTGTATTGCTACCCATCATGACCCAACGTTCCAGTTTCGTATCCGACTAACGTCAAGTTCTCAAGCGACTAATTTAATTTTGATAATTGAATTATGCACTTAAATTTCCTCTTTTACCATTATAATTTTACCATGCAATATTAATAGGCAATAAGCAAGGTGGTTTAATAAAAATCAGCAGCTTGCATAAATTTCCTCCTCCAACATTACCATTCGACCAAGACTTTTCTGGAGACGGAGGAACACGAGGAAACGGGAATCTTAATTAAACACCTTGGAGTTTCCTTAGAGTTTTCCCGGGGCTTTGCGTCCCCGCGGCCCGGTCGTCGACCAGGCCTCCCTCGTTGCTGGACTGGTCAACCAGGCTGTTTGACGCGGCTGCTCGCAGCCTGACGTATGGATCACAGCATTCCTATACTGTGTACAAGAACTGAACACCTTATCTGGAGAAGGTTTATTAAGGTCTTCTACTCCCCGAGCCCGGCCTTACCTACCTCCACAACCAAAGATCACATTCACTCAAAAAAATCTACCACTTACGGGTTATTCGTGCCGGTGCAACCTCTCTTTAGTGGCTTAATCTTCCCCACTAAGTCAATCGGCTTTACCTTACATCACAAACAATTAACATTGACGTGAGCATCAGGCAATAACATTATCAAGAGACAAGGGAGACTGGTCCTGGATTACCACTGCTTAACATACCTATATTCTCCGAGACATGCCCAGTCTCTGAGGATACGGAGAGAGAGATCCACACACATCATTCCTACACAGATTGAGTCTATTGTCTTCAGAGTCGCCGGCAGCTTTTACATTTTAAAACCTTTGTGTTCGCCTACACACGCAGTAATCAGAAAGTGTAAACAGTAAGGTCATAAGCAATACCCTTGGCTGACCAAAGAAACTTCAAGTCCAACAAACTCCTTCCCAAGGAGGATTGGAAAGGAGTTTGAAACGTCCCAAGGATGATTAAGAACTAAACTTTTTTTTCAGACTTGGTTCAACCCAACTAAGTGTTCACACAACAGTCCATCTTAATTTCGCCTTAAGTCTGGCTAAGTCAGTTTGAGGAGGACGTTGTAGTGTTAAGTTTCAGAGTTTTTTTTTAACTTAAAAGAAACGCGCGCTCGGGGGAGTCGTAGTCCTAAGAACCTTGGTTCGATTCCCCGCGGAGGCAGAAACAAATAGGCAGTTTCCTTTACCTGATGCACCTGTTCACCTAGCAGTGAATAGGCACCTAGTTTAGATAAGCTATTATGAGCTGCATTCTAGGGATGTGAGTGTGTATACTCAATCCCCTAAAGTTGTGCTTGCGGGGATTGAGCTTCGGCTCTTTGGTCCCACCTCTCAACTGTCAGTTAACTGGTGTACAGGCTCCTGAGCCTATTGGGCTCTAACACACCTATATTTGAAACAAATGTTTGCGTGTGAGAGCGGCACACACACACGTAGTTTATTTGAAAAGAAAATGGGGTCGGGAGTCTGTACATTAGACAACCGCCGGTTAAAAAGGTGGGGGTTCAAGAGCTAACAGCTCGATCCACGCAGGGTGCAGTCGCACCTCCACAGATCTCCAGCATCATCTATTGATACTAGTAATGGCCCAAAAGGGCCACCACTTACGGGTTATTCATGCCCGTGCCACCTTTTGGGTGGCTTAATCTTCATCAATCAGCAGCAGCTCGACCCTGCAGGCACAAATAGTAAATAAAAAAAAGATGCCCAAACAAAAACACGGGCAACCACCCGACGTGAACAAAAAGTATCAAAAGAAGACTTACCATTACATAACACGTACTGCGTTATGGCTTACAGTGCTTACCAAGCTGTACTCGTATATTTGTATCTGCGGGGGATGAACCACAGCTCTTGGGACACGCCTCTCTTTGAGCGACTGGTCTATAAGGTTACTTATAGGCACCTCGGGGCCCCGAGTCAACGGGAGACATCTCCCGTCACGCAGGGTGCAGTCGCACCTCAACAGATCTCCAGTATCATCTGTTGATACTGGTGATGGCTCAAAAGGGCCACCACTTACGGGCTATTCATGCCCGTGCCATCTTTTGGGTGGCTTAATCTTCATCAATCCTCGAGACAAGAGTAGCAGTATTATATACCCATGAGCCATAGGATAGTTCTTACCCTATGGCTTTAGTTGCTAGCCTGTCCTCCCAAACGTCAAGAAACTGTCGTACTAAAGTGCCCTTAGCCTAACCTTTCAAGAGGACCCAAAACAGAAAACGGGACGGTACGTCAATTTCGCGAGCCGCTACCATTTTCTAGTACGATTTTTGACCTTGGGTAGAGTATACGTCAAAATACGACGTTCTAGTAGGAGGACGGGATGCTTACATGCCAGGCTGGTGAAGGAGGAGAAACGCATGGGCTAGAATGAGAAGGCACAGATACCCCAGGGTCGTTGTACCGCAATGCAGAGAGTAAGTATGCAATAGCTTACAGACTCTTAAAAAGTGCCATAACTCTCATTCTCAAGAGGATTGTTTGATCCCCTTCACCCCCCCCCCCCCGCCCCAGATCACCCCCCCCCCCTCCACCTCCCGGTGCTCGTAGTCGAGGCCCACCTTGCCCAGCAATAATCCCGTCCACCACCTGGCACCTAGAGCCAATGACAGTAACCTCAACGTAATTACCTTTCTAATAGCAAGTGTGACTGAATCACACTTGGCCAAAATGGAAATATCACATCAATTCTCAACACGTTCTTTGCCCACTTGCTGCCGCCCGCCTCTCCGGTTTACAGAGGAAATATCATGCATTACGCCGGCGTGTATGTAAACCGTATGTAAACGTAGTCTACCACGTGGTCTGGCCCCCCCTCCTCCTCCCGCTACCAGTATACCTGGGGTATAGGTATACTGTATACCAGTATATTCAGAGGTGTTCTGCTCCCCGAGCCCAGCCTGAGGCCAGTAGTCTACACAACATTGCTCGCTTTATAAAAGGAACGAAATTTCCCGAATGTGATATTTTATCTGAAAATAAATTTGAATTTGTAAGGAGTTTCTTTAGAACAGAACACGAAACAATAGGTAAAAATTGGTTTATGTTAAATTAAGATTTAGGAAAGGCTTGGGTAAATACTGGTTCGGTAACAGGGTCGTTGATTTGTAGAACCAATTACCGCGTAACGTGGTGGTGGTGGGGTACCTCGATTGTTTCAAGCGTGGGTTGGATATGTATGCGAGTGCGATTGGGTGATTATTAATAGGAGCCGCCTCGTATGGGCCAATAGGCCTTCTGCAGTTACCTTTGTTATTATGTAATAATACTAAGCACTTATTGTTTAACATTGTATTATTTTTTTACTTCGGTTATAATTAAACTTCCAATTTAGCTAAAACAAAACATTTTAACGTCGACAAACGGTATAATGACCGGATTACCCTAATTACAAACATTTAGATACTGCTGCATTCACGAATGCAGTAAACGTTTTAGTTCATTTGAATATAACACGACGCACTCCAGAATGGTACTTAATCTTGTAATAAAAAACCGACCTTCAAACGTCTCTCGACAAAGCCGAGGTTAATTAGTTAATTGTTAATTGATCTCCAATTAACACAGTGCCTCGGTACTGCATTACGCCCCTAACCTGCACCCTTGGCCTGCACGCCTTTAGCACCTCTGGTGTTCCAGTTGGCACCGGGGGCATGACCTTTGAAGCAGCTGCATACGGAAGTTATCCTCAGGGACGTTTTAAGGTGAGGTGCTTTTCCATGCCAGCCGGGTAGTGTAAATACCGCGAGGAGTCAGGAGGCCCCCAGCCCCCATGTGGACCAGGCTTGAAACTCTTAGACTGGAGACGGGTTTGCCCTCTCTACAAGAAAGAATATCACAAAGGACAGCTATAATTGTCAGCAAGATAATTACTTCTTCTGATCCAATCCCAGTACGGCAGGCCTTGGTGGTTGGACTAGGCTTGGGCTCTAAGGTTGGACTAAGCTCTTGGGTTGCAAGAGCAGGAAAAGTCCTAAACAGACTACATTTAAAAAACATGATTCTTGATAGAGAGGGTGATCATCCACACCCAAATTACACTCCTTCCGCGCCGTGGGAAGAGCCTACTTTCAAAATAGTAATAGAAAGTCTCCCAATGAAAAAGGCTGCCTATGATCCGACAATCCTAAACCGCATAATAGAAGAGCAAATGTATAGCATAGCAGTAGCAGGAGCCACCCACATCTTCACAGACGGATCGGTGGACACAGAATATGAGAGTGCTGGCGCTGCTCTTTGCACGACCAGCGTACAGGCATACTGGAGACTGGGAGGACTAGTATCATCAACCCAAACTGAGCTGTTTGCCATACAACAGGCATTCGCATATGTGATTGCACAAAACACTCAAAATGCAATCATACACACAGACTCAAAAGCTGCACTTCAAATACTAGGACAAAAACAGTGGAAAGATAATGTGGAAATAATTACCACCATTTTGTATCTTGGAGCAGTCGCTAAAGGCAAAGGACTCAACATAACCTTAAACTGGATCCCATCCCATATTGGAATCCCATTAAATGAAAAAGCTGATGAAATTGCTAAATTGGCAACTCGTCATCCAGTGATACATAAAACAAATCAACCCAGCCTAGAGAACATAAAAAACATCATCACCAAAAAACTCTCACATCTCAACAAAGCCGACCTGCACCAGAGAATAGCTGAAGGTTCGCCATCTGCAACATGGTATCTTCAGGCAACCAAATTGGAAAGGTTAAATATCCCAAAAGGAATCCACAGGGAAATAGCAGTTAGGTTATATAGACTACATCTAGGTTACAAATGCAACTGGGAGATTGGTGAACCCCGACAGAGAGAGTGCATCTTCTGCCAAACTGTCACAGAAAAGCCATTACTTCACTATCTTCTGGAATGTGAAGCAACCAATGGCCTTAGAAGAGCTTTAAGAGTTCCTGAATCATGCAGTGGCCACCCTGAAGCCATCAACACAGCCACTCTCCTGGTCAACAAAGGTGTCCAGCAGCTGGACACCCTCATAAAGACTGTGAAGCAGTATCCTCCCCCGCGATAACAGCTTGATGGTTAAATGCAAACTCAGAATACTGAGAAAAAAAAATTGTACCACTTACGGGCTATTCATGCCCGTGCCACCTCTTGGGTGGCTTAATCATCTTCTTCATCAGGAGGCCCCCAGTTTACGGGCTCACCATAGCCTGTGCTACATGGACACTTCGTTCTGAGTAGCTAAATCTAAAACAACGTCAGGAGGCCCCTGAAGCATGCCTGAGAGCAACACTATCCCTACGCTTAAGGAGATACAGCAAGCATACAGCCCCGCTCCTGTCTCAGGTTAGGCCACTCCGGGCTCACCATAGCCCCTGCTGCTTGGAACTTTTGGTCCCGAGGAGCACAATCTAAAACAACCCACCCACGCTTATCTCTTATCATTCACACTTGCCACCTAACGTGCTCTTCACAACAACAAATTTTGTGTTGTACTCCACACTAACATATTTGGAGAACTGACATATCCGCCATACAAACTCTCTCCATCATATTTAAAGGCCACGAGAACACTAACCCATCCACTTGGGCTGGACGGTAGAGTGACGGCCTCGCTCCATGCAGGTCGGCGTTCAATCCCCGACCGCCCAAGTAGTTGGGCACCATTCCCTCCGTCCCATCCTAAAACCTTATCCTGACCCCTTCATAGTGCTATATAGTCGTAATGGCTTTACGCTTTCCCCTGAACATTCCCATCCCCCCTCATCACCTGCCCCGTTGCCCAAGTAGGAAATACCTACCTTATTATCAAGAGTGCTTATCTGGTATTAAGTAATGATTTGAAGTGCCACCTCACCCAAACGACCACAGCCTTTGAGGAGATAAAGAAGCAGATGGGATATAATCACTACATACAAAATAGTGAAGGAATTCCATTCACTGGACCTGTATGAGTCAAAAACAAAAAAATATTGTGGTTTGGCAGCAAGATGCCGTTTCTGGAAACTTTCCTTATTAAAACTACTCGTAGCCCAGTCGATATCTGCTTGATGGGGTTCTGGGAGGTGTTCTACTCCGAGCCCAGCCTGAGGCCAGGCTCGAACTTGGTCCAACAGGCTGTTGCTTTGAGCGGCCTGCAGGCTCACATATGCACTACAGCTTGGTTGGTCCAGCACTTCCTGCAAGAACTTATCTAAGTGCCTCTTGAATACATCCACCTTTGTTCCTTGCCTTACCTTACCTTCCGGAAATATTTTCACACAATACAGATACACCTCCCACACATGCGGCGGCGGCGGCGGCGGCAGCAGTCAATACTATCAGTATCATTAAACAGCATCATTAATATACCTTGATGCGGCTCCGAGGATCACCACCCATTCTTGGCATTATGTATAATTCTTACTATTGAAGAGACGGTTATTACCGGTACCACGGGAGGGGGGGGGAGAATGGAGGAGGGGGGGGGGGGGGGGTCGCAAACCGCGAGGAGCGTGACTGGGCTGGCGTGACGTCACTAACCGTCGCTACCAACCTTAACCTGTCAACAATGGGACGGATTTAATGTTTACACGGCGTGAGAGGCAATTGTCTACCTGGTCACCACCACCTCCCAATACCATTGACTCATCTCCACACCCCCAACCCCCCTCTCCACACACACACACTTTTACATTTACTTTCTCTCGCTCTCCTATCCCGTCCTCCCTTCCTCTCGATTCTGTTCTCCCTTTTAACCATTTCTAAAATTCATTAAGCGGCTTCCATAGTGACCAAACAGCAGATCAAGGAAAGAACGGCAGACTGCACTAATTGCAAATTAGACGTTACGACTGAAGCTAATCAAGGGAGTTCTAACACAGTCTCCACCTTACTTATTGTCAAGCAAGTGTTCTAAGGTAGCCAAAGTACCTGGAGATTACATTGAGTTGGTTACAAGGACCAATACAAGACTGCTCTCTGGTACGCCCACGCCGCCTGGTTCAGCGCGTCCTAGTACATCGCATTTTTTGCGGCATCAACCCATCCGTGAATACTGTCGGGGTATTATTACAGATTAAAACATCGTACTACAGCCATCAGCCTCTCTGGGTTCAGGTTTCTCTCTCAGGGTTAGGTTATCTTGAGATGATTTCGGGGCTTAGTGTCCCCGCGGCCCGGTCCCTTAGCAGCTGTCCCAGGTACCTATTTACTGCTAAGTAACAGGGGCATCAGGGTGAAAAACATTTTGCCCATTTGTCTCCGCCTACACCGGGGATCGAACCCGGAACCGCAGGACTACGAATCCGAAGCGCTGTCCACCCAGCTGTTAGGCGCCCCTTGGTAAACTATTAAAGAAATTTAATTCCCATTCCAAATACAATTGCCTGGTTCATGTTCCCAGTTTCTCCTTACAAGGATCCCCAAGGTTATAATTGATATCCAAGTTAACTTCCAGTAATCATTTACGAGTTCAAGGATTCCCATTCCTACAAGATACTCTTTACAATAGTCTAAATAAATATTACTACGTAGTAGTAATGTAACCCTGAGGGACAGTGATATAAATAAGCAAATGTTCTCAATGAAAATAAGAGATCAATTAGAAAGCTAGAACCATGTCACTATATAATTAGCGTTTTCACCGCAAGCTTCACCACACAACGCGAGCAGCCCAACAAATCTCTTACGAGATAGGCCCGATAAGGAGCAAACACGAGCATTCTTATCTAGATCACATTTCAGTGATATCAGAGGTCCAAATCCTGGCTTGTTTCTCGTGACTGGTTGTCAAGGAATTTAGACAATGATTGCTGCCAGCCACCACAGAAGAGACCACAGCTACTACAATTACACTCATCTTGTATACTCATTAACACCCTCTACCACCACTAGGCTTCACCAGCAACATCAAGGAGCATATTAACCACAGTCGTCACCCACATTGGGTCGGACGAATTAGGCATGATCACTATTACCCAAACCTCCACAACACTGCCACCCTCCACCACCACCTTGCCAGATCACACAAGACCATCTCTAAGATAACCTAAATTTCTCCAATTTCTAAAAACAAGGAAGGAAAGCACGCGGCTATGACTACACTATGTAGAGAAAATACAAAAAGGAAAAAAAATTATTTCCAAACTAATAAGAAAATGGGGAAACTATGATATTCCAGTCCACCCCTGGGCCTGGATGGCCCCTGGGCCTGGATGGCCCCTGGGCCTGGATGGCCCCTGGGCCTGGATGGCCCCTGGGCCTGGATGGCCCCTGGGCCTGGATGGTCCCTGGGCCTGGATGGTCCCTGGGCCTGGATGGTCCCTGGGCCTGGATGGCCCCTGGGCCTGGATGGTCCCTGGGCCTGGATGGTCCCTGGGCCAACATAATTAGGCGGAGGTCCAGACGTCCACTTAATTCTGGACGTCCAGGACGGACTGAAACAACCTCGTTTCTTCATTGTCTGATAAGTGGTTTGGACATCACATCTTCGGCCACGTTATTGTCACTCAAGTGTCGACAAAAGAATTCTAAACTGCAAGACAAATATAACTGACAGTCAAGGGGATCTGACGACATTGGTGAGCAGGTTCCGGAAAGAGACAGATCTTAAGTCAGCCTTGCAAGGTCAAGGTGTGTCAATATGGCACCATTATTCCCCCTCTCAGCACTCAGAGGTGTGTCAATAGGGCACCATTTGGTACCCTTCGAACTTTTCTAAGGTGTGTCAATATGGCACAGTTTGTCCAGCTCCAAGCGTTGCAATGTTCACCTGTGGCCAGTTTCGCGAGTTCTATTCCCATAGGGCGATCCGACGCACAGTTTTCATGGCGATTTGATCAATAAGGCTGTTGCTGTTAGCGGCCTACAAGCCCATATAGCAATTATAACCCAGCTAATTTCATAATTCGTGCTAGAACCTAGTTCTAAAAGAATGAACCTTTGATCAGCATAACTTCTTAAATTTGTTGTTGGAAGGTTTAATAATCTTTTCTCGGAGATTCTTCAATGGGTCTTTTCTACACCAACTGCCATCTCTCTCTCCAGTATGTCATTAATACCTGCTTGATGGGGTTCTGAGAGTTCTTCTACTCCAAGCCCGGCCTGAGGCCAGGCTTGAACATATTTATGTCAACATAAGGGAAGATTGGTGGAAAATATTAAGAGGGACGGGTTCGAAATCTGAACACGGTGATTTACACAACCCGTTCTCGCACTTTCGTAGTCTATATTGACTTATTAAATACGTGCATATGTAACATACTAATTTATTGCGAATATTTTAGTTTACCTTGAAAAGCTTCATAGAAAACACCGACCTTACCTAACCTTCTTAGTATGTTAAGATAAGCATCTTATTGTAATTACAATTATTACTTAACCTATCAAGGTATAGGTTAAGTAATAATTGTAATTACGAAGCAATAAGATGCTTATCTTAACATACTAAGAAGGTTAGGTAAGGTCGGTGTTTTCTATGAAGCTTTTCAAGGTAAACTAAAATATTCGCAATAAATTAGCATGTTACATATGCACGTATTTAATAAGTCAATATTGACTACGAAAGTGCGAGAACGGGTTGGATTACATCACATGAAACTAGTAGGCACGGCTGGATGTACAAAATCTAAGCAGAGGTGCGTTGAAGAACTATCAACATCAAGGGCCCAAGACTTCAAAACTCTCCAGCTACCCATAAGGAGCATAACTGGCCGACCTCTCACAAGTGTTTAAGAGAACTCGACAAACTCCCCCAAAGGATACCTGATCAACCAGGCTATGATTCATACGTCAGGCTGCGAGCAGCCGCGTCTAACAGCCTGGTTGACCAGACGACCAACCGGGAGGCCTGGTCGGAGACCGGGCCGCGGGGCCGTTAATTCTCGAAACCACCACCGCCTCACACGACTGGAGTCCACGGTTCGAGACTCCTACAGCCCAGGTGACTGGAGAAGCACAGAATCAGATAATTTACAATTTCCGCGACTGTCATAGTGGTTGAGCAATTACCAAAGGCAGGATGGTCCTGCTCTGTAACTTCCACATGGGTTACTTTTATTATTATATTTTAATAGATTTTAAAACGCGAGAGGGAGCGGCCAGGCGCCAGATTCACGAAGCAGTTACACAAGCACTTACGAACGTGTACATCTTTCCTCAATCGTTGACGGCTTTGGTTACACTTATTAAACAGTTTACAAGCATGAAAACTTGCCAACTGTTGTTATTGCTATAAACAGCTCAGAAGCACTCATTAACTGTTTAATAATTGTAAACAAAGCCGCCAAAGACTGAGAATAGATGTACAGGTTCGTAAGTTCTTGCGTAACTGCTTCGTGAATCTGGCGCCAGGAGTCGAGTTAGCCCTGAGAGACATATGATACCCTGTGCAAATGAACTTAAGAACACACAAGACTTTAGGAGCCTAATAGGCCCATACTAGGCAGATCTTATTCTCAAACACATTCCATATTTATGTCTAACCTACGCTTGAAGCACGCCAGAGATCCCACCTTCACTATATTATCAGGTAATTAGTTCCGTAAATCCAACCTGTCCACGGACCAAGGCTCGTTAAAACGGCGACCATCCCACAAGACTTCTCAATTTTAACATATTGGGTAATAAATAGATTTGCTTTCAAATATAAATTAATACTATATATCTGAGTTCTATATATAGTTCAGGTTAGGTTAGGTGTGTGTGTTCCGTTTGCGATTAGTTTTATTTGAAGTACGAGGGTGAAGCATTTACAGCGTTGCTAGTCGAAGAGGTTGTTAGCGAAGTGCTATTCCAAAACGTTCGAACATCATCAGCTGAGAGTTGTATTCACCTAGTTGTGCTTGCAGGGGATGAACCCTGCTCTTTCAGCCCGCCTCTCAACTGTCAATCAACTGTTTCTACTATTTCCCCCCCCCCCCCCACACACAGAAAGCAACCCGTAACTGCTGTCTAACTCCCAGGTACCTATTTACCACTAGGTAACAGGAGCATCAAGGTGAAAAACTCTACCCGATGTTTCTCGCCGGCACCGGGAATCGAACCCCGGACCACATAATTACGTGTACAGCGTGCTGTCCACCCAGCCACCGGCCCCTTATGTGTAAACAGTTTTGCGTTCATAAACGGAGTTTGGCAGCTGGATTAACAGGCACTGGGACTTTGTTGACGACGGACTTGTAAATCAACAACGTTATTTCTAAACCAGTGTGCCCATAACGGTTCACATTAAATGAGCGAAGTTAGAGTTCTTAACCGCTACTAATTAACTAGCTATACTGAACTGGGACGATTCGCTAAATTTAGAGATGCAATTTCGTAATGAGAGGCTAAAATTACAAGCTACCAGCAAACAAACTATTAATGTGCTCAATGAATTACACCAAGCCCTGGTCAAGGATAGGAGGCCTGGTCGACGACCGGGCCGCGGGGACGCTAAGCCCCGGAAGCACCTCAAGGTAAGGCCTTTTTTTTTAGCCCACAACTTCCCATATCTTAGCATAAGCTGACATTTTCAGAGGACAATTTGGTAGCAGCAGAGCATAGATTCTCAAGAATAATGCAGTAGTGTCTGCAAATACAGAAGTTATCAATAAACGATTTACTCTTCAGTCTATACAGTGTAGAAGCAATGGCGATATGGGAGGCAACGGTGGTGTCGGCGGGTGGCGTCTTACAGACGTGGTCCACGCCTTACGGGAGCTCCCTGACGTGACACACCACCTCACCATACGCTAATTACCCCTCGTGAGACACCAAAAGATCAACTGATCACGACAACTTACGCCATTTTGCCGGTGGACGGAGTCAACAGGCAGCAGCAGCAACCCCCCAAGACCGTCTACCAGACACACCAACCCTACCCACACTGCCGCCTCGGGGAACCGATAACATCCACGCGATAACAGCGCTACATCCTGTATCTTATCTGTGTGGAGGCTTCCACGCCCGAATACTTATTGTAGTAGTCGTACAAACCACTACTACAATATAAACGTACAAAACGCAGTCAAATCATAACATTGAACGAAAAGGCAATGTTGTACTCGTGTCTCTGGGTGTACTCATGTCGGAAGACTTTACATTTAAAGAACACAAAGCCGTCACAACTGCAAGAAAAATGACAGGTTGGATAACAAGAACCTTTCACACTAGAGATGCTAAACCGATGATACTTTTCAAGACGCTAGTGCTCTCTAGAGCGGAGTACTGCTGCACAATGACAGCCCTTTTCAAAGTTGGAGAAATTGCTGACCTGGAGAGCGTGCAGAGATCCTTTACTGCTAGAATCTACTCAGTAAAACATCTAAACTACTGGGACCGACTATAGAGCCTAAATCTGTATTCTCTTAAGCGAAGGCGGGAGAGATACATAATAATTTACACGTGGAAAATATTAGAGGGCCTGGTCCCAAACCTGCACACAGAAATAACATCACACGAGACCAGAAGACTTGGCAGGATGTTCAGAATACCCCCGTTGAAAAGCAGAGGTGCAACAGGTACTCAGAGAACTATCAACATCAGAGTTCCGAGACTGTTCAACACGCTTCCACTACACATAAGGGGCATAACTGGCAGACCCCTCACAGTGTTCAAGAGAGAACTCGATAAGCACCTCCAAAGGATACCTGGTCAACCAGGCTGTGACTCACGTCAGGCTGCGAGCAGCCGCGCACAACAGCCTGGTTGACCAGTCGAGCATGGCAGGATGGGCAGGATGAGCAGAATACCTGGGCCTGGAGGAGGCTTGGGCGATGACCGGGCCGCGGGGACGCTACGCCCCGAAACCAAGACAAGGTAACCACAAGGTAGTGTATTACCACATATTGCCCCCCCCCCCTGCACATGATACCACGTTAGTCTATAAAACGTTGGATTACAGACTTATTATACAACAGCAGTTGTAGTGGAAAAGAGGTGAGTAGATACACTTTAGAAGTAGAGGGAAGTTCCCCAACTGGTGAAGGTTATACCAAGTGGAAGACTGACTACCTGGATGTGGGTTCTGGGAGTCTTCTACTCCCCGAGCCCGGCCAGAGAGGCTAGGCCTGACTTGTGAGAGCTTGGTCCACCAGGCTGTTGCTTGGAGTGGCGGGCAGGTTATCTTGAGATGATTTCGGGGCTTACCGTCCCCGCGGCCCGGTTCCTCGACCAGGCCTCCTTTTTGTTACTCATTTCCAGGAAACAGCCCGTAGCAGCTGTCTAACTCCCAGGTACCTATTTACTGCCAGGTGAACAGTCGCATCAGGGTCAAAGAAACTCTGCAGGCAGAGAAAGAAACGCAGGCGCACACATCCACCACAGCCCGGTTGGTCCGGCACTTCTTGAAAACTATCCAGCTTTCTCTTGAAGACGTCCACGGTTGTTCCAGCTTTTACTTTGAAAGGGAACACGGTGATGTACAAGCAACAGGGGAAGGGGTGCGAATAGGGCGAAGGAGGAAAGAGGGATTGGCTGGGAGTCCGGGAGGAAGTTCAGGGGTCACAAATACCCTCATCGTTAGTGACCTTCGGCGGGTGGAGGGTCTGGGTGGAGGGGGTCTGGGTGGAGGGGGTCTGGGTGGAGGTGGGGATGATGGTGGGTGACATACTGGTGGAAGTGACCTAGTAGGAACACTGGCAGATGTGGTGTGGGTGTGGCTCTTGGTGCATGGGGGCGGTGCTACATGCAAGTGACTAAGGACACGTTTTTGTGGGTATGGCAGCTGATGTGGGGGTATGGCCGTGGGTATGATCGTGGGTATGGCCGTGGGTATGTGGTTTTCAGAGGGACTCGCCATGTGGCCTTGAGTATGTATGGATAGAAGCGTGTTTGTAGACACTTATTGCTGCAGTGACCAGGTGTGGGGCTGTGTATGAGGTGTGGTTTATCTGCAGCCGGTTTCAGAGTTCCTCTACTCTCCAAGTGCAACCGTGAGCCAGATTTGTTCGACCCGTGAAAACTTTACTGATACAAGTTGAGCCTTGCAGCATGACCTTTGACAAGCCGCCGGCTTCCCGTAGCTGTCGAGGCCACGAGAGATGGTGCCCTCTGGTAAATTCAGGGAAGTATTATCCGGCACTTCCTGCAGGAACTTATCAAATTGCCTTCAATATTTCCACCTTATCTCTGGTGAAAGGTGAGTTACGAAACAATTGGAATGAGACTGGATGCTCCAGGTATGCTCCAGGCCGGGCTTACGAGCCCTCCAGTTGTATTCTCCGGAGCTTAGGCAAGACGCATTCAAATCGCATGGAAATAAGACGACCTGGACCATACCTGGAGTGGGTTCTGGGAGTTGGTCTACTCCCCAAGCCGAGCCTGGCCCCAAGCCGAGCCTGGCCCCAAGCCGAGCCTGGCCCCAAGCCGAGCCTGGCCCCAAGCACAGCCTGGCCCCAAGCCCAGCCTGGCCCCAAGCCCAGCTCGGGGAGTAGAACCCCTCCAGAGATCCTTTTCCTGGCCAGCTCCAGGTAATATAAATATTTGGCCAGTTGCACACTATGCCTCCAGCTCTGAGCACCACATGGATGTAAAAACGGCTTAGAAAGGTAGGCACCTAAATAAAAATAGTTATCCTCGAGGAGAAACATACCACTGGTGTCCAGCTGTGCTAGTGTTCCCGTGGGATAGCGAGCTGCACACACCAACAACCTGAATGGTCAAGATGATAACTAAAGTCAGATCAGATCTGTGGCTGTGGATCCTCGCCAGTCATCGGCAGGCAAGACGCCACAAAGGCACACTGCAGCGATTAAAAACCGGAATCAACCGTAACAGCGTGACATCGGTTTAGTGAACCGAAAACAAAAGTATCACATACGCTTAGCTTTGTGTGAGATACAATGACACCCACAAAACATAAGAAATAAACAGTCAGTTATTCCAAACTGTTACACAGTGGGAGAGACAGACACAGACCGCCGCCACAACACCACCACCACCACCAGCATCATGCCTTGTGCCCAGACTGCCTCGCTCTCCCTTCTCGGTGAAGCAGGTCGAGGTTACCTAGTGGAGACCTCTCCTGGGGGAGAAGAGCCTGGCGCTGCTGGTGGGGGGTGAGACGGGCGCCACCGTGGGAGGGTGAGAGATAGAAAGGAAAAAAAGAAGGGGCCAGATAAAACATAGAAAGAGCAAGGCAGATAAAAAGGGGGAGGAGGGAGAGCTACGAATTACGAAGAAGCTTGAGATTGAACGAGTGAAGAGGTGGGGAAGGGGGAGGAACCCCACACACACAGGCTATTTAACACAAGGGGCACACGCACTAGGGGACACAGGTGGAAACTGAGTGCCCAAATGAGCCACAGAGATATTAGAAAGAACTTTTTTAGTGCCAGAGTGGTTGACAAATGGAATGCATTAGGAAGTGACTCCATACACAGTTTCAAGTGTAGATATGATAGAGCCCAATAGGCGCAGGAACCTGTACACCTGTTGATTGACGGTTGAGAGGCGGGACCAAAGAGCTAAAGCTCAACCCCCGCAAGCACAACTAGGTGATTACACCCCCCCCCCCCCAACCAGGCCTTGGCGGCAACTCGTCAGAGGAGTCAAGTGTACCACTGGAAAGTTCACGACAAAGGTTCATTGTTATGGTGACAGTCATGCCTCAAGGCGATACACAACAACAACCCCACGAGTCCCCCCCCTCCCCGCTCCCCAACACACTCGCCCCCAAATACTATCCGAACTAGCGCCAAAAAGATGTAAAAACAAAAACAAACGCAAAGCACTAGACCTGCAAGTTACAGCCCCGCTCCTGTGCCAGGTAAGTCCACTACGGGCTCACCATAGCCCGTGCTACTTGGAACTTGTTCCGAGTAGCTGAATCTATAACAATAACACTAGACCTGACTTCATGTTCACTGACGCACGCACGTGTCCCAACACGCAAGAGGGATACTAGCCTATCTCCAGACTAAGTCAAAGATTTAGATCCAGTAACTGCGAAATTGTGGGAACAAATGCCTCGCCATTTATTAATGTCTTATTATGAACCCCATACCCATCCTGTGGGCGGTGGTGGAAAGGGTTACACACACACAATGGGCTCGGGGACTGAACCCCACAGTACGTTTAGCTAAGCAAGTGAAGCTTGTGAAGCTGGTTAACAAGTATTTGTTCCGTCTAACTAACCCTCTCCTTTCGACGATTCCGAGGATTAACGTCTCTGCGGCCCGGTTTCTAACGAGGCCTCCTGATTGGCGGTCTCGTCAACCAGGCAAAATTTATATAAAAATTAATGCATGACAATTTAACATCTCCCGTTATATATTTTCATCCATTTCTTTACTTAAATCATGTCAACTTTTCTAGAAAATGTGAATTACGCGTTTTAGTCTCTCCTGTTTGTAATTCCTGGGATAAACATTGCAGGCGATGAGTCACAATAACGTGACTCGACTTGAGAATGGTCCAGGACGGACCGAAACGTCGTCATCCCTTCACCATCTTGTGTGTGGTGTGGTGTGGTCTGGTCAACATTGTCACTCTTCTCGGAACACGTACAAGGGAGTTCATGTCTACTCTAGAGAATGGCTACCACACGGAAAACGCCACAGTGAAAGGAACCACGTAGACAACAATCATACCTGTTGGACCAAACTCTCACAATTCACTACAATAGAATTGCAGAGGTACAATAGACTACTTACTGTGGCACAGCATAACTCCCAGAACCCCGTCCAGGTACAGTCCAGCTATCCAGGAACAACACTTCTTAATGACATTTCAGAGAAAATGTAATTACCAACGTGAACAGAAAGACGAATAGTATATAATGGAAATGGAAGTGTCCTACACGCAGACGAGTCAAGGGGGTACTAGACTACACGTGACTCCTCCTAGGAAGCTGATGGACAAAGTTCAGACGCATGAATTTGGATTAAGGCTTCAACCTTTTTCCCAGCACCTTTAAGGCACTCGCACCCCCCCCCCCCCCCCCATCTCGGAATATCCCCTACCCCCTTATTTGCCACCTACCCCACAACAGCCCCACTGCGCTACCTATCCCAAATTACCCCTCTTATGAAGAAACCCCCCCCCCACCCCGACCCCACTCCAATACCAACATTTCCTCTCTTGCATCCACATCCCCCAGTAACCTCCACAAGCAATCCTTCCAGTCATCCCGTCCCACAGACTATCACCCCCCCCCCTCTCCCCTGCCGTCCATAGCAGTAGCCCAAATCGACGAGAGTAATGCGAGTGACCAAGACATCTTCAAGAGAAAACTAGGTAATTTTCTCCAAAGGGTGCCGGACCAACTGGGCTGTGGTGGATATGTGGGCCTGCGGGCCGCTCCAAGCAACAGCCTATTGGACCAAACTAAGTCGAGCCTGGCCTCGGGCTGGGGTTGGGGAGTAGAACTCCCAGAACCCTACCAAGCAGGTATCAAGCAGGTTAATGCTGAAGAATGCGAAGGTCTGGTACACGAAGACAAATGACAGACGGCAAAGGAGCAGCAAGAGAACAAGAGACGCACTCCGACAAAAGAGCCGCAGTGAAACCAAAGCTGAAGTTATAATGAATGTCACATTTCCCAGGACTTATCAGATGGCAAGACGAGACAATACAATGAGGAGGAATTGGCACCACTCATTAGAAATAATGTGAACATTAAGGAAATTATGAGCATGAAGAAAGGGAGTCGCGTAATTAATAGATCAGTAGCTGGAAATGCCTGGCACAGGAGACAGCATTTGACAATGCAAGTATATATAGGCGAGTACTTGTACACACACGCCAACAGCCCCAGGCATCTCAGTAACAAGACCTTTAAAATATTGCTCCATATACATATTAAGGAGCCAGCAAGGATACCCAACCTCGAGCGCGAAAGTTAATTTGAAAATGTGCAACAGTTACCTCGAAGCTGATCCTAGAACACATGGGTAAAAAAGCTCGAGAACTGGACCCATTGACGTTATAAAAAATAAATATGTAAGATCCAAAATATACGGGGTAATTGAGAGGGTGCAAAGATATTGTTTTACAAATTTACAGGCGTATCAAGCGTATCAAGCATCATATTAACAGCCTGTTGGACCAAGCTCTCACAAGTCAAGCCTGGCCTCGGGCCGGGCTTGGGGAGTAGAACAACTCCCAGAACTCCATCCGGGTACAAGAGAGCACGGATTAAGGTCAGGAGATGAACCTGAAGGATACAAGAATGAACTAGACATTGAGGTTAAGTTAAATACGCCAACACTGAACATTTCACAATCACACACAAGTTGGTAGGAAATCATTTCACAATACGACTAACAGCAATATACGAGGGGGTCCAAGCATTGCAGCTTCATCTTGCAGGATTAAATAGGCAGGTAGCCAGCACGCAGCTAAAGCTCGACTCTGCTAGCACAGCTTGCTGAGAACACCACACATCAACTTCATAAATAAAACACGGCAAATAAACAAGTGTACAAGCAAGCAAGTCCCAACTCACCGACAGGCAGGTGACGAGCGAGACGGGAGATCTCTTTACACTAGGTTGGGCTACCTGTAACAAAGAAAACGGGTTTATTACCATGCGAACTGTGGAAATTCCTTCACAACATTATGCCACAACTCTTAAATACCGACAACCAATGTTAATAGTTAACACTTATTAGGCGATTCATGGATTAAGATTAAGCCACCCTAGAGGTGGCACAGGCATGAATAGCCCGTAAAGTTATTAGGTGTATCTTGTTAAATAGCTTTACAAAAATTATTTAAATAAAACACACTGCTTAGCTTATCTATTACGAATCGTGGGACCAAGTACACTTGCAGTGACATCACCCTTCCAGCATAACATTTATATAATGTTTATTTATACAATACATACACTGGCTATATTACCATACTACAATAGAATTGCAGAGGTACAATAGACTTCTTACTGTGGCAAACATTATTATACATACATACCGCCTAGGTCACTAATCACTCACAACGTTGACTAACTTTTGTGTATACAGCATCGAAATTGACAAACTATGGTACAAGAGTTAAGAATAATATATATTATAAATTATATAATATATGACAGTGTCAGACCACGGAGGAAAATTTAAATAGGAATTTCCTTAAGTACTTTCGTATATTAATACACCGTCAGAAGGAGTCAACAGTTATTCGTTACTCCTTCTGAAGATTTATTAATATATGAAAGTACTTAAGGAAATTCCTGTTTCAATTTTCCTCCGTGGTCTGACACTCACATTTTTAATCACGTGTTTATTTTCGTGATATACACGCACACACATTATATATATATAATAAGAAAATAAGAAAAGTCTCGCTAAGAAAATAGTTAAGAGGGATAGAAGCCCTAAATCAGAAAATAGTAAATACAGAATATGCGGTCATATTCAATGATTATATATATATATTATATTATATATATATATATATATATATATATATATATATATATATATATATATATGTCGTACCTAGTAGCCAGAACGCACTTCTCAGCCTACTATGCAAGGCCCGATTTGCCTAATAAGCCAAGTTTTCATGAATTAATTGTTTTTCGTCAACCTAACCTACCTAACCTAACTTTTTTGGCTACCTAACCTAACCTAACCTATAAAGATAGGTTAGGTTAGGTAGGGTTGGTTAGGTTCGGTCATATATCTACGTTAATTTTTACTCCAATAAAAAAAAATTGACCTCATACATAATGAAATGGGTAGCTTTATCATTTCATAAGAAAAAAGTTAGAGAAAATATATTAATTCAGGAAAATTTGGCTTATTAGGCAAATCGGGCCTTGCATAGTAGGCCAAAATGTGCGTTCTGGCTACTAGGTACGACATTATATATATATGTATATGTATATATATATATACACACACATTACAAATTTGATTAATTTTTAATCGTTCTGGTAATTAGTTAAAAATTCTATAATGGAAAACTTGCTAGGTTATGTCACCATCTTCTAAATATCGTTTGCAAACATGTTTTCGAGACGGTTGAAGATCCCCCCCCCCACACACACACACACACACACAGTTAAAATGGTTGTTAACAATCTTCACATTTAGCAAGCAAGCATACGCCAGCAAGTATAAGAAATATTGCCGGAACAACCGTAGACATCAAGATAAAACTAATAGTTTTCTTCAAGTGCTGGACCAACCGGGCTGTGGTGGATATGAGGGCCTGCGGGCCGCTCCAAGCAACATCCTGTTGGACCAAGCTCTCATAAGTCAAACCTGGCCATAAGCCGGGCTTGGGGAAGGGGAACTATCGGGAGAAAGCGCCATGCCATTACGCCTATATAGCACTTGGAAGGGGTCAGGATAAGGATTTGGGATGGGACGGGGGGATAGGAATGGTGCCCCAACCACTTGGACCACGGGAGACATCTCCCGTCACGCAGGGTGCAGTCGCACCTCCACAGATCTCCAGTATCAGCTCTTGATACTGGTAATGGCTCAAAAGGGCCACCACTTACGGGCTATTCATGCCCGTGCCACCTCTTGGGTGGCTTAATCTCTATCGTTCATCAACCACCTGGACGGTCGGGGATTGAACGCCGACCTGCATGAAGCGAGACCTTGGCTCTACCGTCCAGCCCAAGTGGTTGGGGGAGTAGAAGAACTGCCAGACCGCCATCACGGAGGGAGGGAGGGGTCTCTTCCCATACTACCCCTGCAGCTTCTGCTTTGTCTCCTTCCCTTCTCCCCGCCCACAGCCGCATGAGGTCACCACCCCCACAAGTACTACCTTACACCGTGCCAAACTGGCTTCGCCGCCTTACCCTCACATTTTACATTCCAATTTATTATATAAAATTTCAACAATGCTTCCACACTCAGGACGATACTGAGTATTTTGGATAAAGAGAAATTACTTGAAGATAAATCTACAGTTGTAAAAACAGTAAGGTAGAGAGTGATGATAGACTTCTGGAAGCACTATTCAACTCGCCCACCATGTGAAGACGACTACAAAAATACTATATTAATGAAATACATCAATATTTTATATCTACATCTGACACTTGACCCACACGATGAGATAATTAACTACCGATTTAGATCCAGCTACTCTGAACAAAAGTTGCAAGTAGCACGGGCTATGGTGAGCCCACAGGGGACTTACAGCCCAGCTCCTGTGCCAGTAACTGATAATTAACTAACTTCTAACCCCTTTATATTGTGGGTTTATACAGACAGAGATATCGCACCTCTGCTTTTCATTTGAAAAGTAGAGGGGCAATATGTACGCTGAGGAACACTTCTCAACATACTCCCGCTACACATAAGGGGCACAACCGGCCCCTCTCAGTGCTCAGTTTAATGAAAGTTCTTTCTGTATTATGCACCCCATACCCATCCCGTAGGCGGTGGTGGAAAGGGTTAGAGGCACATAATCGGTTCAGGAACTGAACCCCCATAGTTCATCTAGCCTAGGAAGCGACGATCTGTTGAAGCTAGTTACACAAGTGTTAATGTTACATACATACACATGTACATATGTAATAGAGAACTCTACTAGCACTTAAGAATATCTGATCAACCAGGCTATGATTCACACGTCAGGCTGCGAGTAGCCGCGTCCAACAGCCTGATTGACCAGACGACCAATCGAGATGCCTGGTCGGAGACAGGGCCGCAGGGTCTTTGATCCCCAGAACCCCACAAGGTAGGCAAGATGTGACAACGTGATATTGTCACATCCAAATGTGACAATATCACGTTGTCACTAATATCACTATTATCAGTATCATGTTTAACATATGATATGACAATATCATATCACCCACCTAGTGATCACTTGCACCGAACATGCTGCCTGTTGCAAGAAGCACATGACGATACACAAACATGGTGACCATTAGCTTTGTCATGACTTTGGCAGAATGGAAACAAGACTGCGCTCAAAGCAGTATTCATGAGGTGGTAATGACGACGAGCTAATTTACATCTCTGGTCCTGACAAGGATGCAAAAGATTTAAAGGAAGCTAGATAAACGACATAAGATTAAGAAGCTTTATGTCAACGACTTGATAAGAGTCGAGGACGGACCGAAACTGTCACTCATTTCGTGCATGAAAGTTGAGTTACCGAGTGTCCGGGAGGTTAGCGTGACTCACTCTTGCGTGCACGCTGCTTACTTTTAAGCAGCGTGTGTGTGTATATACACACCAGCCCGCAAGAACAACACCTGTTAGGTAATAATGACGCTGCTATTAATACCTTATCAACCTTGCCTCACTATAACCCACTACCATCACCACAATCCTCCGACACAGACCACCACCACCACCACCACCGTCCACTGATGGACGTCAAGGACTCCGGGTCTTTGTGGTTCCTAGTGCAGTTCCTTCTTCATAATCTTCACCCATTATTCCCATCACTTTCATTGGACAAAAAAAATAGTTGTTCCCACCAGTTGAAAAATAGGCCTGGTAGGCAGGTATGAAAAGAATTTGGTCTAAAAACAAAAATTATATTTTGTAAATTTCCCCAGCAGTGTTGATCATGACATTATCAGTTACCTCGCTTTGTTGTATCTAGACTAAACCTGGTTTAAACCATCAGCACTCTGGAAACCGGATCCGTACATCCCCCCCCCCCCGAACTTCAACATAAATTTTTGTAACCGATATTTAGTACGAGTTGTTATTATACGATTTGTTTTACCCGAACACAGAGGAAATCGAAAATAGTACATTACTGTATCACGCTGTTGCAAATGCAAACAAATATGGAACTTCCGGTAATATTAGTTATAAACTCAAACTCCTGTTGTTCATACGGGACTCCTTCGCAGGCGTGATAAATCGTCAACCCACACGTCAACTTGTTCCCACAAGTCGTCAACGTAAAAATACACCAGTTTCCCCTACCCAGAGACGTACGAACCCAAGCAACCCACCTAGTATTTAGGTCGATGCATAGAAAGTGTCAATATTACGTTGCTTTAAGGACAAAAAATGGCGGATTGGACGATTCAGTATAAAAAAACACACATTATAACCCCCTACACACATGAGAGAGGACGGGTTGCAGCACTAACATCCCGCACACTGTGCAGCCTCTTGTGGCCACCAATCTGGTTCACATCAGTTTCACATTACAAGCTAATATATGCTTCAAAATAAACACCGACTTGCCAGACATTTTTCATTACTAATTATGTGTGCAAAACAATACCTATTTGGCCCCTGGAATGGGTAAAACACCACGATTGCAAATGTTTACATTCTGCTTACAAGTACGACGTTCAGATCCGTAAATATTATACGTGGTAAATTGCGCAATATCTCACGGCTAAGCAGCCCGTCTGAAGATCTGAGGTTCGCACGAGGCCTTAATGTGGACTAGTTTTAGAAGGCTTTATTTTACAACAGCTCTGCTAGCGCCAACACCCGACCTCTTGTGTAACGAAACCAATTGTTATTTAATCACACATGAATTCTTATAAACCGAAGTTCATATACCAGTAGTTCAAGACTTTTTAAAAATCAAAATTTATGTGAGAGAGAGAGAAGTATGCAACATTTAATTAGGACGAGCAGGTAATGTGGGAGTGAGAAGGGGGGGGGGGGGATGGGGGGGGAAACTCAGGTGGGAGTGGTGGGGGGAGCAACCTTCACCTCTCACTTATCTCATTGTGGTGTTGCTAGTCTCACGCCCCGCCCCTCACACACTTCTTCCCCAATCTCACTCGCACTCATTCGTCACGCTCTTCTCCACCTCTCATGACACTTCCATAGTCACCCCACCCCCAACCCCCTCCACCCTTCCCCTTTGTCCAAACCTCTCCCCCTCTTATCCCTAACAGTCAATCATCTCAATACAGCTTCATCTTTCTCCGTGTTACTGCCAGCAGCAGCACCAAGGGAGGCTGCTAGCCCAGGGCCGTATCACCAGCAGACTCGTTACAAATTATTGCCAAGAATCTATAGGAAATGGGGAAACAAAGATTAGGCTAACGAGAACCTGGACCAGCAGAGGTACGCGTTACAGAGTGGTAGTTCTAGGGGAACAAAGTCCTCGCGGCCTGCTGGTCTTCACCCAGACGACCTGGTCGACTAAAACTTTCATTTGTAACAAACTTACAGTCTGGGGCACACATCTGATCCAGCTAGGCTGATCAGGTGTGCCGGCACATGCGCACGAGCCGCAGTCCAGTTAACATTAACTAGGATATGTGTTTTTAAATCTCTATGTAAATATGGATGAAGCTGTTAACACCACCTGTGGCAACAAAAAAATCGAGAAAGAGCGGGTAAGTGTGTGAGAGCGCGCGCTGGGTAATACAATCTGGCGGTCCAAGGCGGCCAAGTCTCGCAACCGCTCGAGAGCCTCGACGCACTCAACTGTCCTCATCCTTCTGAGAGTTGTTCCTCGTGCCTGGCATTCAAGTATTCCTCTTAAACGTAACTATTACAACCAGAGTGCATGTTTTGAGTGGCACACTGGTGTGACGTGAGGTGACGTGGTCTACTGGCTTAGTTGCACATCGTGAGCTACGGCTCTTGGTTCCCGCCTCTTAACTCTTAATCGAGTGGCATATAGGTTCCGAAGTCTATTTGACTGTCATATCAACATGTAAAGCTATGAATTGAGTTTGCCAGAACTTTACTTCTCACTATCTTGGAAACTTTTTTGTTTGCTTTTCCAACATGTGTGCTGACTTTTTATTTTTTTCTATCAGTGTCCCTTGTTTCTATACTACCTATGCTAAATTGTCAGCCGTTGTCTATTCTGTTTATCAATCAGTATTTTGTACGTGAACATGTCTTGTTTCCCCAATGATGTGAGGATTAACCCCTTTAATCTGGGATGGTGTTCGTGGGGAGGGGGGGGGGGCCATGGTGTATAGATAATATCTAGAGAGTATGGGAGCCGAGCGGACAGCACGCTGGATTTGCGATCCTGTGGTCCTGGGTTCGATCTCAGGCGCCGGCGAGAAACAATGGGCAGAGTTTCTTTCACCCTATGCCCCTGTTACCTAGCAGTAAAATAGGTACCTGGGTGTTAGTCAGCTGTCACGGGCAGCTTCCTGGGGGTGGAGGCCTGGTCGAGGACCGGGCCGCGGGGACACTAAAAAGCCCAGAAATCATCTCAAGATAACCTACATGTTCGTACTCTCTGGAGTGCAGATAATACGTGCATGGTCATTGACGTGTGGAAAATATTAAAGGGACCGGTTCTAAAGCTGCACACTGAAGTAATTCCTTGCGAGACTAGGCATGGTCAATTGTGTAAAATATCCCTATTGAAAAGCTGGGACGCAAATCAGTATCCCGAAGAGTATTTGGGATACTCTTGTATATAAAAAACAGTATTTGTAATATCTTGATTGTAATGGTTGCGACAGTGACTGGTTACAGTGGCGGATTGGTGTGGGTGCTTGGGTAGTGAAGAAATGTGTTAACGTCTTGTGTTGTAACAATTTCTTGTTTAGTGGCTATAATGGTGAGTATTGTAGAAGTGGGGAGTGTTGTGTTTGGCGGTGGTTGTAGTGAGTGAGAGAGCGAGTGTTGGAGACTTATGACACGTCAGGGTGTGGACGAGGTACAGGGCGAGCCTGTGTACCATCAGGCTATAACTAAAGGCTAAGCCACGATACATGGCCGAGAGCCACACTCCTACCTTAGCCGGAAATTGGTCTTGGTCTCATCACATCCTCAACACGGTAAATAAACAATGCATTATTATGGAAGACAATTTACAAAATTTCTCCCCTCACTTCAACACGCTGCTACATTAGCATGATGGAGGGGGGGAAATTCAGGCGGGAAGCGAACCGTTGGCCACTCACCAACCACAACCAACCTCGTCTGTATAACTCTTAGGAAATTACCTCGTCTCCTGAACCTACTTTTGTCAGCTTTGGCCACTACATACAATTTGTTTTTTCTAGATTTCCATGCGTGAACCTACGCGCACGCACGCACGCGCACACACACACACACACACACACACACACACACACACACACACACACACACACACACACACACACACACACACACACACACGCGCACACGCGCACACACGCACACACGCACACACGCACACACACACGCACGCACGCACGCGCGCACGCGCATCCACAACGTACGTTGGCGTAACTTCAACTTCAAATAACGGGCAATATACAATCGGTGATACAGTTAATAGTAAAACTTATGTGACCGAAACTTACGTAGCTGTATCAATAACATGTCAAATTCAAAACTTAATTACACATGTACAAACATTTAAGAATAAAGTTTGTTTATACAAAATGACATTGCTAAATAGCGGAAAATCGTAACATCATAAATATTAAACCAGTACTACAGAAAACGATTATTTGCTTATCATGGAAAGTAACAATTCCGTATAACCTTTGGGGGGGCCGGGTGGGGTGGGGGGGAGAGACCGACCACGCGGTAAATGGAACATTCTCGGCTCCTTACTCCTTACTTACACACACACACACACACACACACACGCACGCACGCACGCACGCACGCACGCACGCACGCACGCACGCACGCACGCACGCACGCACGCACGCGCGCACCCACCCCCACCCAACGTCTCTCAAGCCATCCTTAAGAATTTTGTATTCAGAACTTGTGCACAATTTTCGAGCACAGACAACTAATTAGCATATTCGTGGAAATCAACTACAAGATTAAGAAGAGTGGGCGTGACAAAAAATACATCTGTTGCACCTTTTTTTTTGTAGCACACTACAGCAGCAC
Organism: Procambarus clarkii; assembly: GCF_040958095.1. Taxonomy (NCBI): domain Eukaryota; kingdom Metazoa; phylum Arthropoda; class Malacostraca; order Decapoda; family Cambaridae; genus Procambarus; species Procambarus clarkii. The sequence goes on from NC_091159.1 coordinate 21,042,758, forward strand.
TGCGGCCTCCCCCCCCCCCTCCCTGCATCACCCCAACCACGCCCCAGCCCTTCACTGCCTTCTCTCGACACCCCCCCCCCCCCCAAAGTGTTTAACCATAATATCCTTATCTATAGTGTTTTGTATTCCATTACTCTCTTCTCCAGCACTACTCTCACCCTCCTTGACACTTCAACCACCTCGTCTCCATTCCTCCATCCTCGGCCATTCTCGTGAACACTATTATCCCCCCCCCCTCTCCATCCCTTCCCGCCTCCCATCACCCCCCGCCACCCCCACCCAACGTCTCTCACCCCCCCCCCCCCCTCTCCTGTTCGTCTCTTCCCCCATCCCAACATCTGTAAGGTAACATTTTGCACCAATATGCCTCTGTTCAACGCGACAGATCACTTGGCGGGTCGCTGCTACACAGCGGAGTCTGAGATGAAGCCAAGAAGCCTCTGGCGTACTACAGCAGTGTTCCGCGGGTCAAAGTAACGGGGTTGGATCAATGCGTCAACGGTTTTTCTGGGATTCTCCCCTGATCAATTATTGTCTTCTACATTTAGGTTATCTTTTAAAACTAAAAATTACCCATTCATTTCCAACTATGCTCAAGCGGTATTTTTCCTTGTGAACTACACGAGGTGTTCATTTATTTGGTCAAGTGACGTCAATATTTCCCCGCTTTGTGACTAGCCACGTGTTCGGCCAGCCGGTTAGGCGAGGTCTGGTCTCCGTGATAGGCTGTCCCTCCCACAGCACGGCCTCGCTCAACACCTTTTACTAATCACGACAATGAAAGTAGATACATATGTTATCTCGTCAAAACAGCTACCCCCCCTTGATCTTACAGTGAGCGCTGGGGGCGCTTTAACACAAGAACAAAGGTAACTGCAGAAGGCCTATTTGAGATATATACAAGAGTTGTTATATTCTTGTACAGCCACTAGTACGCGTAGCGTTTCGGGCAGGTCCCTGGAATACGATCCCCTGCCGCGAAGAATCGTTTTTTCATCCAAGTACACAATTTACTGTTGCGTTAAACAGAGGCTACAGTTAAGGAATTGCGCCCAGTAAATCCTCCCCGGCCAGGATACGAACCCATGACATAGCGCTCGCGGAACGCCAGGAGAGTGTCTTACCACTACACCACGGAGACTGTTAATGGGCCTATTGGCCCATACGAGGCAGCTCCAATTTATAACCACCCAATCCAACTCCTATGCATGTCCAACCCAACATACTGCAAGACACACATGTAAAATCAAACCCATCTTTTTACACTACCGCTTTGTATGTTAAATATATGGTTTATTAAAGATGTCTTTGCACTATCGCAGTCTCTGATAAACGTCCCCGTGGTCCGGTCTCTGACCTGACCTCCTGGTCTCTTCAACCAAGCTGTAGAACGTACCTGCTCGCAGCCTGGCTGATCAGGTCAGCTTTAGTGACTTGAAATGACAATTACTCGACATTAAGCAAATGCTGTATTATGCAAACTAAAACTGGAATGCCGATTTTCGAGAATCGTAAGGTTGAATTATATAGGTGTACAGTCCCTGATGCAACCCTGTCGACCTCAAAAGAATGTCGTTTTTCGCTCGTATGCGTTACACAGGGCCAAAACTTGTACTAGAAAATGGAAGCAGGTCGCGAAATTGACGTACTGTCCCGTTTTCTGTTTTGGATCCTCAGGTAGGTTAGGAGAGGACACTTTATATCGACCGTTTTCTTGACGTTGGACAACCTTAGGATGGTGCTGGCCAGGTGGCGCAGTGGACTGTTCAACACTCCCCGCGCCTTACGAATCGGTTAGTCTAGGTTGGAGTCCTGGCCGGGGAAGGAGAGACTTGGCGTCAATCCACAACTGTTCACATGTGTTGACCCAGTAGTAACCGGGGACGTGACTGTAAAACTATTGACGGGTAGTGTTCCAGTGAAAACTCTAGGGTAAGGCTCACCACGAGCTATGAGAAGGGAAGGCTCTAACAGGTGCAGTAGTCTGTTCGTGTACTGTCACCTGCCAGGCTGGGCAGCCTCGCTCACTGCGACACACCATATCAATCTCTCGCACGACAGATCCAACCCCAAACCTTTTACCCGAGGGACAGTCACGCCCGTGATACGTGACAAACTTGCGAATATTAAAAAAAAAAAAAATTCAGAAACCTGAACATTGATACAGACAGTGTTGACAGAGCTCCTGCATCATTAATATGATCACAGGGCTGATGAAATTCATGTTGCATAAAAGGATTCAGAAAGAATATGATCCATTTTTACAAGATTCCTACAAGCAGCTGCGGTACTAGACGAACTGCTTGGAATGAGCATCAATGGAACAAGAACGTATGCAAGGAATGCACAATAGGGTAGGCTTAAGCATGAGGGCTTCAAGTCATTTCATCAGAAGATCGACAGTTTTGAAAAGTCAAGTCCACGTTCCAAAGCTCAACCCGACAAATTCTGACCAAGACTTGCATGATAAGCAGGCAGTATATACAAACTTTGTGACAAAACTTCATCACGAGATCACAGAAGCAAAACTCATGTCTGGCACACCTGCCGAAGTTATGACGGGAAGTCAATAATAGTATAACAAAAAATTATAGAAAAAGACTTGGCTGACTATCTTCCTGGATTGCCCAGAAAGTCTTCGTCACGGTTCCACAAGAGAGACTACAGCACAAACTTTTAGAACCAAACTGGAGTTTGATTCTAAAACTCCAGCTTTAGAATCAGATTGTTTTTTAAGAATCAGTTTTAGAATCAAAGTGCAGTATCTGGTGGCGTTACGGATCTGGACAAGAATAACGATTCTGAGGGAATTAAAGAGAGTACTATAGGGATCAACGCTAGGACCATACTGTTTGATAATTGTCGACATACATGAAACATTGAAGCTAATAATTAGGCAAATCAAAATAAAACCTTTTTTAACAAAGTCGATGAAAATTGAAATTACAAGTGATTACAAGTTGGAGAATAGATGCTATTCAGACGATAAAGTACAAAATAAGTGGAACTGAAAAGTAGACACTTCAAAATGAAACAAGAACCAGGGAATGAAACTTGTGACTAAGTGGAATGAGGTTGGAGAAATTAGACACAGCTTCAATGCGAAAACAAGATGAAATTATTGAATTAGCAGACACATATCTGGAAAAGCGGCGCTTGCACTGGGTAAGCGCACACAAAGAGTTATCCTAAACTGCTGGCAAGGGAATATGGCACAATACCCTCATGGCATGGCAAAAAAATATATCAATTGGCCATGACTTAGAACGTGGCGGCAATAATCAAGGATGATATGTGGCAAGTGGGAGGGGGGACGAGCCAAGTGGGTACAAGTGGGAGGGGGACGAGGCAAGTGGGTACAAGTGGGAGGGGGACGAGGCAAGTGGGTACAAGTGGGAGGGGACGAGCCAAGTGGGTACAAGTGGGAGGGGGACGAGGCAAGTGGGTACAAGTGGGAGGGGACGAGCCAAGTGGGTACAAGTGGGAGAGGACGAGGCAAGTGGGTACAAGTGGGAGGGGACGAGGCAAGTGGGAGGGGGACGAGCCAAGTGGGTACAAGTGGAGGGGACGAGGCAAGTGGGTACAAGTGGGAGGGGACGAGCCAAGTGGGTACAAGTGGGGGAGGGGGGACGAGGCAAGTGGGAGGGGACGAGCCAAGTGGGTACAAGTGGAGGGGGGGGGGACGAGGCAAGTGGGAGGGGACGAGCCAAGTGGGTACAAGTGGGGGAGGGGGGACGAGACAAGTGGGAGGGGACGAGCCAAGTGGGTACAAGTGGGGGAGGGGGGACGAGGCAAGTGGGGGAGGGGGGACGAGGCAAGTGGGAGGGGACGAGCCAAGTGGGTACAAGTGGGGGAGGGGGGACGAGGCAAGTGGGGGAGGGGGGACGAGGCAAGTGGGGGGGGGACGAGGCAAGTGGGAGGGGACGAGCCAAGTGGGTACAAGTGGAGGGGGGGGGGGGACGAGGCAAGTGGGAGGGGACGAGGCAAGTGGGAGGGGACGAGCCAAGTGGGTACAAGTGGAGGGGGGGGGACGAGGCAAGTGGGAGGGGGACGAGCCAAGTGGGTACAAGTGGGTACAAGTGGGAGGGGACGAGGCAAGTGGGTACAAGTGGGAGGGGACGAGGCAAGTGGGTACAAGTGGGAGGGGACGAGGCAAGTGGGTACAAGTGGGAGGGGACGAGGCAAGTGGGTACAAGTGGGGGAGGGGGGACGAGGCAAGTGGGAGGGGACGAGGCAAGTGGGTACAAGTGGAGGGGGGGGGACGAGGCAAGTGGGAGGGGACGAGCCAAGTGGGTACAAGTGGAGGGGGGGGACGAGCCAAGTGGGAGGGGACGAGGCAAGTGGGTACAAGTGGGAGGGGACGAGCCAAGTGGGTACAAGAGGGAGGGGACGAGCCAAGTGGGGTACAAGAGGGAGGGGACGAGCCAAGTGGGGTACAAGAGGGAGGGGACGAGCCAAGTGGGGTACAAGAGGGAGGGGACGAGCCAAGTGGGTACAAGAGGGAGGGGACGAGGCAAGTCATGGCTATCCCTCCCTCCCTCCCTCATGACCAGCTGTGACGTCATGCAGGTGCACCAACGGCCACGGACGGAGGTCGACACCCGCCCCCTCACTCAACTCTCACTTTCACTCTCCCCACCACCCCAGTATCCCTGCCCCACACACACTTACCACCACCTCTGCCCTCACCCTCCTGGTAAGCATGTCCATCAGAAGCATCAACGTTCCTTTGTCTCCTCGAGTGAGAAAAAAATATCCACAAACCATTTTAAATTTAATCATTCAAATATAAGCGCGTCACTTTAGCCTTCAATTCTCTCTAGTGAACTCTCACTGGCAAGAGGAAGCCACGAGCAGAACCTGGCCTGTGCAGCAGACTGTCCAGGGAGGACGGCGGGCCAGCCAGAGCTGAAGGCCTGCCGAGGGCGGAGTCCCGCAGCTGTGGGCGCGAGGAAGGGAAGACAGCCCAAGTAAACATTGCGCACTAGTTCATGGTGCCACTCTATCCTTGACTTATACTCGTGGGAGGGAGGAGGATGGGGCAACACATGCGTGCACACAAGCGCATGCATACAGCCCAAGCGCTTATGCTTGTAGTATATAACAACAGTAAAAGTATATGCCGTGCAGCTGACGCCTTTAACACCAACATTCGTCAAGAAAGGTACAGACAGCTGGAACTCAATTTACACGACCACAGCCCGCGGGAGAACCATCTGGCACACTACGGGATACTAGAAATCAAGCAAAGGAGAGCACAGTTGTATGTCAACAGTCGGTTTTAACTTATTGAAACATGATTCATACATCAGTGGATGAAAGGTTACGCACGCCATGGCTCAGGTTGTACCTGAATAGGAGTCTTGGAGTTTTCCTACTCCCCAAGCCCGGTCCGTGGCCAGGCTTAAGTTTTAAATATATCAAGGAAAACCAGACCACAAAACAGTGGATTTAAATTAGGACAGTTTAAATTTAAAAAGAAAATAAATAACCTGAATAGCCAGCATGGACCAGTAGGCCTTGTACGGTCTCTGTACTAGTCTGTACCGTCACGCAGGATCTGTAGACAATCAAAAGTTAGTTGCTGTTCTAAATCAAAGTCTAAATACGATCATATTAGACACTAGCTGATAAATGTTTATCGTATACCGACCTTCATCAACACCTCTAAAACATGCCTAATCAGTTAGGTTGTAATTCATTAAAACACTGCGAGCAGCGGCGTCTAAGTTTGGTTGACCAGACTACAAACCAGGCCAGACCGTTGGGGAGGGGGGGGGGATGATCCTCGGAACCACCTCACCTTACCCATACACTTGCTTTTATAACATCTGCATTAATGACGCTACGACAGCCCCGCTCCTGTGCCAGGTAAGTCCACAACGGGCTCACCATAGCCCGTGCTACTTGGAACTTTGTTCCGAGTGACTAAATCTATAACAACAATGACGCTACCTTAGACTGCATGAAGGGTAGATCCGAGCGTGTCAAGAATAAGGTGGTGGGGGGGGGGAGAGGGGGGCAGGTGGATGGTAAAGTTTTTAGTAGCACGTCAAGGGTGGATTAGTTGAGTTGCTCATCCTGTTGTGTGAATGAGGTTGAGTTAGTTGGCAGAACACCAACACGTGGTTATCGACGCAGTGCCACCGAGGCACTGAAAATCACAAGCAGGGCAAAAGATCACTAGTTCTAAAGCTGGTTTAAATATGCAAAAATAAGGCCACTCTGGTCAACAGGATACCAAGTATATTGGCAGTACTGGTTCAGCTGGCCACGCTGCAAAGGACAAAACATCGTAGGCCTACATGCCCCTGAAGGGTCATGTATAGGCCCAAGAGGTGCCCTTGAAGGCACATGTAGGTTGCAAGGTAGTATGCAGTGCCCAATCCGTAGACGCCACGCCCTAACCTCCCCCCCCCCCACCTGCCCGAGGGCAAACTTCCAGCACGAGATTGGAAGACAAGCACGACCACCATGGTGAAGAACATGTATAAATGCTCAGACATTTTACATTTGAGCAGCATTTTTTCGTTTTAACCTTCGTTCAGAGTCCATTCCTCCCTGAGGATGGCCTGACCAACCAGGCTGTTGATGTTCGTGGAATGAAAATGTGTATGGTTTCAAGATAAGCAATTTTAATCCCAACCTTTTATTTCATGGTCCTTTTCCAAAGCAACTCGCAGCGTTTTCCTCTGTTGATCGTTATCTATACATGTCAGGAAGAACTAAGCCTTGTTTAACCGTCTCGTCACTAAACTTTCCTAAGTAATCGTCCTGTGAACTGGTATTTAACTCAAAAGCGTTCTCTGGTCTCTTAATAAAAATGTCGTACCCTTAGTCTTCCTTTCCTTCCATGTTTTATAGCTGTATATTTATCTGATAAAGCTAACTTCCCCCCCTCCCCCCATTCCCCTCACATTCTCTATCATAGCCCAATCCAACCTCTCACACATCCTCCCCTGGAAAAACTTACCCCTCACTACTTAAAACCCCAGCTAAGCGGGGTTTGAAAGCTCTTCAAACTTGAATCATGGAAACATATGGTCCAACATGTGGTCCCCCCCCACCCCCACCTCGTGTGCTAAGGTAGTTTGCACCTACATCAGTCATCTGTCTTCCCAGCTGACTTCAAACTTTCCCTTCTTGGAAACCTGCTTGTGTCTAACCTGTCCTGAAGAGGCGTGACCGTTCTAAGCCCCTTTTGAACAGTCTCTACATTAAACTCTTCCATACGCGTGTACAAGATTGTCACTTTTTTAGCTAAACGAACTCTGTAGTTCAGTTCCTCAACCCATTATATATGCCTCTAACCCTTTTCACCACCGTTCACCGGATGGGTATGGGGTGTATAATACATCAATCAAAAATCAATCTCGTGTAGATTGTTTTACAGATTCGTTTACAGATTCTCCGACAACCAGAAGGGGGTTTCGCAGACACGTTCTACTGGCGACGTCTTACATCACTTGAATATTACATCACTTCATTTCATGGTCACTGTACTTTTAGCCATCATCGTGAAGTGATTTCGGGGCTTAGCGTCCCCGCGGCCCGGTCCTCGACCAGGCCTCCTTTTTTGTTACACCCCCCCCCCCAAGTAAGCAGCCTGTAGCAGGTGTCCAGCAGTTTCAGGGATAAACTCTCTGGTACACCAAGTGGTACACCAAGTGGTACACCCCACTAAGATCTTCTCGATCCGGCACCGGAAATCTATCATCGCTGAACATCCCGTTTTCCTTCTGTCCGCTGGATGGTGTTGTCAATACGTGAATAACAACAGGTAAAGACCAAAATAATGATAAGAGAAGGATAGTGAGAAGAGAAGAAAGCGCGTCGAAAAATAGCGGGAAAAGGGAATCGGCATTTTGTCCTGTACTTCAAAAGTACAGTCGCCGACTGCTGTATTAGGGAGTATGAAGTGCACCAAAATCGACAAACACCTCCAAAGAATACCTGATCAACCAGGCTGTGATTCATACGTCAGGCTGCGAGCAGCCGTATCCAACAGCCTGGTTGACCAGACTACCAACCAGGGAGGCCTGGTCGGAAACCGGGCCGCGGTGCCATTGATCTCCGGAAGCTACACAAGGTAAGAACCTAAGTGGAGACAAACGCCATACAGCGTCAAATATAGACAAAAGGTTGCTGGAACCTCGACACCCCTGGCCCAGTCAAGTGAAGGTTGACGGGCAGGGCTCAAGCCCAACTGGACGGGCACCTAGACTACCCCCATGCCCATACCTGCCCACAAGCACTACCACGCCTAAACCTGCCCACCTGGTGATACCCACTACCCCCCATACCCACACTTAAACATGTCCAAACTGTTAACTTGAAACGAATGCAAAAAGGAAAACTAGTTTCAGGGATAAATACAAAATACGATTCACCATTATTAATTTTACATACTGCAAACTAATCTTTATAAAATGCGCTTACAAAACGGGGCAAGTCTAGCCTCTACCAGCACTTTATTTGCAGTTCAATATTGTTGGTTTCTTATCCCGAACGTCAGCCATAATCATCCTGTTGGAGACTGGCGAGACTCGCAGTCAGCTGTTAATAGTAAACATTTGTGCTCAACTTCCCTCGTTCTTACATCGGGAAGCCAAAATCAACCCTGCGAGTGTCCTGGGAGAAGACTATGCTGCCTGGGGCTAGACACGCCCCTCACCTGTCCTATTAACACCTGCTGCACTACCAAACAATCATTAAATTTCCCTTATCATCCTACACCTACCCTAGCCTTTCATTTCTACTCTCACTACACCTCCCCCTCCAACACACACTTACACCAAATCACACACAGAAATCACAATAGCGTGATGTATCAAATGAACAAATCCACAAGGGCCGTGACGAGGATTCTAACTTGCGTCCGAGAGCATCCCAGACGCTGCCTTAATCGACTGAGCAACGACATGGTAAAAAGAGTTGAAACCGAAGTTCTACTGAACTTGCTGGATTCTGCAGCCTCTCCGAGACACAAATCAGAGTTTTACACAACTATGTAACAGGATTTACATTACAGGATTTACACGAATCCTCGTCACGGCCCTTGTTGATTTGTACACCAAATCCCTTTTTTCGCGCTTAACCGCCCTTCACCCTACACCACAAGCACTGCACCTACGCCACACTAAACTCACCCCCTCACCCTAAACCTGGAGCCTTAAGTACAAACAGGAATGAGCGGAACCTGGTCGGCATCTTCATCATTCTCAAATTAAATAACTAAGATTGAAAGCGTAGTACATGAGCAGTGGAGGTTGTTCCAAGCTTGAACAAGTGTACAAGTGTGCAGCTCTACAGCCACAGGTGCTCGGCAGTTCTGAGCACACCTGTGCCTCGCTGACTCACTTGATAGGCGCACACGCGTGCGCACACCCGCCCATGGTTTCTTTACAAAGTAGGGCAGGAACCATCTTAAGAAGATTCATGCATATACCAAACATACCAATAATTTCAGAAATGCATTTCGTAAAACTTAGACAGGATAACTCGTCTTGTAACTGCAATTAGGCAACATACACGCCTAGAGACGTCGGGCAGCGTTTTATTAGTACAAGAGTTACGAAAATGTAATGAACTGTACGGGGCTACAGAAGCCAACTCGGCATAACATTTCAGAAATAAATACGATAGAAATTTAGGTCGGCTAGAAAGGCTAGGTCGGCTAGAAAGGCGAGGCCCAGGAGCTGGAGTTTAATCGTTCAAGCACAAACTAGTAAAACACATGAACCTGCACAGATGTACTGCGACTGGCAACAAGTGACAGCGCGCGCACACAGAAGTACACAGACTTGTATGGTGACCCAAATTCACAGTAGCATCTGCAAGTGAGACAGACAGACAACAGCATTTAACTATCTACACTACACCATCCCCACACCACTGCGCGGTTGATGACATCAGCTACAAATGTTCACGTGTTTTTTTTATTACTATTTATCTATTTGCAAGTATTTTTTAAATGCCTATGCGTTACTATGTTCAAGAAGGATAACTGGAGTAGAGAAGATGAAGCAGCAGTTTCAGAGCCGTTTCTATCTGATGAATGAATGAATGACGATGATGTATCCTGCAGTACACTAGGGCGAAACTGCACATGGCCTACTGACCAATACGGGTTCGCTTTATATTCAACTACACCCACTTATACACACGTCTAACCTACCCCCCCCCCCCCCTCCCACCCCAAAAAACGGCCACCAAGCCAAGTGTACAATTTTGTTATAGCAAGGCCAAATGTGTAGTGCCGTCACCCTGGTGCCACACTACACACAGCGTCATCCAGCACACCACCATCAAGCAGGCCAGGGCCTAAAAAAACAAGTTCAACAGGGAAGAGAGAGAGAGGAACAGCAAATAACATGATTGAATTCATATCCCTGTAATGTACAAGTCAGCAGTTCATCCCACTCAGTATATGAACGAGAAAAATAAACCTCTGATTCAACTACAACTAAAGATGACTAGCACTCCGTGTGAAGAATTGAAACTGTTGATAGATGTTTAATTGCCAAATGGCCTCCCTTCGAAGAGAGCAACAGTGCGAGTACTGTACTGGTTTTGGAGATGGGTGGTGGTTTTAGATTCAGCTATTGGGAACAAAAAGTTACAAGTAGCACGGGCTATGGTGAACCCGTAGTGGACTTACCTGGCACAGGAGCGGGGCTGTACGTGTGTATGGCTTTGGAGTTATTTAACCTCGTCTCTATAACCTTACAACTCCGACGGATCTAGGCTGTGCTGTAGTCCGGTAGGGATGAGAGGGGAGGGGATAGGGAAATGTGTGTGTGTGGGGGGGGGGGGAGGGGAGGGGAGCTGTGAACGAGGGCGGTGTTAAGTGATGGCGAACTAACTAGGCCGAGGCACACTTGCTACCTCTTCTCTTTTCTCCATCTGTTCCATTTTAAAATGTACACTTAACTGGGATTATGGTGAAATTGTACACGAGGAATCGACAAATCCAGTTTTCAGATGGTCAAAACCGTTATATTGCTATGTTGTATTAGCTTAGGTCAGGCTATGTTAGGCGCTTACTTTAGAGATGAATACGCTGGCGAAGGATGTAGGAGTGTAGTTGTGTAGGATGCGACTTTTAACCGTGTAGAACACCTGTAAATTCGCAGTTATCAAGTATTGGACCTTATAACATGTTACACTCGTCAATATATGTGTGTGTATAAACCTTCAACTAGACAGTTCTCACCCTAGCCTCCAGAACCGTTGGCGACTTCATCTTGTCATCACCATAAAATGTTGCCTGGGAAATCTGCAGTAATGTTGTCGCAGTGGAACACCAGCACCCATTCTCCATCCTCTCGCCCATATTACCAGGCAGCCTCGTGGCAACATTCCTCCATCACACCTTAGTTTCGCCTCTTATTACAATGTGTGGGTGTTTCTCTCCCCCCTCCCCCCCTCTCTCCGCATTACTATCCCCGTATCTGGAAGTCCATCTACATTCATTACGTGAATGCAAATTCGTTTACTTGACTGCAGTAGCTGTCGGGAAGGAGTAGAGGTTCGGTTGTTCCAAACCCAATCCTTGGGAGGAAAGGGGGGAATGTTGAACTAGTCATTCATATTTGACCCGTTGGGTAGATTTCTAGATAGCAACATAGTGAGTTCACCCCCACCCAGTGTTGTACTCCGTTGCAGGCCTTGCCGGTTCCGCTTGGGCACTGTTTCCTCGTCCGCTTGTGCTGGGTGTGTACGCGTCAGGAGGATACCTGGGGCATGCCTGTAGAGGGTTCTGGGAGTTCCTACTTGTACCTGCGAGATTGAGCTTCCGCTGTTGGACAATTCTTCAATATATGTAGATTATTTCATACGGCAAGTATAAATGATATGATAAGATGTAACAAAGTAATTATTTTTATTGATATAAAAAATACAGTAATAGGTCCACGTAAAATTGGGTTTGTGTAGAATTTTACTTTTGTCCGTTCGGTTGGTTTAGGTGTATTTACATTCAAGTCTGGCAGTGGAAATATGCTTCAAACTTTGAATATATATCATTCTAAAAGTACAACCATGACAACCAGGTGCTTATGTAAGCCAAATGAGCATTCTGAAGTGCCGTGGTCCAGCCAGAGCGCAATGCTAGAGTTGACGACATTCCCAGCGCCAGGAAGTAGCCTATGCTGGCCCAGCCTTTCAAACTGGTAAACTTTCAGAGTTGGTAAACATGTGAAAAGGTCTCGCCACAAGCCTATATATATCTACTAGAACCAACACTACTCTAGGAGGAGGCATATTCTATCTATTCTGGAATAGGCTGATCTATATTCTACCCAAACTTCCCAACAGCAGCACACTGAATGTACCAAAAAAGTCGTCAGTATTTATCTTACACCTGACGACGCAAAGCTGGTGTGGGATTTAAATATTTTTAACTACGAAAAATGACCGTAGTATAACAAACTGCGGTGATGGAACCAATTAATATTTATTAATTGAAGAAATGTATCAAGCCCACCTATAACACACAGCACATAACTGGGCAAAAAAAAGTAAATCCAAGACGCGTCACCTTGACAACTACAATAAAGTTTTTATACACGGCAGAAAAACTGGACCATCTGAAAGTGACACCCCCCCGCAACCCCAAGCCAAGTCTATCTTTCTCCCACGCCTCATACCGACGGACTAGTTACATCAACTAAAAAAAGGCTTAAACTTAATTAGTATAAACATTATACCTAATCATGCCTTGAGAAGACCCATTATTTGTTTTCGAGTGGATATACATGGGCCGCTATCTCTAAAAATGGATGGTTAGGATTCCTCCTAGTTATCAATATTTACTACAGAAATCTTAGTGACAAAGCTAAGCAAACTGGTAAGCCAAACAATTTTGTAGGCAAGTAGGTTCATATGTATTTACATAAATAGGTAAGTGGGTCGATGATTATAGACAACACGCCCCAGAAGTGCTGCTGGGGCAGCCGTGTGTAGGATGGGGAGAGGGAGGAGACCTTGCATTAATGGACTACGTGCAGCTGGACCAGACAATCTCCACCACTGTCGACCCAAGTGAAAACTAGAGAAGGGCTATCACCAGCCGGTGTTCCCCTTCCCTCATATTTTACACGAAAAAATAAGTCAAAACATAAAATACATATTTAAGACATACGAGTTACATGCTTCACCCACAGGTGGGTAAGAGACGCAAGAACTTGCGTAAAGGTCAACCCAGAGCTATGTAAAACAATGGGAAGAGTTCCGCAGGGGTCAGGGGTGCCGCAGGGGTCAGGGGTGCCGCAGCACCCTAGCGATGAAACAGTCACACTGGGCCAGTATTCAACAAGCATTTACGCATCTAGTTACGAACCTGTACATCTTTTTTCAATCTTTGACGGAGTTGTTTACATTAAACAGTATACGAGCATTAAAACTTGCTAATCAAGTATTATAAACAGTCTGATAGTGCTTCGGAGGTGCTTCTGTTTAATGTAAACAAAGCCACTAGGGATTAAGGAAAGATGTACAGGGGCCAGATTCACGAAAGCACTTACGAACCTGTTCATCTTTTCTTAATCTTTGGCGGCTTTGTTTACAATTATTAAACAGTTAATGAGCTCCGAATCACCAGGAGGCTGTTTATAACAATAACAACAGTTGATTGGGAAGTTTTCATGTTTGTAATCTGTTTAATAAATGGAACCAAAGCTGTCAAAGATTGAGGAAAGATGTACACGTTCGTAAGTGCTTGCGTAAGTGCTTTCGTGAATCTGGCCCCAGGTTCGTGAGTACTTGTGTAACTGCTTGATGAAGTCTGGATTGTATCTGAATGGGGTTCTACTCTAAGCCCGGCCCGGGGCCAGGCTCTTACTTGTGAGAGCTTGGTCCAACAGGCTGTTGCTTGAGTGCTCGCAAGCCCACATATGTCCACTACAACCCAGTTGGTCAGGCATTGCTCGCAAAAAAAACTATCCAGTTTTTTCTTTAAGACTTCCAAAGTTGTTCCGGCAATATTCCTTATACTTGCTGGGAGGATATCGAACAGCAGAGGACCTCTGATGTTTAGAGTGTTCTCTGATCTGAGCCCATGGATTCGATCAGAGTTGTTGATTTGTAGAACCAATTATCGCGTAACGTAGTGGAGGTGGGGTCCTTCCATTGTTTCAAACGTGGGTTGGACATGTATGAGTAGGATTGGGTGGTTATAAATAGCTCCGCCTCGTATGGGCCAATAGGCCTTCTGCAGTTACCTGTATTCTTATGTTCTATGGCACCCCAGTTCTTCACTGGCTCTTGGTCTGCATTTCCTTCCATATCGATTACTCCAGCATGTTTTACTGTGCAAATTAGGGACCTGGCCCTTCCAGTATTTGTCATGTACCGTATATATAATTTGCTACTCTTTTCCTTCTCCATTCTAGTCAGCACATTTTTGAGAGCTTTGAGACGATTCCAATAATTTAGGTACTTTATCCTGTCTATGCGTACCGTAAATGTTCTCTGTGTTCCCTCTATTTAATTCTCTCCTGCTCTGAAGGGAGAAGTGAGTATCGAGCAGTACTCAAGGCGGGACAGCACAAGTAATTAGAATAGTATTAGCACTAATGGGATCCCTGGATTTAAAGGTTCTTATAATACATCCTATCATTTGTCTAGCTGACTCTGTATGTACTATGTTGTGCCCCCAAAACGTTAGGTTGTCAGAGGCGGGACCAGAGCTGAAGCTTAACTTCTGCAGGCCTATGCCTGTTGGCGTCATTTATATTTATCTCCTGTTAAAACAACCGTGTATTAATCTTTAGTCAATTTTTCATCATGCAAACCAAGAATCTATATTTCTATCGGACTTGCCTTCAAGTTTATGAACAAAAAACAACCGACTGGCGTGTGATACCTACTGTGTGCAGCCTTGAAATCGTCTACACTTACTGATAAAAACCCAACCGGTATTACCAGACGTGAAAATGTCGCGCGCACATCACTTACCATGACCACCTTAGGCATCAACCAACTGAAGGCAGCACAAAACTCTACACCTCACTCGCGGGATACTACTGAGAACCCGTCATAGCATCACCGACCACAGGGCAACACCAAGAGCACACCGCAAAAACACAAAAAAAGGCTTGGCGAACGAGCATTTCCGGTGGGATTACCTGACGAGCCTTAGGGACCACAGCCTGTTGCGCGGGTTTTTATCGAGGTGGATTCTAGGCAAGCAACCAGAAACCTGGCTGGTGTTTGGGGTCGGGCAAAACGCCGAGAGTGAAAGTTGTGAGGCTTCTTGCACACGCGGCCCTCATCCCTACCCATCCCCAACCCACCCACCCACACTAGCGGAAGCTACATTAATGTTTGTATACCTTTGGGTTTTTTTTCAAATGTGCAGTTTTGCTATTTTATCACCTCGTCAAAATAATATATATCGTAATATATCACAAAATTGCAGCAGCATTACCAACATCCAGTCTAAAATTTCAGAACACTAAGTAAACAGTCTAAACAATAACATTTTAAGGTCAAACTTTGCAATATTAATTTTTGGGTCAAGTCGAACAGGGATGTCAACCTTTTTATCATATTATATCACCAAGAGGAAAACCAAGACAACGAACCGGCACTTGATAACCATTTCCTATAACTTGGATCACTGCAGGAGGCCTGGTCGGGGACCGGACCGCGGAGAAGTTGAGCCCCGAAATCATCGCAAGGTCAGGCACCAATATTAATAATTTTATTTATAGCCTAGCAATAAGTAGCCTTTCTAAATTTACTTATATACCCAAAACTCTCAGCCTGAGTATTTTAACTATGCTCAAAGAGGTCAAAATTAGGTTTTGCAGGTATACAATAATTTATAATTCTAAATTCTTATGTGCAGCTCTTTTACCGCTTTATATAATTAAAATTACAGTACGTATAAATGGACGAGTCTAATATGTATTATTCACTACTATGAACCATATCCGAGGAGAAAGAAGGCAGTGACTTTTCTTCACGTTTTGCACACCCTTATACCACAAATTTAGAACCTTGTGCCATAGAAACAGAACAGGAGCACACACTGCCCCGCTCCTGTGCCAGGTAAGTCCACAACGGGCTCACCATAGCCCGTGCTACTTGCAACTTGTTCCGAGTAGCTGAATCTTTAACAGAGAACCTTTGTGCCATAGAAACCTCCAACCTTTGTGCCATAGAAACCGCCAACCTTTGTGCCATAGAAACCGACAACCTTTGTGCCATAGAAACCGACAACCTTTGTGCCATAGAAACCGACAACCTTTGTGCCATAGAAACCGACAACCTTTGTGCCATAGAAACCGACAACCTTTGTGCCATAGAAACCGACAACCTTTGTGCCATAGAAACCGACAACCTTTGTGCCATAGAAACCGACAACCTTTGTGCCATAGAAACCGACAACCTTGTGCCATAGAAACCGACAACCTTGTGCCATAGAAACCGACAACCTTTGTGCCATAGAAACCGACAACCTTGTGCCATAGAAACCGACAACCTTGTGCCATAGAAACCGACAACCTTGTGCCATAGAAACCGACAACCTTGTGCCATAGAAACCGACAACCTTGTGCCATAGAAACCGACAACCTTGTGCCATAGAAACCGACAACCTTGTGCCATAGAAACTGACAACCTTGTGTCATAGAAACTGAGAAAATTACGTCTGGTGAAGACGAGAGGAGTTCGGGACGCGCCCTTATATGGTCTTTGTCACACTGGAGGACAAATAAAACCAGTTCATCAGGCTATTATAGTATGCAGCTCACGTCCCTGTACAACTGTTGCGGGAGGGTGGGTGGGAGGAAGAAGAAGCCTCCTGGACTTTATAGTGTAGTCCAATCTACTCGGAGGGATCTCTAGATGCAATTAGGAATGTTAAGGTAAGGAAGGTCACAGCCATTATATATTGCGAAATATATGCATTATACTATATATTATACTTATACTGTATTTTTGTGTCGATAGTGGGATGGAATGAGCTAGTGTAACTAACTGAAACAGAGGGTGGAGAAAAACAAAGTTCGTAATTACATTAGTTATTTGGCAACTGAGATTCCAGGTGAAGCGTAAGAAGAGACTAAGACCAATAAAGAAATGTGGGAAAGCACGATTACTTTTTTTGTTTGGAGTACAATAGGTACCCAAAGTACGTATTGCACCTATTCAGTACCTATGAACATCAGAGGTCAGAAACTGTTCAACACGCTTCCACTACACATTAGGGGCATAAGTGGCAGACCCCCCTCACAGTGTTTATGAGAGAAAAACACCTCTAAGGTATACCTGATCAACCCGACTGTGATTCATAAGTCAGGCTGCGAGCAGCCGCATCCAACAGCCTGGATGACCAGTCCATCGACCCGGAGCCTAATGTTTATTTCTTCAAATTTGAGATACAGAATATTAGTACCCATTCAGGTTACAAATTATTGACTACGTTAACCCTATTTTTGTTCGACATTTTTATCAGCAATCAAAATGCACCGAAGGTGGATTCAACCCCGCACACTTTGTACTCCTAAGCCCACGCCCTAGCCCACTACACCACGACATAAGAAACAATGCAACGCGAGCTCGGGAGTACAAAGTGTGGGGGTTCGAACCCTGTCCGAGAAGATCTAAGGTATACTATATGCACCGTTCTTCGCTCCGTCCTTGTATCTAAGCCATACTGCTGCCCGTCCTCAAAACAAAAGTCAAGGTCCATTCCATGCACTCGCCAAACCCTCTGTTTATGAAAAACGGTTTACACGCGCAACCCATTCGAACACATGGAACTGTTCGAACGTCATCAATTGCTAGTCTTGTAAACTTTTTTTTATTCACAAACAGGTGGTTTGGCGGGTGCATGGAATGTACTTTGGCTTTAGTTATGAGGACGAGATGACACGACTCCACTGATGACGTCCGAACACTTCCGGAATAAGTGCTTAGCTGAAGACTTTTATTCGAACCACAACACTGCAAATGCTTCACCCACGTACTACAAATACAAATAATCGCCAACAGAACCTAAACACCTAGCCTGACCAATGCCTAAATATGCACATTATGCTAATATATAACAATATTAATCTATGTTTGAGAAAACACATTTTGAATGAACATATTAAAGTTAATGAATGCGTCTTTGGGGTCGACCGCTGGATGGAATGGACTTGGTCTGAGGACAGGTTGCATGTTGGTTTAGCGCTTCTTTCTTATAAGAACATAAGAATAAAGGTAACTGCAGAAGGCCTATAGGCCCATACGAGGCAGCTATTTATAACCACCCAACTCGTATACATGCCCAACCCACGCTTGAAACAATCAAGGGACCCCACTTCCACCACATTACGCGGTAATTGGTTCCACAAATCAACAACCCTGTTACCGAACCAGTATTTACCCAGGTCTTTCCTAAATCTAAACTTATCCAATTTATACATAAGAACAGAACATGCGTCTATGGGGTTATAATATTTATCATCATCATTATTAGAGGAAACGTCAAAAAATTTAGTCTTAATCTGGGCGTCTACTGTAGAACTTTTAAACATAGAACATAAGAACATAAGAACAAAGGTAACTGCAGAAGGCCTATTGGCCCATACGAGGCAGCTCCTATCTATAACCACCCAATCCCAAACCTAGGATAAAACATGGCATGACTATATATTAGTATATCAGGCCTAAAAATATAAAGTAACTGTTTGGTTCCCGAGCCCATTATGTGCCTCTAACCCTTTTCATCACCGCCCGCGGAATGGACACGGGGTGCATAATTAATGACTAAAATGAATCGATGAAAAGGACCCCCCGAATAGCAAGCGAAAACTTAAAAGCAAGGCAACTGTGTACTAATTTAAAAACTTTATCATGCTCTAGTACGAACTCTGGCTGCAGGAGTCTCTTCACCATACTATAGAAGACAGGTTGATATTTCTACAGTTTACACGAGTGGAAGGTATTATAAAGGGGGGATATGAAGAGCTTAGAATAAATATATATATATATATATATATATATATATATATATATATATATATATATATATATATCACATACACACACACACACACATACAGTACTTGCTTATTATGAGAACTCTGAACTGTTGATTTAAATTTGAAAAATTTAGATTTAAAATGGGGATAGACTACAAATGTTTTGGCAACAATAGTTAACGAGTGGGATATGAAAAATCAACGAATTAGCCTTATGACGCTAATACCGATTGTAAACTAATAGAATGGATAGATAAACAAAACAACGGTTAGAGTTGTGTGCTGTGAATACGTGCAGCAGGAGAAAATCCACAGCAGCCGTGGTGAGGATTCGAACCTATGCACTGGGTATTCCCAGATGCGCACACTAAACGACTACGCCACATGGTCATATTTTCTCATTGATATATGGCGATAATGTGATTGTGTGTGTGTGTGTGTGTACGAGCAGCATGTCATCCTGGGAGGCTGAGCACAGCGGGACATCAAAACACACTAGGCTATTTGCGTGGCGGCAAGCATACACGACCGTTATCGTGGACGTCAACATGATAGCACAAGGCAGGAAACGGAACACGACACCACAATACACCTCTCGACACAATACACACCAGCACACACACATCACGTTCACCTGAACATACAGTATACCGCACGAGGTATACAACACTACCCACTCGCACGACCCCGACGCCCGTCAACCTAAAACATCAATTAATTAAACCAACGGTACAACATAAACAACAATTTTAACTGTTTATTTTGAGTTATATAGACGGAGAGTAGCGGGTGCATCAGCGCTGCCTGCTTATCATTTCATCAACTTCAACACACATCACCTTGATAATGGCACACGATAATGGTCTTGCAACCTGGGAACAGTCACAGCGGTGGTGTAGCAAGCTCGCGGTGTGGTCGTCCTCGCCACATTAAGACTCAACACCCCATGATGTGGCGAGGGAACTATGAAGAGAAAGCGCTAGGCCATTACGACTGTATATCGCTAGGAAAGGATCATGATAAGGATTTGGGATGGGACCGGGGAGGGAGGGAGGGAGAAGAATGGCGCCCAGCCATTTGGACGGTCGGGGATTGAACGCCGACCTGCATAAAGGTGTTACGGGCTCACCATAGCCCGTGCTACATGGACACTTCGTTCTGAGTAGCTAAATCTAAAACCATCTCGCGACGGGTGTTGAACAACCGCGGACCTCTGATGTTTATACAGTGTTCTCTGATTGTGCCTATGGCACCCCTGCTCTTCACTGGTTCTATTCTGCATTTTCTTCCATATGGTTCACTCCAGTATGTTATTTTACTGTGTAGATTTGGGACCTGTCCCTCCAGTATTTTCCACGTGAATATTATTGTGGCAGGTAAATTTTAATCCTACATGTATGGCAGGATTAGTGTTAAAGGATTTTAGTGTTGTATGCAACCTATCCTCCTAAAATTATGAAACATGGCAACTACGTTGCTTGAACGTACCAATATGTAATAAAAAAAGCTCTATTAATTTGAGAAAAAATTAAATGCAAACATCCCTATGCCTAATATAGCATATGAACATGTACTATATTAGGCCTAAGATAGCGTACATTATGCCTAGGATTGATTGAGCAGGTTTGGAGAGGTTCTTTAATTTCCTATTTTCTATACCATCATTTGGCCCAATTTACTAATACAAAATTGGAACTTTAAGGGTCCAACAGTACATATTGTACGTTTGACCAAGTGACTGCCATTAGTACCATCATTTTAAGAAGATGGGCCGAGCCCGGGACTCAATGTACCCAGAACTGTAAATGTCGCTGATGACAACACAACGATGGAGGGAAAGGGGCCTCTGGAGCCTCACTTGCAAATACTCTGCGGCGGTGACTACAGATGTCGGTGGGGGCGACAGGTGTGTGTGAGGGAGTACAAACGCAGAAAGTGTGTCATGGATGTTAAAGAGTGAGTCAGGCTGGGCTCGGGGTGTGGCTGTGATGGTGAGCAACACCCACATAAGCTGACTCTCATTATCCCTTAGTGCATACACAAACATGTCTCACGGGCTGTCACATCCTCCCATATGGGGGCAGGCAACACGCCACCATATTACTTGAATTAGTATATTATTTACATTTACCCCGTACCCATCCCGAGTGATACCTTAGTAGGACAGTTTGGAGGGAAGGAAGTCGATGTCGAACCCATATTATTTCTTCCCACTTTCCAAGTTTACATAAAGTTACGTCAGTCAACTTCAATGCAACGACTTCTCCCTTATATTTAGCCTATCATGATATCTTTCGAACCTTTTATTTTCCTTGCTTATCATTTCGTTCTATTTATTTTTGGCTACCATTTAAGTTCTTTAAAACGTAGTTCATTTACACGTCTTTTTTTCCAACAAAGTTTTCTAACAATGTTACTTCCGTTGTTTGTTTAAACACTGCTGCTTTGTCTATCGGTTACGTTAACCGGAAATGTATATAAATATATTTTATTTTGTTTAGTAGTTAAGATTTAGTCGCGACATACCTAGCGAGGGTTCTGGGAGTTATTCTACTCCCAGATCCTCTCCTCCCTGTGGCCAGACTGGAGATAACTTGATCCAACAGATTGTTGCTTGGAGCGGCCTGCAGGTCCACATATCTACTACAACCCGGTTGGTCTGGCACTTCTTGGACTGGAGTCGCATCCTTTCGTTTAATGCTACACACACACACACACACACACACACACACACACACACACACACACACACACACACACACACACACACACACACACACACACACACACACGTATCCAAACCCTCCTCTTTAGTTCATTTACTCTACGAGTAAAAAAAAAATTAATTTTAAATTTGGCCCCGAGGGGCGAGTTTATTGGGCAGCGTCAGTCAGCCAGCCAGCCAACTCCAGCCTTATATGGTTGTCCAATTCTATAGTTTAGTACTTTGCTTTAAAACGCTATCTACTCCTATTTCCATCATTTTTACATACAATGGCCTCTGTCTTAGAAAATCTATGATGGTTCTCTTCTTCCATTATCAACATTTCTTGAATGTCCTACTGCATCTCCTTTTGGCCTTTCAAACCAAGGACTCGCTGTGTGCTTTGAGACTTTCTTTACACATGGAATTAAATTCAACTTATCCACATTTTATGCTACACACACCTGATTGCTTTCCATACGGGTTCTCATTTTCTTGAGACGACTCCGATATTATCCTTTGCAGCGTGTTTTGTTTTCTCCCTCTCTTCTCAGGCTGCGAGCAGCGGCGTCAAACAGCCTGGTTGACCGAACCACCAACCTGGAGGCCTGGTCAGAGCTCGGGGCGGCGAGGGCATTGATCCACTACCACCAAGCACTAAAATACTTAAGACGACTTTCTTTGGGCCCCAAAAGCAATTTCATAGTCAATGCATTCCATGTTCGTCCCGGTGTGAAGACAAGGTTTTTAGCCATGTTCATCAATTTAGCACAGTTAGGATACTCCTCTCCGGTGGGCGAATGGGTGTGGGGGGGTGGGACGAGAGGTGTGGGGGGGTGGGACGAGAGGTGTGGGGGGGTGGGACGAGAGGTGTGGGGGGGTGGGACGAGAAGTGTGGGGGGGTGAGATGAGAAGTGTGGGGGAGGGATGAGAGGTGTGGGGGTGGGATGAGAGGTGTGGGGGTGGGATGAGAGGTGTGGGGGTGGGATGAGAGGTGTGGGGGTGGGATGAGAGGTGTGGGGGTGGGATGAGAGGTGTGGGGGTGGGATGAGAGGTGTGGGGGTGGGATGAGAGGTGTGGGGGTGGGATGAGAGGTGTGGGGTGGGATGAGAGGTGTGGGGGTGGGATGAGAGGTGTGGGGGTGGGATGAGAGGTGTGGGGGTGGGATGAGAGGTGTGGGGGTGGGATGAGAGGTGTGGGGGTGGGATGAGAGGTGTGGGGGTGGGATGAGAGGTGTGGGGGTGGGATGAGAGGTGTGGGGGTGGGATGAGAGGTGTGGGGGTGAGATGAGAGGTGGGGGGTGGGATGAGAGGTGGGGGGGTGGGATGAGAGGTGTGGGGGAGGGATGAGAGGTGTGGGGAGTGGGATGAGAGGTGTGGGGAGTGGGATGAGAGGTGTGGGGAGTGGGATGAGAGGTGTGGGGAGTGGGATGAGAGGTGTGGGGGTGGGATGAGAGGTGTGGGGGTGGGATGAGAGGTGTGGGGGTGGGATGAGAGGTGTGGGGGGTGGGATGAGAGGTGTGGGGGTGGGATGAGAGGTGTGGGGGTGGGATGAGAGGTGTGGAGGTGGGATGAGAGGTGTGGGGGTGGGATGAGAGGTGTGGGGGGTGGGATGAGAGGTGTGGGGGGTGGGATGAGAGGTGTGGGGGGTGGGATGAGAGGTGTGGGGGGTGGGATGAGAGGTGTGGGGGGTGGGATGAGAGGTGTGGGGGGTGGGATGAGAGGTGTGGGGGGTGGGATGAGAGGTGTGGGGGGTGGGATGAGAGGTGTGGGGGGTGGGATGAGAGGTGTGGGGGTGGGATGAGAGGTGTGGGGGGGATGGAAACCAGAGATTGTGCACGTGAAAGGAGGACGTGGGGAGGGGATGGGAGGACGGCGGGAAGGCTGAATGCGCTTATCTGTTTACGCAGCTGACTACAATTTCACATCTTGGTCCCTGCTTCTCAGGTTATTACTATCTGATGCAACTACACCCACCCTTGTTAAGCGCTAGTTTATATATCACTGGTTAGAATCTAACACATCTTAAAAACTAAGATATACTCTATATACGGCTTAAAATAGTGTATTCAAGACTGAAACACTTTTATTCATCACCACAATTGATGACTGAAAACAGTTGACCTAGAGATTGTACAGAGACCTAGAAACCTAGTACAATCTCTAGGTCAACTATTACTGCCAAGCATCTAATTCAGTGGGCGGGATTAAATACCCTCAAACTGCTAATTTTAGAACATACCTAAAACTGTTTTCAAAATGTCTCTGATCAGTTAAAATGCAGTTCATCAACAAGAACCAAAACATGCAGCCGCCAAACCCTTTTGTTCATTAATGAAGAACACTTTACACGAGACTACTGATTACGTTCGAACATTTCTCGAACAGTGTTTCGCTGACGACATTTGCACGAATCTGAACTCTAAATGCTTTACGCACGTACTACAAATGCACGTAATTAAACAAATTCTAAATATGCACAAGGTGCATATAATATAATGCACATTATAATATAATTTTGAGAAAATTCCTATTTTGAATGAACGCCACATTAAAAATGATGGAGTCTTTGGGGTCGGCCGCAAATAGATTGAGTCCCAGATTGTCCTCTTAAGAATTGTATACTTGTTTACACAAGATATTTTAGTAGTGTAACTCTTCTTTAGAGTTAACGCGGGCCTGCAGAGATTGTTTACATTGCACCTACGTTTTCAACGTTCACATTTTCCACTGCGTGCATACATCATGCGCTAGAAATCAAAGTACTATATTTTAGATTTATTGCATTTCCTATGCAGTTCTATTTACGTTCACCCATTTACTAATCTTAATTGCCTTTCATTTCGAATCCATCTACATATCTTTACTAATATATAAATTAAACCATGTGGATAAATCCAGTGAAGATAAAATGGAGCAAGAATGAGGTGGGTACTTGATCAAAGTCTAAAATTAGAGTGACGTAATTTGACACATTAGCACCAACTCAAAAGGTCTCTGTACGGGCTACCTAAGGAATTTCAGGGGAGGGAGGAAGGGAGGGAGGGGTTACAGAGGCTGCCATTGATAAAAGGCAGCTCCGGGTTGCCGCAGCACTATGGCAGGACGAGGATTGTTGCCATGCAGTGGTGGTAACGTTGGGATGGTGGTGGGGGTGGTTGATTGCTGGTCGTAGTGGCGATAATATTGCCATGTGGTGGTGGTTGTAGGTACTAACCTAGTTAGAGGATAGTAGTAGTCGAGTGAAAACTGATAACCTAGGAAAGTTCAGTTTAAATATGCACATAAATCACAGTAAAGTTATGGATCAGTTTAAGCCAAGAGGAGGATTCGAACCTGCACTCTGAGTACTCCCAAGCACACGCCTTAAACCACTGGACCATGAGATGCTAAAAAGCAATGTAACTCGAGATTTAACCTAATCCGCGAGGGTGTCCCGCAGCATAGACACACCTTCAGGTTGTACACTGAGCTACGGGTGGCAATGGGAAACACAAACCTCCAAACTTGACAATAACATATTTCACAGTAATGCCAGAAAGAGTCATTAGTAAAGGTGCCGATGAGTACAGCGACATTTAAAAAAAATTAAATTTTGCCCCGAGGGGCGAGTTTATTGGGCAGAGCAGCATGTACAACACTCCCCAATAGGAAGAAAACCCGCTGGGTTGTTCATCCTGTAGAGTACAGCGAGTTTAGTGGGAAAAAAGTGTGGGGAGGGGGTTGAAAATAACTACTGCCAAAAGCGACGTTATTTTTAAGAGGACAGGTTGGTTCACCTGAGGTCACAAGCACAACACAGTTCACACATCCCATCACTTTCCATCTTGGCAAATGACACCAATTTCACACTCCAGCCAAGCGTGGTGTGCAAGGCGCATTAATGTTTCCACGCATGCCTAATTTGATGTATTCTTGCGCTCTCTGCTCCCCAGTTCCGTGTCACATTCCTCTTTTTACACCAGTTTTCACTTCCATTAATGTTGTGAACTTTGACTCTAGCCAGGGTTATACAGCCCCTTTGAAGGACCTTCCCTTGTGGCGTGTCCTAACTCACCAAGCACAGTGTTCACAAATTAGTTGTTTTTGTAACTTCTACTTTAGATGCTTAATGTAGGCTATCAAAAACCAAGTATAAAACATGTCACAAAGGCTTAAGTTTAGAGGTAGTTTAATTAACTTAAAAACGCATTAGATGCATGTGTGGTCGAGAATAGAATTAACACAATTTCACAAGATTTTTACACAATTACACAATTTGGAAAACATCTCTAGCGCCATATAAATTCGCGAGAATAGTACACGCAAATTAATATGAACTGCAGCATACACAAGAAGATATAAACTAAATATATTTGAAAGAATGGGACTAGCATCCCTCTCCCCCCCCCCCCCCCCCTACATCAGCGTTGAACTGGAACACTGTAGCTCTGACAGCACAACCATACGAATCGTCTCTCAAGACTTCCACTTACTCAACACAAGGGTAGCAATAGTATCCTATTAGTATTTAGCCTGAAGAGGGGCTTCACAAACTGCCTACTGGGTCATTGGAAACACCCTTCTGATCCAAACACAAAAATGGTGTTACAAGAGAAGGCGTCATGCATACACAGGCAAACACCACCACCACTTACCCAAGCCCGTCATTTCAGTCGTACCATCTTACATACTACATACAGCCCAATTCACAAATTAATAATCAAAACTTAAGAGAGCGCTGAACTATAAAACTTCGTGAAGGTTTCTGATCCATTCACCCGCTTTAGCGTATGGAACTCGCCAGTAATATTCTGAAGTACGAGTTCAACATTCTAATTTTCAACAAAGAAGCTGAAAAGGAGTACAGAAGCACCGGTGGTATTGTCCTATTTTTACAATAGAGGTAGATAACCGACTTGACTTTATATTTTTGTCATGCAATTATTCTTAAGCTTTTCCCGTACCAGCTTTCCGCGGAACACTACTTGTCAGTTGTGAGCTACAACCAGAACCCTTACTGATGGCGTAACAAGAATCAACAGTCGAGGATCGGTGGTCAATCGTCTATCCCTGGCCACAGGAGGGAGGTGCGAGCCTGGCCTCAAGCCGGGCTCGGGAGAACAACATCTCTCGCAACTCTCCAGGTAAACCCTCTCCAGGTACGTACCCGGTAAAACTAAAGGCATCAAACCTCACATCACTGGAAGACACGAGACTTACAAGGGGTATTGGCAGGACAGACACCATGCTATATTGTGTTCATGTATCAAAAATGTGATACATGAACACAATATCTTTGCATCCCACTCCTCATCTATGGCAATAATACCTTTTACATATACCAGTCAGGAGCATGTATCCTAAGCTAACAATGTAATATGCACTAATATGAATACCCAATAATATTGCGTGTGTCAAGTGAGGTAGGTGACAAAGAAGCAATGACTTGCCATGCTGATATAATTCACTCCTGCCCAACCACCTTGTGTAGCTTTCAGGGATCAACAGCCCCGCGGCCCGGTCTACACGATCACATTCCACAAAAAAGGGCAGAGTATTCAAGGTACAATATTTGAATGGCATTGGTGTCTCAGTCACCCCACTTACTGATCAATAGTCATTCATCTCTTCTATAATTTGATCTCCTTACTGCTACACAACAGTTCCTCTGAGAACCTCCAGGAATATCAAGGCAAGTTAAATATCTACTTATGCAATATAAGGAATTAAGCAAGGTTAATATACAAGTTATGATATCGGCTGTAAAATAAAAATTCATTGCCCTGCAAACTATGAATAATTCCAATAAAGGAATATGCATATTGGTGTACATGCACCAATATGCATATTCCTAAGAATACGGAAGAGCAATGAACATGACAGCTGCAAGCAACAGCCTGTTGGATCAAGTTATCGTAAAGTGAACCTGACCCCAGGCCGGGCTCCTGAAGTAGAGCTACTCTCGAGACCCTCTCAGGTAAGATTCAGGTAAGAATTGGGGAGGGGAGGGGGGAGAAATTCTTCAAGTGATCCAATAAATCTTCCGCCATTTATGAAACATTAATTGCAAAACCAAGACTGGTCGATAAATATAAATGTTGAGCATTGCTTCTAGAACCATTATTGTTTTATGTAGTATTAGATCAACTCTTAAGAGAACTGCCGCCGATTATATAAATATCTCCGTATACCTGAAATAGGTACACTTGTTTTGACTGCTAGGCCTAGTGACACACAACTGTCATTACTACAAAGCTTAAGAGCATTTGTTTTGGATGTAGAAAGTGGGCAGCTGGAGAGCAGGAGCCTCCAGTCAGAGGCGTGGTTCTTGAGGTGAGTAATGCGCCCTCTGAATGCAGATGTCCTTAATCCACTAGCCTACCTTCTTGTAACATCCTAGCCTACAGCGCCCCACTACCCTCCAGCCAGAGTGACTGTGGGCTGTCATTCTATAAAACAAATCCGCACGGCCCCTCTAGAAAATACAATTCTCCAGCATTATTGCATCATATAGTGTTTAGGTCTGCGTGTAAACCGGTATATTAATCAAACCACTACATTAAGCTCTTAACACTTATCACCAAAACCATGGTGTTGGAAGTACCACCAGCGAGTGAAGAGTAGTTACTATCTGTGCCTGCAGGATCGACCTGTTAGCTCTTGTGGTAGTTAAGTGCTAAATATATATGCCAGTGGCGATAAAACAGTCTTGATATTGCATCATGTTTCACTGCCATCAATATATTCTCTAAATGAGCGAACAGGACAGGTGATCAAGGCCTAAGGGCCGCGTCCTCAGTTACAAGGGCGCTGTGGAGGCTGGTGCTATAATAAATAAGCCTAAGTATACTGTGACTCATTAGTCAATCGCCACAAGACAAGAAATATTGTGCAAATAGCATCCTCGAGATAGTGGCCAGCAGTTCACCTCTACACCTTGTGTGGGCGACCAGGTGAATAGGGGAGTGGAAGAGCGGGGGTGAAGTGGGGGAGGGTGAGACTGAGTCACTCCACCACGATAACCCCTCCCCCACGCTCCCTAACCCCCCCCCCCCCCCCCTCTACCCTTTACCAGCACCTATTCAACGACTATAATTCTCATTTCAACCCCAGGCAAAAGTCTTACAGTAATGGCCTATTTTGTTGACCAGACCACACACTAGAAGGTGAAGGGACGACGACGTTTCGGTCCATCCTGGACCATTCTCAAGTCGATTTGAGAATGGTCCAGGACGGACCGAAACGTCGTCGTCCCTTCACCTTCTAGTATGTGGTCTGGTCAACATACTTCAGGCACGTTATTGTGACTCATCGCCTGCAGTAATGGCCTACATTAACACCAAGTAACTTCCATGATCAATTATCTACATATTACCCAAGAAGCTCTGGCAATAAATTGCAAAACACCATAGATAAACCGAGATAAAACCTGTACCTGATACAGGTCATTCAGGAGTATATGGTCACTAACCATTTTGCTTTATGAAATCTGCGATTACGATGAGTTGAATAGTTGAATCGGAGGATAGAAATAACTTAAGCTATACACACAAAAATCTCAATAGCGTGATACATCAAATGAACAAAATCCACAAGGGCCGTGATGAGGGTTCGAACCTACGTCCGGGATGATCCCAGACGCGCCTTAGTCGATTGTGCCACGACACAGTCAAAAGAATTGCAAAGTCGGGAAGACCAAGTAGCACAGAAGCTTTGCAAGAATGTACCACTTAATCGCCAAGAATTACGCGCTTTCACAACCCATTGTACCTTCTCCTTTATACCGGGTATAAATAAAATAATTAAACCCAGGAACTTTGAATGCGCCTGGATTATACACTAAGGTAAACGACAGGCTATAGGGCCGATAGGCATCAACCTGTCCTAACCGCGTCGCATTTTGACTAATACTTTCCCAAAGGCCAAAAATCGTCGTGCTAAAAAATGGAAGCGGCTCACGAAATTAACACTGTCCCGTTTTCTGTGTTGGGTCCTCTAGGTTAGGATAAGGGCACTTTAGTACGACCGTTTCTTGACGTTAGGAAACCTTAAGAGGAAAAGCAGAGTATCAATGTGCACCAAGATTACTTTTTCGGCAGAGAATTAAGCACAATAAGGGCCCAGGACGGACGGAAACTTCACTTATTTCGTGTGGGGCTGGATTTATACAATTTATATATAGCTATATATATATATATATCGATTTACATAAATATAGGTCCCAGCCCACTGTCTGGGCCCTATATTCATATAATAAGAGTTTAATGTAATGTTAATGGGGAATGTACAAGGTGCAGTGATAAGTTCAAGGAACCGTTAGAACCATCACTAAACATAAGGAGTCACCAGAGATCCTGATCTTCAGCTAGTTTAATAACAAGACCAACAAATATTCAAAACTTTTGGCCAACTAATTTAGTCACCAGGAAGTGACGCGCCTTCTAAGGTTACATTACTAATACAATCAGTATTGAGGTCTATTTCCTCACAGTGTTCAAGAGAGAACTGGATAAGCACCTCCAAAGGATACCTGATCAACCAGGCTGTGACTCATACGTCAGGCTGCGAGCAGCCGCGTCTAACAGCCTGGTTGATCAGTCCAGCAACCAGGAGGCCTGTTCGACGACCGGGCCGCGGGGACGCTAAGCCCCGGAAGCACCTCAAGGTAAGGTAAGGTACTTGAGGTCGACACACACTAGCAGCAGCATTCTGGGGCTCTTAGATTATATATTAAATCCTTGTCCATTGGCAAGATTTCCGGCGTACCATTACCATGGACTGGAAACTTTGTAAGGTTATTGAAGTTTTCCCTAGCCAAAGGCGAGTGCGCGCGCGTAGTTACTCATTAGGCTACTGGTTAAGAGTCCGCTTCATACCTGCTTGTCAGCGTTAGACCCAACGGTGCTTGCTTAACCCGACTGGCAGGATAATACGAACATCTCCCACGGGCTAAAAAACCATGCCACTTGCTCATCTCGACTCTTCTACATGCAAAAAATGTACTTATAATCTGTAAAATATAACTAACACTATTTTACAACTGTAAATTCCTCGTAAATAAAACTACACAGTGAAAATGTTATGGACGTTCGACAAGCTATAAATGTTTCAAGAGGTTATACAAGACTTACGAAATCGAGAAAAGTGAGCCAAGAAAACCAGTGAACGAGAGCAGCAGCCCGTTTAGCAACTTGGTAAGCCGAGGAAAAAACTGAGTAACAAACTATTGTAATAATTTACGTAGAGCATCGTTGGTATGTTCTGTGCGAGCCACGATTTGGCTGAAGGGTATGTCAGTACATTAAAACCCTTAAAACCTAAAACTACCCTGCTATATTGTTGACCAATCCACACTAGAAAATGAAGGGACGACGATGTTTCAGTCCGTCCTGGACCATTCTCAAGTCGATGGTCCAGGACGGACCGAAACGTCGTCGTCTCTTAATTTTCTAGTGTGGATTGGTCAACATACTTCAGCCACGTTTCTGTTGCCTGCATACCCTACTATACTTAGGTTAAAGGCCGCCCTATATAATATACTTTTAAGTATGAATTCCCTATTTGTGTTAGTAGGGGGTTTGCACTTGTACTCTTTATATGCCTGTCAACTCTCACCACCTGAAGATGGCGA
Organism: Procambarus clarkii; assembly: GCF_040958095.1. Classification (NCBI taxonomy): domain Eukaryota; kingdom Metazoa; phylum Arthropoda; class Malacostraca; order Decapoda; family Cambaridae; genus Procambarus; species Procambarus clarkii. The sequence continues at coordinate 21,074,054 of NC_091159.1, forward strand.
AACCTGACGTCAGGCTATTTCTAGCCTTATCAAGACCGAAGGGGAAAAACTAAGTATGAGACCACTGACGCGCGACGTTCAAGGACTAGACCAACATGTCCTTGAGAACACCCTAACCTGTCTTGGGAGATCCCATCTTGAAGTTTATTTGCCACTTTGCTACAAAAAAAATAGTTTTGGCGAAAAACAGTGTATATAATATATGGATGCTGGGATTATATTTACGTCCCTATCAAGGTCTAATACTACTGACCTACAAAGATCCAACCCCACAATAGTTAACTACCTCCTGGGTACCTATTTACTGATAGGTGAACACGCAAATTAGGTGAAAGGAAACTTGCCCAATCGTTTCTGTCCCGCCCGGGATTCCCGACAGACCCTTAAACAAATTTTTAAATTTTGCCCTTAAACAAGATTACAACTTCATACAAATATTAATATATAACTTACATATAAGTAAGGGCACAAGACATAGAAAAGGATGTATTCAACTAGAAGATACGAAACAATACTTGGCACAATGATAGTTTAAATAACTTGAGAGGAGATGTGAGGTTGAAGCAGAGTTGGCAGGGCTTGCACACGACCTTGCAAGTGTTCCCCAGGGCGTTAACGGATGGCCGCGGCGACCATGCTGGTCCCGCCAGGCTGGTTATGGCAACAACTTCCCAGGTTATATAGTAATGACACGCTGAACCACCGGTTGTCGTGAGGGTGACGCTAACAACTTCAATGTGCAGACGAGTCCTTATGTTATACTGATGCGCTGGCACCATGATGTATGTTATACATAGGGTCTACAGTGGTATACATGGTACTAATACTGGACATTTTATATTAACATCAGTTTATACAACAAAAGGGGTACTCCGCTTCTGTGTATACTGTATACAGAGATTACTGTAGTCTTGGACTGATGTATACTTGCTGGTTGATCAGTAATAATAACCCTCCAGAAGTTGATAAAACTAAGCCAAACACAAAACCTTTTACATATCATATACAAACTCGACAATAATGGCCACCATTAATGTGGATGTACAAATTAGAAAATTAGTACATGTATTGCTGAGGCTAATCTGACATTTCTTATGGAGTATAATTGGCATAGTTAATCCTCACACTTGAAACTTGATAATGTGGAGATTCATATGGGCATGTAGGTTAAATAATCTTTAAAGTAAATGATCTAAACGTAGGCGGGTGAGATTATCCTAATCTATGAAGGATGTTACTAGATGTCCCCGTGGCGTAGGGGTAAAACACTTGCTTGGCGCTTCGCAAAGCTTTGGCCTGAGTTCATATCATGGGCTGGGTTCGAATCCCATTGAATTTACTTGGCGCCAATCCTTAACTGAAGTCTCTGTTCACCCAGCAGTGAATGGGCACCTCGTTGTTAAAACGATTTGGCGGGTCGTATTCCGGGGAAAATTAGGATTAAGGACCTGGCCGAATCCTACGCGTGCTAGTGGCTGTACAATAATGTAAAAACTCTTGAATATATAAATAAACAAAATAGATCGCAGTCAATCGAAGTTGATGGGTGCTAGTGAAAAGATGAGGGAAATGAGAAAATCGAAAGACGAGGAGAAAGATTAATTACATTAAGCTTTCTCACTCTTCAATCATAGAAAACAACGCAGTGATGTTCAACTGAAGGCACGCTCTTGATAGGCCGGTCACGAAAACAAAGTTAAAACTATTACAGTAAAGACAATGGAATAATCATGTCGAGAGGCCTTGCATTTATGCTAAAAGGAGCCAGTAACCGTCACAACTGCACGCAAAATTACAAGTACCTTCTCCAACATGAAATGCGAAACTAATATTATTTAAGTCGCATGTTGTTTAGACAATCCATATGCAGAAGATGAGTCACAATAATGTGCCTGAAGAGTCGACACCAAACCACAAACTACTTTATAATAGTTCAGAACATGACCGAAATGTCTGTGTTCTTTACGTCGGTATCTGTACGTCTCTCCATGGAGGCCAGACGCATGGAGCTCTCAAAAGCTACAGCCCCGCTCCTGTGCCAGGTTAGTCCACTACGGGTTCACCATAGCCCGTGCTACTTGGAACTTTTTGTTCCAATCTTAAACAACTTTAGCAACAGCCTGGAGCCGACATCAAACTTTGCAGAGTAACTGTTGGGTGTAAGGGTACAGCCAATGATATTGGGGAGGGGGGTCGTAACTCGTTACCCTTTCATGAGGTCGGTGGTGGTGAAATGTTCAAAGCCAAGTCAGTCAAGTTATCAAGCCTAGCGAAAACTTTTCTGTGCAATGCGTCGGTGTATTGGTATATTTGTTATATGGCCCATTGCCCCAGTCATGGATTTGAGTGTGTTGTGATTGAAGCTGTGTCAAAACTGGTTCTGATGACAGATTCGCATTCTACGGTTACTACTATGTTTAGCAAACAGTTCAGTGTTTGCATTAGTAAAACTGTTTAGTGTTTTCAGGTTACAGTTGTGTGTGTGTAAACTTAAGTCTTTGAAAATGTAATAAGTTATTACGAAACGCGCTCAAGCGTCGCGTCAGACTAGAAATAAAAATGAATTTTGGAGAATTGATTTTTCAATTACCATCGACAGTAAAAAGAAAGAAAATTCGTGTTAGAATTATTAATCTTACTTTTTCGGTCATATATATATATTATATATATACACACATACATACATTATTATATTATATATATATATATATATATATATATATATATATATATATATAATATATATATATATAATATATATATATATATATATGTATGTATATATTTGAGGCATTTGGTAGGCATTTGAGCAGAGTTCCGTGCTGCGTTTCACTTACGAGATGGAAAAGGATGGGAAGCTGCCCTTTCTAGATGTAACAGTCATGGAAAAGAGCGGAGGTTTCCACACTGCAGTCTACACTAAGGAAACGAACATAGGAATGTGCCTAAATGCCAACAGCGACTGCCCAGACAGGTACAAGAGGAGTGTTGTTAACGCACATGTCGACCGTGCTCTCAGCCACAGCTCAGAATGGAAGCAAGTCGACGAAGAACTCTGTAGGGTAAGGCAGGTCCTAGTCAACAACGGCTTCTCCAATGGTTTCGTCGAAGACATCATAAGAAGGAAAGTGAAACGCCATGCAACCTCTGAAGAGACAACCAACACAACACCTATACCCCCTATTAGACTATTTTACAGGAACTTCTTTTCCACAGCTCATAAAATGGAGGAAAGGGTCCTGAAAGATATTGTTAATAGAAACGTTATCCCCACAGACAAAAATCAGAGGATACAACTGACGATTTACTATAAAACCAGAAAAACGGCCAGCCTACTCATGAGAAACTCTCCAGACACAAAGCAGAACGCTTTAAAAGAGACCAACGTCGTCTATGCCTTCAAATGCCCACTTGGGGACTGTAAGCTCCAAAAAACCCAGTATATAGGCAAGACAACAACATCTCTTTCTAGGCGTTTAACGATGCATAAGCAACAGGGCTCCATTAAGGAACATATAATCTCTTCCCACAACCAAACCATCGCCAGAGAAATCCTAGTAAACAACACAGAAATCATCGATAGATACAGCGATAGCAGACGGCTTGACGTTTGCGAGGCACTGCACATTAAGAAGTCAACACCAGCAATCAACAGCCAATTAATGCACAACTATATTCTACCCACCTCAAGACTCCGCTCCAATATAGAAGCATCAAGAAATATGGACCAATAGGCTTTCTACAATCACTTCCATTTCAATACCCATTGTTTCGTGTTCTGTCTTGTGTTGATGAAATTAATACCCTATTAAATACCACCTCACCCCATCCACCTCACTCAAATGTAGATATAAACAAATCGGAGATATGTAAGTTCTATTCAGTTGTGTATGTGTAAAGTCTTTGAAAATGTAATAAGTTTTACGAAACGCGCTCAAGTGTCGCGTCAGACTAGAAATAAAAATGAATTTTGGAGAATTGATTTTTGAATTACCTCCAACAGTGAAAAGAAATGTACGAAAGATTGAGAAAATTCGTGTTAGAATTATTAATCTTACTTTTTCGGTCATATTTAATAATATATGTCTACAGGAAAGACTGCTACCAAAATATACTAGTATGTATATATATATAATATATATATATATATATATATACACATACACACACACTATAAACATTTAAGTTACAAATTAGTTCATCAGCCGGGCTGTGGTGCGTACGACAGGGTGCAAGCAATAACAGTCTGGTTAATCAAGCCGTGTCAGTGCCCCCCCCCCTCCCCGGAATCACCTAAAATATTCCAATCACTCCTTACCTGCCTGCCTAGCAAGGCTGGCTAGTGGGTAGAATTTTAATTTTCTTTCTTTATTATGCACCCCATACCCATCCCGTGGGCGGTGGTGTAAAGGCTTACAGAGGCACATAATCGGTTCAGGCACTGAACCCTTTAGTTCGTTTAGGTAAGCACATTATCTTTTGACGCTAGTTACAAAGTTATTATTGTTATATATACATATACACATACTCAATATACATGTACATATACATACGTATACATATATACAAACACAAACATATTTAATCACACACACAAATACACACATCAATAATCTTTTGTCACAAGTGATTCAACAAGTCTCACAAGAGTCACTATACAAGGCTAGTGGGTAGAAGGCGTGCTGGATTACAAGTCCCGCTGCCAGCCAGCTTTACGTACCTGCAGCTACGTTAGTCATTTTTCCATGATACACACTACAAAATAAACAAAGGCTGTAAGTAGTACTGTCCAGTATATATACCATCTCGATACAACCTTACAATTCGGTGGGCTAAGTACACACGATGCTATTAATAATTCACAGCATACAAGCTCGTATTATTAACAGCAAATTAAATGAGACATATTTAACATGTTCTGTATAGTTCTAATGAAGCAAAATTGAGAAAACAAAGAACCACTACCCCACACAAACACACCTAGCCTAACCAGTGTCCAGAATATATGGATGCTTACTTGTAGGGTGTGGAGCTGGGACCGGAACTCCACCCACTCCCACACCCTCCCCACTCCTAAAACTTTATGCCCACATTTTTTAAAATATTTTTTTGAAGTGGGGGGGGGGGGGGGTCTATCTGTACACAATTACTTCCCCAAATTGATCATCATTGATCATCAGCCTGTGGGGTTTCGAAAGCAGAGACATGTATCAGAGTTATGTTTTTCAACGAGTAGAGTGGCTATATTCCAAGAGTGGGGCGCGGTTGCCATATTTGGGAGGGAGTCTGGGCTGGTGCGGGGGTCCATGCGTCACAGGATCACATCCTCCTGCGCCCACCTAAATTCAACATCCACGACACTCTTATTGCCTCTTCACAAAATCACTCAATAAAACAATTACACAGTATAAGAATTAAGCTAGTTAACTCGTACACGTCATTCTGAATTACGGCACGATAGAGGACATACAATGGGGGTTCTGAGGTGAAGTCTAGGGTCACCCTGCCCAACCATGTTTGGTACGAGAAATTGGAACGACCCTTTGCCATGCAGTGACGGAAGAGGGAGGGGGGGAGAGATCTACAGATTTAAAGTTTCCTGAACAATAATTTTTCAGCAGACTTATTATGATCTCTGAATCCTAGCCCAGAGTTTCTAACAAATATTCGGTGCAATAGGTACGCTCAGAGCGCCCTCTCAACATCAAAGGCCAAGACTTTTCAGTACTACTCTACGTACAAGGGGCATAACTGGCCGACCTCTTACTGTGTTCAAGAGGATACCTGATCAACCAGGTTATGATTCATACGTCAGGCCGCAGCTGTATCCAACAGCCTGGTTGTCCAGACCAACCAGGAGGCCGGGTCAGAAACCGGGCCGCGGGGACGTTGACCCCAGAAACCAACAACAGCCCTGGAAACACAAATCGTAACTGTCTCTATTTTCCGCTTGTTACAACATGTAATAAAGTTGTTACATTTTGGCTTAACGTGTTTATGACGTATTAGAACGTTGTTACAACTTGCTATATTGGTTGTTATAACTGGTTAGGTGTTAAATCTTGTTCCAACGTTGTACCAACGTAGTTTCGGTGTGTGTTTGGCGGGAGGTAGTCAACAGACAGATCAGACATGTCAACAGGCATGTAATAAACCAGTACATGTTTCCGCAATCATAGTGACTTCGATTTACATTTATTAAACAGTTTACGAACTTCAAAACTTAATCCACGGTTAGAGTTGGTCCTAGTGGACCAAACTCTCAAGTCTGGCCTCGGGCCGGGCTTGGGAAGTAGAACAACTCCCAGAACCCCATCAATCAGGTATAAAAACTGTGCTTCAGAGCTCAAACTGTTTAATAAATGTAAACAAAGCCACCATGATTGAGGAAAGATGTAAAAGTTTTTTAAGTGGTTGCAAAAAATGCTTTATGAATCCTTGTCCAGGTAATTGTGAATAACATGACCTGGTCGTTTGTATCATGCTACAAAAACATTTCAGGTGATGGTGATTTGCGATTCATGTGAAAAGCGCTCTCCAGATATGAGAATACTAATAATGCAAACCACAGAAGTCTTACAGACCAATGAGCGGCAGTTTATATTTATACCCAACCAAAGTCACATGTCTAACCAACTCTTGAAACCACCCAAGTTACCTCAAGGTAACCCAGCGTCTGTTACCCCACAAGGTTGCCCAAGGTAACCTCAAGATAACCTACGTCCATTGCGTTACATAAGCTGTTCCTTGCCACCTATTCCCCCCCCCCCCGGTCTCTTCTGAACCTCAAACTTGTCCAATTTGTACTCTGTGTTCCATGTTCTATCTTGACTATATATTTAGTACCCAATTAAATAATTCCCCTCCCCCCTTGTGTTTTATCCTTGAACCCATTTGCATACTTCAATTATGTTCCATCTAGGCCAAATGGTTTTTTTTTGTAATCCCTACATATGGAAGTACAACCTGTCCATCGTATTTTGACGTCAAAATCCCCAACGGACAAAATATGCTGTACAATAAATCATAGCAGTTCACAAACCACCACGTTCTCTGTGGTGGGTCCATAGGATAGGAATAGGTTCAGGCAATGGAGTTGTTTAATGCCCAAATTAAGTCATCCTTCTTTACACCCTTTCAAGATAATTAGTCCAGTCTAATTCTAGTGCACGATGCCTAAAAGTGAACTGCATAATCAAAATGTGGCCTAAACAATGGACAACAAAGCTGAAGAATAACATTGGTCTTGTACACAAAATCCCACTAACGTGATATATCTGAGAAAATCAATTGGAGCAATGCTGTGGGCTCGAACCAGCGATCTGGTAACTCCCAACAACGAATCATATTCCCTGTACCACGACATGGTAAAGGTTACAACAACTTGAGAACCCGTATGACATTTGGAGGTCCTGCTGAAACCTACTGGTGTAAGTAAAGGAGTCTATCAGTCATAAGCTTCCTTCAAATGCGCGAAGAAATCCCACTTAACCTTTACCATGTCGTGGTGCAGGGGTAAGGTGAGCTGCTGGGAGTATCCAAATCACTGCTGCCAGCCACCACATTGCTCGAATTGATTTTCTCATTTGTCTTAAGTTAATCTTAGCATCATATTTGCTCTTTTCAGAACACTCATAATTTGATTTGTTTGCCAAAATCCCTATTTTTCAAGACCCTCAAGATTTGTCTTCGAACGTAATTGCAATTAAAACACTTTCCACCTGGTATTGGATAGATGTTCTTATTTGCAAGGTTAAGAAGAGTACCATTTTTTAGGCTTAGTACACAGACACCACATTGTGGAGAAAAAGAAATTACAGCACAGAAATTATAAAGCTAGTCAACATTTGGGATCATTGTTTCCCTTGAACGCTGCTTCCGTCAGCTGGACAATACGCCCCGTACTGTTAGAAGCTCACAGCTCTCACACACTTACTGCAAAGTTAATAAATAACATGACGTGCTAATTAAAAAAAAACAATCAACCAGCAATCGATTAACATTGCTAGCAATACTGGGAAATTTGTTTTTGTTTACTTAGAAACTATTTAACATTAACACCGTAAAAACTGTTGTCTTAAAATTAAGTCACAAATATATTAAGTCACTCAACAAACTACAATAGTTACTAAATTTACGTTTAATCATACACCCTGAGATGGTAAATTTAATTACATCCGTTCAGGCGTGATGGTGGTATACCTTTCTCTTGTCCCCCCCCCCTCCCCTAGGAAACGGATTTCCGAAATACACAATCAGGCTTTGTTTCACTTGTATGACCTTTATTAACGTAATACCCATTGTATTTTTATCAACGCTGCTGTTTTGTATTCAATTATTCTCTTGTTGAGCTAAGAACCTGTTGAACATTATTCCTTCATGTCTGGCCAATGGTGATGGGATGAAATTCTTTACATTGTTTAAAATCTAAGGGTCCCAGTAATAGTCGGGTTCGTTCTTTAACCCTAATCGAGAATTTCGGGTGGGACAGAAATAGTTGGGCGGGTTTCCTATCACCTAATGTACCTGTTCACCTAAAGTTAAAATCTGTTTACGTATCTAAATATGCCTACGTAGAATGAACAAGTTTACCAAGACCAAATCGCGGATACGAACCTAGGCCAGGGTTCGTATCCTGGCCGGGGAGGATTAACTAGGCGCCAATCCTTAACTGTAGCGTCTCTGTTCATGCAGTGAATGGGTACCTGGTTCGTATTTTTTTTTTTTTTTTTTTTTACAAGATACAATGGGTTGGTGTGATTACACAAGACTGGGTATTTTTATATTCTTGCAAGACCACTAACACGCATAGCGTTTCAGGCAGGTCCTTAATCAAACATAAAAGGCAAGATGAAAATACACACTAGCAAAGTTTTATAACTACAATAGAAATTGACTGGTGATTACACTTGTGAAGACGTACTTCGTACCAATATTGGGGAAGTGGGTAGTACAAGATAGAATGAGAGTTTGAAACAAGATAGGAATCCATGAGGATGATATTAGTTACTTTTTGGTTTGTAAAAGATTTGGAGAGTCGAATTCCAGGGAAACTTGAGAATACAGATTTGCTCGAAAAGCTAAGCCTGCTAGTGGCTTCACAAGAATGTAAGATTGATTGACTGGTGAAGATTAAGCCACCCAAGAGGTGGCACGGGCATGAATAACCCGTAAAAGAATGTAAGAACTCTTGTTTACATAAATATGCACAAGCGCACCTTCCCTCCCTCCCCCGGCGTTTCCCTAACAATAGCCAACATCAAGTAACATTTGCATCACTACTAAATATTAATCAGGTTTTCAACGATATTCACGAAAATAAATACGAATGTACCGGGAAAGGGATTCGTTGAAAATCGTTGCTACACCGAGTTCTTAAGGTCGGAAGTCGGGTGTGGGCGGCAGCGACGGTTGGTTCCCTTGAGTGTGGCTTCCGCTGTGCGCTAGCCCGCGTCCTCACACTTGCCAGCTGTCTATCTTACCCCCATCATCTTACTTATCCAGGCGACATAACTGCACACGCTGCTCTAGTAAATGTAAGTCACATCCGTACCCAGCCCAGCATGCACAATATACGAAAAGCATTCTTCAAAACTGTTTCATTTACGAGGCGGCTCCTATTTATAACCACCCAATACCACTAATATACATGTCCAACCCACGTTTGAAACAATCGAGGGACCCCACCACCACATCGTTACGCGGTAATTGGTTCCACAAATCAACAACCCTGTTACCGAACCAGTACTTACCCAAGTCTTTCCTAAATCTAAACTTATCCAATTTATACCTATTGTTTCGTGTTCTGTCTTGTGTCGATACTTTTAATACCCTATTAATATCCTCTTTGTTATGTTCATTCATCCACTTGTAAACCTCTTATGTCACCCCTAACTCTTCGCCTTTCCAGTGAATGCAATTTAAGCTTTTTTCTTCATATGACAGGTTTCTAATTTGGTGAATTAACTTAGTCATCCTACGCTGGACACGTTCAAGTGAATTTATATCCATTCTATAGTACGGGGACCAAAACTGAACTGCATAATCTAAATGGGGCCTAACCAGAGCAAGATATAGCTGAAGAACACCACCAGGTGTCTTGTTACTAACGTTTCGATTGATAAATCCCAGTGTCCTATTTGCCTTATTACGAACATTCATGCATTGATCCTTTGGTTTTAAATTCTTACTAATAACTCCCAGTTCCCTTTTGCAATCCGACTTCGCAATCTCAACACCATCTAGCTCGTATCTTTTAACTATCATCATTACCTAGCCTCAAAACTTTACATTTATCAGCATTTGCCAATCTTTTGACCATTTCAAAACCCTATTTAGATCGACTTGAAGTGACAGCCCTTCTTCCGTGTTTATTTCCCTATCAACTTTTGTATCAGCAAATTTGCAAATGTTGCTACTCAAACCTGAATCTAAATCATTTATATATATTATAAACAACAGAGGTCCCAGGACAGCTTTGAGGCACTCCACTTACAACATTTTCCCACTCTGACTTAACCCCATTTATACTAACTGTTTTCTTTGGTACAGCCATGCCCTAATCCAACTTAATATAGCACCCCCAATACCATAGGCCGCTATCTTTTTAATCAGTCTTTCATGTGGCATTATCAAAAGCTTTGCTAAAGTCAAGGTACACAACATCACAATCCTTACCATTATCAACTGCCTCAACTATGCTGGAACAAAAAGATAGCAAATTTCTTAAAACATGAACGGCCATTTAAGAACATAAGAACATAAGAACAAAGGTAACTGCAGAAGGCCTATTGGCCCATACGAGGCAGCTCCTATTCTATAACCACCCAATCCCACTCATATACTTGTCCAACCCGTGCTTGAAACAATCGAGGGACCCCACCTCCACAATGTTACGCGGCAATTGGTTCCACAAATCAACAACCCTGTTACTGAACCAGTATTTACCCAAGTCTTTCCTAAATCTAAACTTATCCAATTTATATCCATTGTTTCGTGTTCTGTCCTGTGTTGATACTTTTAATACCCTATTAATATCCCCCCGGTTATGTCCATTCATCCACTTGTAAACCTCTATCATGTCACCCCTAACTCTTCGCCTTTCCAGTGAATGCAACTTAAGCTTTGTTAATCTTTCTTCATATGAAAGATTTCTAATTTGGGGAATTAACTTAGTCATCCTACGCTGGACACGTTCAAGTGAATTTATATCCATTCTATAATATGGCGACCAAAACTGAACTGCATAATCTAAATGGGGCCTAACTAGAGCAAGATATAGCTTGAGAACCACTAGATATAGCTTGAGAACCACCATTTGTAAAACCATGTTGAGAATCATTTATTAATTCATGTTTTTCAAGATGCAGACGAATTGTATTGGAAATTATCAATTCAAGTAACTTTCCCACAATAGACATTAGGCTAATTACCCGATAATTTGACGCAAGTGATCTATCTCCTTTCTTAAAAATTGGTACCACATTAGCAACCTTCCATGATTCTGGCACTCTGCCTGACTATTGATTTATTAAATATGGTAGACAGTGGCTCGCAAGGCTCCTCTTTGCATTCTTTAAGCACCCTGGCAAACACTTCATCCGGCCCTGGGGATTTGTTTGGTTTAAGTTTTACTATGTTTAATTATATCCTCCCTGGTAACTGCTAAACTAGTCAACCTGTCCTCGTCCCCACCCACAGACTTGTTCAGCTGAAGGCATATTAAGTTCCTCTTTAGTAAATACAGAGAAAATATTTATTAAAAATACTACTTATCTCTTCGTCATTATCCGTTATCTGACCTGTCTCAGTTTTTAATGAACCTATCCTTTCCCTAATCTTTGTTCGTCTATACTCGACAGATACTGCTCTGTCGAGCAGTATCCTCCCTCGCAATAGCAGCCACATAAGGATTGACGATTTAAATGCGAGCACAGCATGCAGTATATCCTTTCATGACCAAAGATCAGTCACTAAAAAATCTACCACTTACGTGCTATTCATGCCCATGCCACCTCTTGGGTGGCTTAATCTTCATCGATCATCGTTCCCGTCACACTACTTGATAAAAGGACGAACCGAAACTTCGTCGTCGCCATCTTTTAGTGTGTGGTTTGGTCAACATATCTTCAGCCACGCTGTGACTCCTCGTCTGCAGTTTTTTACTTAAAAAGGATGACACGTTAAGATTCAACAAGCTTCCCGAAGTTCATTAACTATCATTTGCCTGAAGGGCCACTAACATTAGTGGCCTCGACGAGGACAGGAATTATGCCAGCGGCTTGTCAAGTGCCCCCCACCCTTTTTGTCTTCACTTTTTCAAACTGGATTTAAAGTTCAGCAGAGTTTTGGCATTTACTGCTTCGGCGGGTAGGCGGTTCCATTTTTTTTATATTCAAGTTCTAACATTCTTGTAAAGCCACTGGCACGCATAACGATTCGGGAAGGTCATTAATCTTAATTTTTCCCTGGAATACGACCTACCAAATCGTATAAGAACCAGGTACCCATTCACTGCTGGGTGAATAGAGGCTACAGTTAAGAATTGGCGCCCAGTCAATCCTCCCCGGCCAGGATACGAATCAGGGCCAAAGCGCTCGCGAAGTGCCGGGCGAGTGTTTTACCACTGCGCCATGGGTTTATAAACCCTGTGGATGACTTGACAGCCTATGCAATGTGGCCAATTCTCATCTACACGGTACAGACGTTTCTCGTACAAACAAAAATTCTCCTTTAGGCCTACTGGCCCAAGTGAAGTAGCTCCATTTATATTTGTAAAAATCCTGTAAACTTTGCAGCAGTTACATTAATATACCGTAAAACGGTTAGATATTAAACCGTACCTCTGTACCACTTTCTTTCCCTAAACATAATCTTATCAAATTTACATCCATTGTTCATGTTCTAGCACGGCTGCATGCGTCCCCCAGCCCTAGCTAGCACGGTTGCATGCGTCCCCAGCCCTAGCTAGCACGGCTGCATGCGTCCCCAGCCCTAGCTAGCACGGCTGCATGCGTCCCCAGCCCTAGCTAGCACGGCTGCATGCGTCCCCAGCCCTAGCTCGCACGGCTGCATGCGTCCCCAGCCCTAGCTCGCACGGCTGCATGCGTCCCCAGCCCTAGCTCGCACGGCTGCATGCGTCCCCAGCCCTAGCTCGCACGGCTGCATGCGTCCCCAGCCCTAGCTCGCACGGCTGCATGCGTCCCCAGCCCTAGCTCGCACGGCTGCATGCGTCCCCAGCCCTAGCTCGCACGGCTGCATGCGTCCCCAGCCCTAGCTCGCACGGCTGCATGCGTCCCCAGCCCTAGCTCGCACGGCTGCATGCGTCCCCAGCCCTAGCTCGCACGGCTGCATGCGTCCCCAGCCCTAGCTCGCACGGCTGCATGCGTCCCCAGCCCTAGCTCGCACGGCTGCATGCGTCCCCAGCCCTAGCTCGCACGGCTGCATGCGTCCCCAGCCCTAGCTCGCACGGCTGCATGCGTCCCCAGCCCTAGCTAGCACGGCTGCATGCGTCCCCAGCCCTAGCTCGCACGGCTGCATGCGTCCCCAGCCCTAGCTAGCACGGCTGCATGCGTCCCCAGCCCTAGCTAGCACGGCTGCATGCGTCCCCAGCCCTAGCTAGCACGGCTGCATGCGTCCCCAGCCCTAGCTAGCACGGCTGCATGCGTCCCCAGCCCTAGCTAGCACGGCTGCATGCGTCCCCAGCCCTAGCTAGCACGGCTGCATGCGTCCCCTAGCCTTAAATAATGAAAAACACAGCCCTACAGTAACATGAAAACTCTCAATACAGTATTTGGATAATACAAAGTATATACCTTTTCCAACACCCTAAACAAAAAAATTTAATAATATAATAAAACCCAATGAATCATAAATATCACCAAGTCGTCCGCGGTAAACTTATAATTACTCCACATTTCTAAAGAAGGCCCATTGCTTACCTTTCAGCTAAATTAGCATAGACAGTATAAATATCCCTGGCCAGTCAACACTTGCACACCCCGCCCTCCTCTACCACACGTCACGGAGGCAGTTTTGAAACTGAGCGTGGATTGGCGGGTCCATGACGTCAGGTACTGCCCCGCCACGCTAGAAGTTCTCGTACGAACACAGTATTTTACCCTGTTACAGTAAAGCTATTTATTGGTTATAAAAAAGGTAAATATTTATATATATGTATATTAATATATATATATTCAAGTATCAAAATTATATAAACGCCTGAACATAATGACGTATTTATATTTTACATCATGTATCATACGTCTCACAGCGCCGCAGGGAAAATATAACACTTTAAACCACCAATAACTGGCAACAAATGCAGTGTTATATGCATATATGTAAAATATGTATATATACATATATAAAAAAGGAAGGGAGAACGACCCCTGGCTGGAAGAAGAGGGACCCTTAGCCTTGGAGGAAACCACACATAACGCATTAGAGGTAATGCTTTGGTCCTCTCCAATACTGTTTCTGTGTGCTTTTCTCCTACCACCCCCATATATATATTATATAAATATAAATATTATATATATATATATATATATATATATATATATATATATATATATATATATATATATATATATATTACTAGTATGTGTAAACGACCTTCCAGAGGGTATAGACTCATTCCTCTCAATGTTTGCTGACGATGCAAAAATTATGAGAAGAAAAAAACAGATGAAGATAGACAGAGACTACAGGACGACCTGGACAAACTGGAGGAATGGTCTAGAAAATGGCTGCTAAAGTTCAACTCAGGAAAGTGTAAAGTAATGAAATTAGGCGAAGGGAGCAGTAGGCTGAACACAAGGTACCATCTGGGAGGTGAAATCCTACAAGAGTCACATAGAGAGAAAGATCTGTGGGTCGATATCACACCGAACCTGTCCCCAGAGGTCCACATCAAAAGGATATCATCAGCGGCATATGCTAGACTGGCCAATATAAGAACTGCCTTTAGAAACTTGTGTAAGGAATCGTTCAGGACCCTGTATACCACTTATGTAAGACCAATCCTGGAGTATGCAGCTCCAGCCTGGAGTCCATACCTAGTTAAACACAAGACGAAGTTAGAGAAGATTCAGAGGTAAGCCACCAGACTCGTCCCGGAACTGAGAGGAATGAACACACACTGATTAAGGCAGTGTCTGGGATGCTCTCGGACGCAGGTTCGAATCCTCGTCACGGCCCTTGTGGATTTGTTCTTTTGTTCATGGGAGGAATGAGTTACGAGGAAAGGCTAAGGGAGCTGAACCTCACAACCCTGGAAAACAGAAGAGTAAGGGGAGACATGTTAACCACCTACAAAATTCTCAGGGGAATTGACAGGGTGGACAAAGACAAACTCTTTAGCGCGGGTGGAACACGAACAAGGGGACACAGGTGGAAACTTAATACCCAGATGAGCCACATAGACGTTAGAAAGAATTTTTTCAGTGTCAGGGTAGTTAACAAATGGAATGCATTAAGTAGTGTTGTGGTGGAGGCTGACTCCATACACAGTTTCAAATGTAGATATGATAGAGCCCAGTAGGCTCAGGAATCTGTACACCAGTTGATTGACAGTTGAGTGGCGGGACCAAAGAGCCAGAGCTCAACCCACGCAAACACAACTAGGTGAGTACAAGTTCATCTAATATCTCCATCTCACAGGATGGTTAGTCATACATGGAATCAGGAGAGAACATGTAATGTAAGGCTGGTCTACTAGGCTCCACTAGCAAAATCTGGGTAGAGCTCAAGAATATCTTCCAATATTCTTGAGTGTACGAAGTAATTACAGAGCTTAAGAGTACTTCATACCATTTGGTCTGAAATCACTGATAACAGGGCAACCACAGAGATAGTGTTGATTCGCTCTTATTGAATGTATATGCGCGCGGATATAGTTCTCCAGTTTTGAATGTGGGCGTTTATGTGAAACTATTAATATTACACTCAAAATATACAAATTCTTAAAAGTATATCATGGTTCCCATCACTTGTTTGAAACGTTTTTGTTATCCAGCTTATAATTTTTGTTCCCCTAGTGACATCAAGTTCCAACATGATTACTTAGGATACCGGGTTAAGATTTTGGGTATAAAATAGGTATTTGAATAGGTATTCAGTATAACTAGGTATTTGAATAACCTTGCTAGCTAACACGGTTTGTAACATATAGCCATATATCTCTACCAACAAGTGATACAAACTACCAGCGATTAATACTTATAGTCTAGCCTGAAATTATTAAGACCTTACTGATGACTTGTGGATATGTGGTCCTCTCTGCATAGTAGCATGATGATAGATGGCGTACCTATATAGGTACGTGTTGTTTTAGATTAATTTGATGTCTATTAAACTTGGTTAGAGTTCTCGGTAGTAATTTAGCTTCATATAGAATTGGGTATTGCAGAAATTACTGTGTATGCCTAAGTTTGTTAATAAAAAAGTAATTTAGCTGGCCTATGGGTGAAAAATATACTTTTCTGTTATTTGTCCAACCTTGGGTCTTAAACCCTACTTCTACTTAGCTTGTTGAGCTTGAAGCTGTTGCTCCTTGAGTGAGTTACAGCTTGTGGATCTTTCAAAGAAGTGGTTTGATAAAGACAATATAAAGTTATATTCACTACATCTTTTCAACTGTTCACAAATCCGAAATATATATAAATATATGATAAAATTAAATTAAAAGAACATTATGGCCACTGGTTGGTGTTATCGAAGTGGCATGATAATATGAACAATACAACTTGCCATTCCTTCACAAACAATTCACATCCGTACAACTCAACTACTATCACAAATTCACAACTCCCTACAACCAAGACCGTTTACATGTTCCACGATCCCACCAGCTCACACCAAGCACTGACCTCCGGTGTCAAAACCACACCATTTCAGAAAATTAGGACTGACACTCAAGGGGCAGAAAGTCTTAGTATAAAGTTATGATATGTTTACAGCTAAGAATTATATGTACAAACAGCACAACACACCCACCAATGTGACATTGTAATTGCTAAAATTAAGGTGGAATATCAATACTTATGGTAAGTGGATGCTGGAAATCTCCCAACAGTGAATACAGCAGTTGTAAAATATGGAAACGCGAGCTGGGACACATTCTCCACCACCGTGTGCGTGAATGTCCCGATATGGATGATTTCAGATCAAGTAGCATGAGATACTTTAAGTTTTGTAACTATTTCATACACTCGCAAAATGGAAGATATTCTCGTGCTCTACCCAAAGTTTGCTAGTGCAGACTAGACTATCATCTAATTTTTCTCCTCATTTCAGCATAATCTAACCATCCTGTGAGATGGGGATATTAAATAAGCTTCTATAGCTAGCTCTTGACCTATAATTTGTAATTCCTCATTTATAATAATAATAGGAATACAGCGCATGCCGTGTGCATCTAAGATTGTTTAAAATGCTTAAGCATGTTTAAAATGTAATTGTGTAATAAATATTAAAATATATAGTTTTCAGTACAGGGGTATAATTTTGAGTACAGGGGTGTAAACCCATGGAACTGCCTACCCGCTGAAGTCGTAAATGCCAAAACAACTGCTGAATTTCAAGATCCAGCTCGATAAAATCACCGGGACAAATGGGGGAGGGGGGGGGGGACATTTGATAACCCGCCGGGTATCTGTCCTCGTCGAGGCCACTAGAGAGATAGTGGCCCTCGGGTAAATTCAGGCAAATTGGCTACTTGCAGAAGTGATGTTGAGCGTACGACACGTGCGGCGAGGGAGGTGGTGCAGCGGTGTCAGACGTGGTGCACGTGTCTGCGCCAGGGAGTGACACGTAAGACAAGGCAAGAGTCTCCCTCGCACCTCACAACACTCCCTCACGTCTTACCTCACGTCTTCCCTCACACTGGTAAGGCCTTCTCTTCTTAGCTCTACATTGCCTTATGATTGAAAGCAAACAGTCAGCTTGTGCTCTAACAGTCTAGTAGTGCTCAAACGCTGCCCTCAGCGTGGTTAATAATAATAATAATTTCATGTGTCGGGGACAGGCAGCCAGAGCGTATATACATATTTCCACACTAGTGGGGGTGACAATTTATACATGTTAGACATATATCGAAGTCTCCCGCCCCATAAAGGTCGAATTACTGACCCTCCCCAGGATGCAACCCACTACCTGCGTACCTATTTACTGCAAGGTGAACAGAGGCATTAGGTGCGCCCCCCCACTTTCCCTAATCCTCCAAAACCACTACTGTCCCGTTCAGGATTCGAACCCGGAGTTCCAGAGTGTGAGTCGACCCAACTGTACTGCTGGGACGAGGTTGTTACAGTATGGATGTAGCTGTAATATTTTCTCTCCCAGAGATGGTTTGCCAACAAATATTTAGTTGTATTAAAACTAACTGAACCCAACCAAACTTATTATCAAGATAAATGCAAGTCAATGTCGTCAAGTCACTCACGGTGTACATAACAAATTTATCCTTTTAGTTAGGCTAGGATAGGTTTAAAGAATTGTGATGATGTAGAATGAATTATTTCTCGACTTTTTTAACAATTCAGTATAACCTAACCCTACCTTGCTCAGGTTTGTCAAGTTGTACACAGGCATTTTGTCAAAGCTCATTTTCAAATTATTTTCAAACTGACAAAACTTTTAACAAAACAGACAAAACTGACAAAACAGCTGCGCGTGCTAGTGGCTTTACAAGACTGTAATTACCATAATTGTATCCTCACATTCCTTATGTACATTCTTGTATATGCATAAATAAAATAATAATAAAATAAAATTTTATATATAGTTGGGTTAGGAGTTAATAGCTTAGGTCAAGCTGTTAGGTTCTTTTAGGTCAGGATTGGGTTGGGTTTGTGTTTTCAGTTTGGTTTGGCTTGGGTTTTAAAATCTGCTGGTTAATTTTCTTGTGCGTATGTCTTGTATACATGTACAGTATATAACTGCCCAAAATGCTATGCATGCTAGTGGCTTTGCAAATATGTTGAAATACCAATATTTTGTAATCTCACAAACCCATTGTACCTTGTAAATAAATTATTATAATAAATATTATTTAATATTGATTTAATATTTATTATTTAATATTATTTTTCTGTTCCAGATTTTTTCAAACTTCTTTGGTGTTCTATATTAATTATGTAGAGTACTCGAGGGGTCTCGATTGGGTTAGTTCTCGACATACAAATAGGAATACCAGGTTTGAATCCCATGCTGGTCAAATCATTGGGCACATTTCCTTGCACCCAATTCCGCTGTTCACCTAGCAGTAAACAGGTGGCTGGGAGTTTGTAAACTCTTGTGGCGTTACGTCCTAGGGGTCAGTAGTTCGACTTCGGATTGGGTGCTGGGATATAAGCTTAATAATATGCATATACTGTATATGCAGGCTGCCAGTTGCCTGTGTATATATGCACAGTATTTAATTATTATGCACTCTAAAACTAGAAGTTAAATTGTACTTAGGTTAATTTTTATAATGAAATTTATTTTAGTATAACGTTTCCATAAAACAATACTGTATTAAAAATTATTACAATGTCAACAGGAGAAAAATGTCTTCCATTGGCTTCCAATTTGTTACATTGCTGAGTTTGGCAATCTGTGGTGTTCTTTCTTCTCAGCCACCAAAATCACAGGTATGAATTAATGACATTAAATTTTTTTTTAGGATAATTGCAGAGATTTTTAAGTTTTTAGCTTGGTGTCTTTGATGGGTTTACTCACCTAGCTTATCATAAAATTGTAGTGTCACTCAAACACTTCAGCGCTAAAGGTACTTTTCAACCAAGTCACAAATGTTCATAGTTTTGTTCTGATCATCGATACATCAAACATGTGCAACTTTATGTAATCCTACCACAGTAAAAAAATGGGAAATGTCTTTGGCTAGGTTAAGTATTGGCCATAACCTCATGGTCACTTAGAAAGACAGGTCTTTCCTCCATTGTCAAAACTGTATCGTCCTGCTAAGGGCCATTCACTTCCTCATAGAATTCCCAGATTTTCAAAATGATTGGAAATTTCTCTTTCCCAAGTACATTTGAGTCACTTGCCCCCCTTGATAAAATCCTTTGATAATGCTAATACCTTTAACTTATGTTCTCATTTTGACATTCTGAATGATACCTAGTTATTATTTAATGGCATACAATTTGTTGTTTGTATTTCTAGCCATCTATCTCTCCCATGGGTGCGCATTGCATGATGAAGGACTTGATTGGAAATTCACCATCACTAATTGTATTAGTAATAATTTTTAAATTGACATTTTTTCATATATGAAAAAACTGAATTAACAATTAATAATGCACAATATATTTTGCAGACGAGAGTTATTGTATGCATCATTCACTGACATTTGGTAATTATATTGCCACATTGGTTTTCAGAATGTTTTATTTTTCAAATCTTTCGACCCTAATTTAGTTACTGTATTTGTTGTATTCAAAATTAATGTTATTGACAGGTGGTAAAGTGTGCAGTGTGTCGCAGTTTAGTTAATGAACTACATGCAGCCATCAGTGAGGTAAGGAAGAACTTAATTTGTTAAAAGACAGTATGCCTAATGTTCCTTATACGATTTATTAATTGTAACCGATGACACAAAATGTTCATGGATGAGTTGCTACTTGAATCTTGGTCAGTACAGTTTTGAATGAACTATGAAAAAACAGGGTACAGGTGTGTGCACAGTATAAGATTTGTAAGGTGATAATGGGTTTTGTAGTTCTATTCCAGAATTTATTTGAAAATCCCCAATCTCAAGTGCCCCTTATGGGACCATAGCTTATGATGGGTCCCCTTCTTTTTGTCTTAACCTTTTCCAAATATATGTAAAAAGTTTAGTACAGTACTTTTTTGCTACAACAGTTTCAGGAGGAGTACTGTTCCTTGAAGCAAGTTAACTGTCATTCACAGTTTTTTCACCAGTCTGCTGGATTTCTATCCCATGAAAGTGG
Source organism: Procambarus clarkii (assembly GCF_040958095.1). NCBI lineage: Eukaryota > Metazoa > Arthropoda > Malacostraca > Decapoda > Cambaridae > Procambarus > Procambarus clarkii. The sequence goes on from NC_091159.1 coordinate 21,095,014, forward strand.
GAAATGGGGTAATGAATATGTTTGTATGTGTCTGTTGAGAGGGTATACACCCAGTTCACCTTATATACTGAATGCTATAGGTTTTATATAGGTTTTCAACAATTGGTATTTATTTCTACAAGAAGGTATAATAAGACATCAGTGCACAATGAAAGTTGAAATGATGGATGTGGTAATTATATTAAATTTTTGTTTATATATACAGCTGTATACATGTACTGTGAAAGAATAGGGGTGGTAGGAGAAAATATTAAAGTGTTCGGTGAGAATCCACAAGGTCTTTTATGAATACTGTACTCTATTTTCTTCGTTGAGGCTATGGGTCCCTACAATTGCACCAGTGGTGGTACCCCTTAGTACTATATATATATTTGTTTAAAAAAATGGTGCTAGACCATGATTATTAGAAAATTGTTATACTGAGGTGCTGTGCTGTACAGTACTGTACTTTAATGATATTTTATTTCATACTTAGGTTGATCCAAGGAAAAAAATTGATGTTGGCTCTTATCGTATTGATGCTGATGGGAAACAGAAGTTATCATCTGTGAAATATGCTGGCTCTGAGGTAAGGATAACAGGATATGTAATGCTTATTGTGAACACTCGTGCAGATAGTTCAATTGTATGGGGTTGGGGTGTGTGAGAGTTGGAAGGAAAGTATGTGTCTATGGGGGTTTGGGAAGGAAGATTACACCTCTATTCTGCCTTGCCAGTGCGGCAGGATCCGGGTTTTCTTTCCTTATAGCTCGGGTCTCCTCGCCTCAGTAATTGAGCTTAGCTGTATATCATACCTGTTCTCTAGGGTTTTTTAACCACTGCACTGTGCAAAGCACCTTAAGGTGCTCTGAGGGTTGTGTGATTTTGTTTTTAGACCATATTTTAAGGTTTTTTAATGTTTTCATCGCTCTTTGTGATTTGAAAATTAAATGATTGAGTTTGGAAACATTTTGACATTATCATTAGCTGAACATTTATAAAAACAACAAAAATATGTCCTTAACAACTGCACCATGAAATTTTTGCCCAAAACAGGTGTGCAGTGCAGGGGTTAAGGCTCTTTTATCCAAATTCCTCAAAACTTTTTAAGGCTCAATTTTTGCTATATCTTTGTTTTATCCTAATCACTTAAATATTAGAGTATCTGTACTGTACTGTGTTGCACTGTTTATATGAGAGAGTGCAGGGAACTAAAGAATAGGACCAGAAAGGCAGGGAGTGTAGAGAGAACTAGGCTTGAAAGTCAACAGGAAAAGCTGGAGAGAGCCAGAACATAGTACAGTACATGATAGGGGAACGGCTTAAGCAACAGACAATGCTGTTTCATACCTACATGTGGAAGAAAACAAGATTGCATAAACAGGATAAAGAAATAAGGAAAGTCCCCAAAAGAAACCTGATGTGTTAGGAGTTCAATAATAGATTCCTCAAGGATTGCAAAACTCATCCAAAGTGAAGGCCAAATGGGCAGATGACGGTAGGACAATGCTCCTCAGCATAGTTGCTGAGAAGGAAGTATAAAGAAATGATTTATGTGACAGAAGCAGACTCGTGTCACTTTAATGTGTATTCCATATAAAATATTGGATAAAATGAATGAGGAGTAATTGGTGGAGCATCTGGGGAGGACATAATTGGTGACAAGACAGGGATTAAAACATTTTTTTTTGTGTGTGTAAAGATGTTGTAGCATTTCCTACTATAAAAGTCCTGTTAGTGGTGATAAATAACCAGCAAAGGGACAAATATACCCAAATCTTAATTCTCCCTAATTCAAACTTTAATTTGGGGAGGTTGCATTTAATATCTCCTAATGGTGAAGTAGGGCTTAGGCAGTGAAATAGTTAATAAATATAAATTTATAATATAAGGGCAATTGAGGCTTCAGCTAGATGGATCTTCTGCATTTATAAAAATTGCTTTTCAGTTGCACATGATGGAGTTGATGGAGACTGTGTGTGGAAGCATGAAGGATTATGCTCAAGCACGTCACAAGGAAACTGGCAAGCTAGAGGCAATGAAGCTAATTGTTAATGGCGCTATGAATCCACGTTTTGGTGAATATGAGATGGTACAAGATCCAGATCTCAATAAAGGGCTACAATTTCATTGTGAATCAATTGTCGAAGATTTTGAAGATGAAGTAATTTTATATTTTAAAGAAAACTCGGAATTAGATTTAGAGGAATCTCAGGATCAATTCTGTAGGAAATTAACAAGGATTTGTGATGGTGTAAGAGATGAATTGTAGTTTATTGGTTGTGATTAGTTTATATTTAATGTGGGGCAGGGATTTGTTATGAATTATATAGATTGTTAACATTTAGCACATTTTTATATGCAATATATGTTGTGAAGTATATGGTAATTTTTATGATTAATTTATATCAACCATTGCACAAAAAGCAATTTCATACTAAAATATATTTATTAGAGATTACTCAGAAAAAATTGTGCTGCTTAATCCAGGATATTTTAGCTTAAAAATTGTTCAACTGTGTATTAAAAATAATAATATCTAGCAACATATGTACAATATTGAGGGACTGATTAGGCACAAAATATATAGGAGAATAAAGTTCATGAATCTCTGGGCAAACTATAATGAAATCTACATTCCATTAGTTTAAGTACATTCCATGCATGATATAAACCATACAAGCCATTTATTTAAATATACATATATTTTATATGAAGGAAAATTACAACTTTAGAATTAATTTTACCACATGACACTTATATTTCAGAAAGATCTTTGTTACATGGCTGATCTTAAATATGAAATGTAGTCTTGGTGGAAATTTGCTTTAAAGGCTTTTGAATTTACATATTTTTAATGTTAATGAACTATTATACTTTGGGAGGAAAATCCATTAGTCTGATTAGAGCTTGGCTACATTCTGTCTTCAGATCTTTTTGTCAATGTACCAGAAGGTTGCCAATATACAGTACAATAGTAATTCAAAAGTTTTTGTACCCACATTATACCTTAATAGTTATATTATTATTAAAATAACAGTAATTAAATAATGTCTTCGAATAAATTTATTATCCCCTTCCCCATGAGTACTGTACTGCCACATTGGAGGAAAGGCAGTCGAGTGGTTCGTGAAGCCTCTCTTCTGGTCAAAAGGTAGAGGCTTGACTTAATTTTCATGCTTGACCTGGATTATATTATACATAACATACTTAGTAAGAGGGGGTTTGCAACCTTAATCTAGCAGAACTACTGTGCTCACATTTTTTATTGATATTTTTTTCAATCATTTGTGATTAGGAGGTACTGTATTACCTTTTTTGTTCAGGAATCGTCTCCCTCCCTGCATCGGTGCTCTTCCTGCTAGTAGTACATGTGTTGTCGTGATGCATCAATGTTTGGTCTCGTTTCTCTCCCACGTGTATAAGTCAGGTCATACCAGACCAGACTACCAAGCTTGGTCGAATCACTGTTTGAACTGTGGTGCCTATCATCCAGCCTACTCAAAATCCTGTGGGCACGTCATTGTTTGAAATTCTAAGAGATGCATCCTACCTGGATGCAAAGAAATGTTGCATCTCCCTACCATTACATATTTTTAATGAGTTCATATGATGCTGATTAACTTGGTGCCCTTTATTCTCTGCTTCACCCATATACCTTGGTCCAACTTGATACTAAACAGTTTGCCAATTCTCTAAGTGCCTAACTGCCACCTCTTTCTACCCCTCTCATAACAATAGTGACTTCTTGTGTAGCATAGATCCACCCACATTCATATGCTGTGACCCCCCTATGAAAAACTTGAATGATCTGACTACATTCGTTTTATTACAAATCACATTTGTCAGGCAGCATTGGGAGGAAAACAAATGGAGGTGTATTCACCTAGTTGTGCTTGTGGGGGGTTTTAACTTCAGTTCTTTGGTACTGCCTTGCAACTGTCAATCACCTGGTGTAGAGATTCCTGAATCAGTGTATTCTCCTAGTTGTGCTTATGGGGGGTTTAGCTCTGCACTTTTGGCCCACCTCTCAACTTTTTTGTCTCTCAGCCCCCCTCCTCCCAGGAAGCAGCCCGTAACAGCTTTCTATCTCCCAGGTACCTATTTGCTGCTAGATAACAGGGGCATCAGGGTGAAAGACACACTGCCTACTTGTTTCTGCCATCAATGGGGATCGAACCCGGACCCTAGGATTACAAGTCCGAAGCGCTGTCCACTCAGCTATCAGCCTCCCCCCCCCCTAGTAGTGTGTGCTACCCCCAGTGTAATTATGTGCTATACCTGATGTTTCACCATGTTCTCGTACACAATTGATGAGATTTTAGTGCCTCTACCGCATAGTTCCGTTTACTGTGGTCCTGCTGCTCCACACGAATTACAGTAGTTCTCTACCAACTCGATCCCTCTGACTCCCATCTTTCCCTTACTTTTAGATGTGCCTAAATTTACCCTCAAAATGTTGATTGTATTGATTACAATTCAGGATACTTTATCCTTTTTGCAAATTGTCTGGTCACATTATGTACAAAGTGTAAATAATGTGACGTTTCTTGTATATATATATATATATGTCTTAATTTTTTCCCCATGAGTTTATTATATGGTAATAGATCTCACTGGTATTGCTTTCTATAGTTTAAAGATTTGAGCAGCAACCTTGTTGTGTTGATTTAGGGGCGACGACGATTATGGGCCTGAAGGCTACCATTTTTCTAATGACGTTGATAGGGACAGGAAGCTGGCGGCTTATCAAAGATTCCGACGTTACTCCAGATAACCACTGTGGATAGTGTTTTCAATTTACCAAATTGCACTTGTATGTTATAATACACTGTCACAAAGATCCACAAAGTTCCAGTCATTTATTTTACATGTACTATACACTTAAGTCTATTACCGCTATAAATATTAAAGTTACCCAACAGTTGTGAGCTAAAGAAAACTGAATCGTTGACGTAGGAACACAACGGAGCTCTTGCCGCAATCATAACATTCTGTTATCGGCAATATGCTTAACGATCACCAAGACGACGACTGCTAGATTGTTATCGTTTTCAGGACAAGAAACTTGTTAGACTTACCGCGTCTCCATGCCAAGGTCAAAGCTGTTCGCGTGGTCACCCAACTAGTTATTGGCCAGACCCAAGAGTGCTTGATGCGCACATCATCCACTGCTCTGCGCCATTGCTGTCGGCATCATTCACAGACCTACAGTGTTGATTGGAAGCATAACCTGCTCTTTGGTCATGACCAACATAACTTAAAACCAAGTATAGTATAATTTACACCAATTGCTTATAATTAGCATAGCTAACACCTAGTTCGTACGCCTAATGATGCTGCTGCAATCGTACAGTCATCAGGAGAGGAAATTTAGTTAGATAAATGCCGGGTCCAATTCCATTTCTGTATCTAATTAATGCAGGTAGGCTTTATAAAATAAGGCGAAGAATTAGGTGTGACATGATAGAGGTGTGCAAGTGGATGAATGGGTATAACAAAGGGGATATTAATAGATTATTAAAAGTAACAATGGGTATAAATTGGATAATTTTAGATTTAGGAAAGACCTGGGTAAATACTAGTATGGTAACAGAGTTGTTGATTTGTGTAACCAATTATCGTATAACATAATAGAAGTAGATAAAATACCCCATACTGTACTTTTATTTAGAAATTTTAATACACTTCCGTTCACAGTTGCATACAAAATCTATCATATTGTTTCGGATCATATAACGCATTGTATCGGGGACAGGCAACCAGCGTATATATATATACATATTAGGCTTATATTGAGGGATCCCCTGCCAAGGTCGAATTACTTGACCCTCCCCAGGATGCAACCCCACAACAAGCTGACTAACACCTGGGTATCTACTTACTGTCAGGTGACCAGGGGCATTAGGTGATAGGGAATACACCCAACCATTTCAGTCCTGCTCGAATTTTTGATTGAGAGTCGAGAATGAACCTGTCTGTACTTAATTATAATAATAATAATAATAATAATATTATTATTATTTAATATTTGTATTTTTAGTTGGGATATCTATCTTACACATTACCAACAAGCAGGCACAAAAATTATGGGGACAATAGACAGGATAAGAGTGTAGAGAATGCAGGAGTAATCCATGCATCCAAAAAATAATGTCAGGAGTTCCAATTACTTCTACACAAATACCAAAAGCCTAGTAAATAAATTTGACATTGTGTGCATATACAGTACTGAAGTTGAGAATCCAGATGTCACTGGGATCAGCTTAACATGGGGATGAGGATATAATTGGAAAGAGAATTTCCACTTTTACAGTACCACCCACATTTCAGAAAGAACAGAACAGCAAGATCAGGTGGTGTGATACTATACATATACAGTACAGTACTTATGATAGAGGACTTGACCAACAAGTAATGAGGAATAAAGATATGGGATCCTCAGAATCAGCATAGTGCAATAGCTCAATGTTTGAATGAGAGGAAAAAAATGAAGTAAAGAATAATCCCATAATGTGCAAAACAACCAGGAAGAGCTTATCTAATTTTTATCAATTGCTTTATGTTCTCTTTTGTATCAGTACACCACAGTTCCTGTGGTGTAGTTGGTAAGATACTCTCCTGGGAGGATTTGCTGGGTGTCAATCCTAAACTGTAGTTTCTGTTTACCCAACAGCAAAATCGGTACCCGGTTGTTAAACGATTTGGCAGGTTGTATTCCAGGGAACATGGGATTAAGGACTTGCCCGAAACGCTATGCGTGCAAGTGGCTGTACAAGAATGTAAGAACTCTGGTATATATAAATAAATAAAATAAATAAATAAATAAATAAAAAGTTGTAACGGGGGTGGGGGAAATAGCTCTATCTTGTCCATTATTCCACCCCCCAGTTAACTAACGAGGCCGGGGGAAACAGCTCTCTCCAGTCCGTTATCCCGTCCCCAGTTAGCTAACTATTCTAGAGCACTCCCAGAGTTCCTACGGCAACCTCTCTCGTTCAACACCTTGTAACCTAGGTATTCGACTACCTAGGTGCGGCGACTACAATTGCCGTAACTTGATCAGCTACCCGAAATCCTAGAGAGAACTCTAGAATACATTTCACTGCCACAACCGCATAAGAGAAAAGAAAGGGAAGAAATGAATAGTGAAGTAATTAGTGAAGGTTTGGGGTGAGAGAGGTAGAGAGGTGGGAGGAGCGAGGAGGGTCATTAGCTGAAAGTGAGAGTTTGGAGAGGGAGAAGTGTAAATAGGTAAAGTAGAAAAGTAGATAGTAGAAGTAGAAATAGGAAATGCTGCCACCATCCATTCATGATCATTACATACAAGACAAGGAATGGAACTTGTCTGTATTACAATATTCTCAAAAGATGTTATTACCATGCATCAACTCCAAACATGTACTCATTAATATCATGAAACCAGTAATCACAGAGGCTTTCTCACCTCAACTCAAAGCTCTTGGGAACAAAGTTAAAAACAATTTAAAATAATAAATTCATAATTATATTTCATATGAAGTATCATACTTTAAGCAATTCAAATGTTCAAGAAATATGCAAAGTGAGTCATCATCCAAGAATTTGAGAACCCTACAACTGACTGCCCCTGATCATCACACAACATATGTAAACACGACCAAGTCACCTTAATGTTCAACTCACCAAGTGTCTGCCTTTAGCTGGATAGAGGGGGGGGGGGGGAGTCTGCAGCTGTCAGGCAGCGTCACCCCCGTCCGACCGACAGCCTGTCTCGGCTGGTTGATACCTGGTTGATGGGGTTCTGGGAGTTCTTCTACTCCCCAAGCCCGGCCCGAGGCCAGGCTCGACTTGTGAGAGTTTGGTCCACCAGGCTGTTGCTTGGAGCGGCCCGCAGGCCCACATACCCACCACAGCCCGGTTGGTCCGGCACTCCTTGGAGGAATAAATCTAGTTTCCTCTTGAAAATGTCCACGGTTGTTCCGGCAATATTTCTTATGCTTGCTGGGAGGACGTTGAACAACCGCTATGAGGCTGTTGTCCTCCTCTGCTCTACTGCCTGGTCTATCTGTTAATGCTCTTGAATCGATAGCTCTCCGAGTATATATTGGGAAACCTAGTAGCTAACTCCGCCCACAAGTAGATAGCCTCCGGCTCTCTCCCAAGCCACTCCTTAAACGTCGGCATGTTTGAAGGCCAATTATCAGATTAGCAGAGGCAAGGTGAAATTCTCATGGCTGACCTCAGGTCAACTTGAGGTCATTAACGCTTAGAGGTGTGAGATCCAGGCCGACAAGCTGGCGCCTTCTCAAATTCTTGTCTCTGACTCATGTACTCTATGTATGTATTAAATACACCTAAACCAAACACCTTACGGTGTTACAAAGTATACTGTATATTTAGCACCCTGTTATTATAATAATAATTTTATTCACAAGAAGGTGCAATGGGTTGGTGAGATTACATAAGATTGATATTTGTACATTCTTGCAAAGCCACTAACACGCATAGCATTTCGGGCAGGTCCTTAACCCTTAAACCACTAACTATAAATAGCAAACATCCCCAGGGTGCTCAAGGAAAAAATTGTTCTGAAAAAATTATTTTTCTTATGACATTGTTAAATAGCCTTCAGGAAGCACAAAAATCCAAATAAAAACTCTAGCTCTTGTGTTTAGCTGTAGTTGCTTGGAAAAGTTGCATATTTTTAGTTGAGGTGCCGCATAGGAATAACTTTGTTGATTTATTTTCATTGTTTCTCAATTTATTAATTTAGTCTTTTCAAGCTAACAGGTTGTATTTGTGTGTCAAAGTTACTGTCTATTATGTAAAACTTTGAAAATATAAGTATGTATGGATATACAAGTAAAGATATAAAGACACCCACATACTTATTCATAATAATACATGTATAAATATATTTTAAGCCTAAATCTTAAAATTGCATATAGCACACATTTTGCCTCAAATATATACATAGTAATCACTCATTTGCTGTTGCTAAAAGTTTAGTGCCTCCTCTATGGCTGCCCTAAACATTCAGATACTCGATGGTGATGTTGCCAAGCAATGGTCATCATTTTCTTACAAAGGCCCTAGAAGGAAAGTGAGGGACTCAGGATTTTTTTTCAAGATGGAGGATGGTTGCTGGTGGTCTGAGGAAGCAGATGTGAGCTCTATATATGTGCAGGACTATTTTAACTTTTAAATATGCAAATCATATATATATATGATTTGCACCGTTTTGTGATAGTTACTCAAATCATATATGTATGATTTGTGCTGTTTAAGGGTTAATCTAACATATCAGGCAAGATGAAAAGGTGTTAATATCCCCCTTATTATATCCTTTTGTGCAGGGCACTTTACAGGTGGTGGCAGAAGTGGGTGAGAAACGGGGCAGAGATGTGTTGGGTGGATGTATGGAGAAGAGGTGGGTATGGTGCTGGTGAAGATGGGATGCATAAATAGATGGCAGGTTAGATGGATGGTAGGTCACTACAACATGCAACTGGTTGTATTCATATGGGAGCTTGTAGTAAGTTTAGATTCGAGAAAACCCTATGCAAATACTGTACGGGTTTGGAAATAGGTTATAATTTATGAAACCAATTTCCGGGTAACATAATTCAGCAGACATAGAAGCACTAGGTTGTGTTAAATGAATGTTATGATAGATTACTGATAAGAGACACCATGAGTGTAGTCACTCTCACTCATTCCCCTGTAACTACACAATTAATTACACTTAAGAACTTTACTGGCATAGTAATTACACAAAATACTGTACCCACCCATCCAGGCCAACTCAAACCACACTTACAACATTTTCTAGGCCTACCCCACACACCCCACTAATATATACCTGACCTTCCCTACCAACCCATAACTACACCAATCCATAGAACCCCACTACACCCTCCCCCAACCATACCTCATCAACCCCATACCCCCACTAATAAATTACACTTTTTTTTTTTGAGATATATACAAGAGTTCTTACATTCTTGTACAGCCATTAGTACGCGTAGCATTTTGGGCAAGTTTTTAATCCTATAGACCTTGTAATACGACCCCCACGATGAATCGTTTTAAAACCAAGTACCCATTTTACTGTTGAGTTAAACAGAGACTACAGTTAAGGATTTGCTCCCAGTAAATCTTCCCCAGCCAGGATATGAACCCTGGACAAAGCGCTCGCGGAACGCCAGGCAAGTGTCTTACCACTACACCACGGATATTGAGACACTACAAACCTTACACCTTAGGAAACATGATTTCATTTGGAATGCCCTTTAAACGGAGAAAGGATCTCGTTCTGAATGCTATTACTGTATTGTATTTATTTTGTGACACGAATGTTGCTGTATAATGCAGTATATAAAATGAAATCCATGGGTTCCCTACCCATTTAACACCTTACCAAGAATCTCTAGTACTGTATTGCTTAGTAGATATTATGCTTATGTTTTTCACACAATAAATATATTTGCAAATTGTCAAATTCTGATTCCTAACAGGTTATGGACCAACCCATCTTCTTACAAAATACGTCTCTTTTCACTTGAATGCATTATGGCCAAAAATGGCCGTATTTTAATTAAAAAAAAATGAAAATTAATTTTCCAAATGAAATGGACCCAAAACAGCAAGTTTTGTGTCCTCTGGTAGGTTAGGAGGGCAGGAAATTTCCATTTCAAAACATGAAAACCGGTAATTTAAAGTGTCCTCTCCTAACCTAACCGAGTAAGCTGGAGGACCCAAAACAGAAAATGGGACAATACGTCAATTTCGTGAGTTGATTTCATTTTATATTACGACCATTTTTGGCCTTAGTGTGCATACGAGTGAAAAGCAACATAATTTGTAAGAGAACGGGTTGTATGGTTAACACACTAGAAGTGCTTTTAAACTCCATGCATTTTATTTCAGAGCATTAGGCATTTCTTCAAGTACGAAAATGGAGTCGTCAGCAAATCCTCTTGTGAGCTATACTTCGCCTGCTGATTCACCTGCAGTATCTGATCACTTTTCACAAAACACATTACATCAGTTATCACCAAATTCTAGTAATGAACAAAATAGATTATCCTCGAGAAGTGATAGTGGTCTTCTAGATATTTCTGAAGAGGTATGCAAAGTACAGACTGGTGCAAACTGGTATGCAACAGAATGTAATTTCTTTTAAAATGGAATGTCTTTCTTTTATCATAAAAAGTATCTGGTATGTGCTCTGTTAGTCATTCTGTGAAAACTTTTTCATTAATTGGCATTTGTATATTTACACTTTTCAATGATACTGTATTAGTATTTTAATCGGGGAAACGAAAAAAATTTCAAAGAGCTGGAGCAAAAGAAAATGAGTGAAGTAGTACTCTAGTCCTATTAATAAAGTAAGAGTTAATTAATGAATTAAGAATTAAAGTAATGTTAATGAATATAGTGTTATGGAGTAATGAATAACTTTACTTATTGTGGCTGTTCATGTTAATTTGCAAAATTTAAGTCTGAAAGAGAAAATGGTGTATATGCACTATGTAATGTCAGAATTGAGAATTGATCTTTTTGTGTGTTTAGAGTATAAAATCCTCGTGATATTGTATCTAGGAGTTACAGAATAATAGTAATGGATGATTTGTCTGAATGGTAAGATGGGGAAAGACTAAATATTTACACAGTGGGTGGTATCATCATCCCCAGAATAAATGACAATGGGTGTAGATTGAAAGATTAATAGTAGTACTGTATTATGAAATAGTTTTTTACTGTATTACTAATATAGTACATACTTTAAATATAAGGATTCTGTAAAGTATTCATAAACATACATGGTGAATGGCAACCTTGTACAAAAGAGGTTAATGAACTAAAATATAGCATATGCGTGTGATAAATATTGAATGCTTATCAATTTTGCTGTGATAAATGGAGATGTATAACTTGTCAAAAAACCAGCGTTGAATATAATGAAACGCCATTTTCTGGGCGAGACCCGGAGGCTCCCCGAGCTTAACCGGCTTATATGCTAATGTCAGACTTTGGCATCAGTCATGTGTATGGAGTTCTAGGGCCTACCGGGGACCACGGCCAGAACCTGGCCCCCTCAGAGAGGCAAGGGGAGCAATGGCCTATAGAAACCCCCGTGTGGTTGGAAGCATTCTATGTCTGCCATCGACCGGGTCAAGCATCCAGAAAGGTAAGCATTCCAAAACAAACCCCTATTCTGGTGAAAATTGCTACCTAAAGCCAAACTAGTGGATAGAACTCTTCAACAGAAAACAAGGAAACTAGTATGAAGTCATACGTCACCGCGCCGCTGTCTGCGCAGCTCCCCCCTCCCCGGGATGGGGAAGGGGGAGCCCCAGACCTCCCACGCCGGCTATCCACCCATCAGTTCTGAGGCTGGATGGCAAAACACGCGAAAAACCGGTGACCAGAGGGAGGGAGGGTTGCCGGGGAGCCTCCGGGTCTCACCCAGAAAATGACTTTCATTACATTCAACGCTGGTTTTCTGGGGGGAGCCCCGTCGGTTCCCCTGAGCTAACTACCCACAGAGGAAGGTCAAAGGGACAGAACCGGGAGGCGGACACCACGCACCCCCCCAAGGAGGCGAGACAACCGGCAGCAAACGCCAACCCAAGGCGCCACAGCCCCGAAAAGTCCCGGGAACAACACGAGAACAACGAGCAGCAAGGCCCCTGCACGAACACCAAAAATCCATGCCCGAAAGACCGCAAGGCCACGTCACCCAGACGGCAGCGAGAGCAGCGAAACCACGAATGCCATAGGCATGAGGGAAGAACACAGGCAGCTTAGCCGCAAGAACACGGCTGACCACCCGGGACACTATCACCCGCGAACCGGGAAGAACAGAACCGGATCAACGCAAAACGCGCTCCGGACCCAAACACCGTGGCACGCAAACAACAGCGGAGGGCCGCCACTGAACACAAAAAACGACACACCCCCGGCCCGACCAACGAAGCACCAACAAACCCTGGACCCCTCCAGAACGCAGCAGCCCCACCCCGCGCCAGAAAAGATGGAGACTGCTGCCACCGAACAACCAAAACGCTAAAACCGAAGGAGCAAGAAAACTCAGCGACTCAACCCCAAGAGGCAAAGGCCAAAAGGAAAGAGCCGACGAAAAAACACCGGAACCGAAGGGGCACTACCAACCGAGGAGAAGACAGAGCACGCTGACCAGAGACCAGGGTGGTGCAAGCAGCGCACGAACAGGCCGGAGGTGAAACGACGCACAAGACAGCTGACTAACAGTGCAGAAGCAACACCAAGACCGAAAGCAAGCTGAAGCGGCTCCGCCCGCGCCGCACGAAAAGAGGCGACAGTATGTGGCAAGACGACGGCCCCCAACCCCCACCAGAAAACCAAGCCGAGAGTAAACCAAGCTAACAAGAGTAACCACCTAAGAAGAGACAGGAAAAGGAAGGACCGCCAAAATACCCCATACAGCCGCCAGAGAAGCACGCAGGTGGGACACCTACCACGAAGCCACCCGACTACCAACCAGAGGCGAGACCACGAGGCAGAACATAAGCAGCCCCGACAAGGCCCCTTCGAGCCCAGGAAAAGGCGGAGCCGCGGGAAGATCTTGGGCGCGACCACCGAAACCCAGGCGGCACAAGGAGATGGAACGTCTGCCGAACAGAAAAACTCCCCAAAGCATGCAAGCCCGCCAGGAGTTCAGAAACGACGGGTCCGACGCGAGACATCGCAAGACCTCCAAAAAACCAAACGGCAGGGCAAGCTAGGAAACCAAAGAAGGTGGAAGGGTCGCCGCCAGAACAGTACCCGAACCAAGGGGTACGAACAATTGCAATAGACCGAGACAAGGAAGTACATCACAGGACACAGGCTGACAAACGCCTAAGAACACACGCAGAACACCCCTGCTGCAGAGGAGGCAGGAAGAAAGAGCAGAAGTACTAAAACCCCAGGATAACAACCAGGGGTGGACAATCAGGCAGGGACAGAAAAACCCCCATGCAATCCCCAGGCACAAAACGGCAGCAAAGTGCCACTCCACAACTGGACACAGGAACAAGGACACGCCACCGTGAAACACAGTACCAATGCACACGTGCAGCAGCAGCAACAGGCACCACTGCAACATGCAACATGTAAATAGCAACTCCCTTCTGCAAAGGCAGAGAACGGAGCAGGCAGACCCCAGACAGGGCCAACGGAGACACGACAAAACCCCGCAGGCCCAGAAACCTGCACCAGGCGATCGACAGCGGAGAAACCCCGCTTGATACCTGCTGGATGAGGTACTGGGAGCTCTTTTACACCTCAAGCCCGGCCCAAGGCCAGGCTAGACCGGCCAGAGGGTGGCCCACCAGGCAGCTGCTAGGAGCAGTCCACCGGCCCACATACCCCCACAACCAGGACAGGCCGGAACTGCCATATGAAAACAGGCTAGTGCGCCCTGGAAGTCCACGGACGAACCAGCAAGAAGGCTTATGCTCGCAAGTAGGTCGTGTAACAAGCACAGACCTCTGATGGTAATACAGTGTTCCCAAATGTGCCAATAGCACCACTGCACTCCACTGGTACTATCCCGCAAGTTCTACCAGATAGGCGGGACCCAAGAGCCAGAGCTCAAATCCTGCAAGCACAGCCAGGAGCCTTACCAGGTGAGTACAGAACCAACCCTACAACCCCCACACCTCACAACATTAAAAAGGAGGGTCCCCTGAATGACTCCAGCATGGGTTGGACATGCACATGAGGGGAACAGGAAGGGTTGAAAAAGGGACAGTCACTGGTGTGCGAACGGTCTCAGTCGTACAAAAATACCTAAATAAAGACAGGTATATAAACAACTCCGCATCCAGCGCCCGGCCAAAAGACGCCAGACCGCAGAACTCGCCTGGCGAACGGTGGCACGAACTTGACACGACTCAACCGTGCCCAGAAGAACCAGGGAGCACCGCCAGGTGAAAACGCCAGAGCCGGACCCTGCCGGACCCGCAGGAGAGCAGGGAGAGGCGAAGGAGGCGGTCCACACCCATGACACAGGGAAAACCGCGGTGTCCTCCCCACAACTGGGAACCAGGACACCCCCGGCGCGAAGGGGCACATACCGCAGCCAGGGAGAAGAACGAGAGGCGAAGCACTGTAGCAAAAAGGGCGCAAAACACCAGCACTGAAACACCGCCCAGACCAAAACAAACTCCACGGCGCATACGCATAACACGCTGGCTGAACCGCACACCCTCTTGGCGGGAAGGCGCCAGCCAGGACTACTGCACGAGAAAAGTAGCCAAAAAGAGGAAGCAGGAACAATAAAACCGGCCAAAGAAGCAAAGAGCCCAAAAAGGAACCCAACCGGGCAACAAGTAGCCCAACCGGGCGACAAGTAGCCCAACCGGGCGACAAGTAGCCCAACCGGGCGACAAGTAGCCCAACAGGGCGACAAGTACGAGGAGCCGACAGACGTTCCAATAATGCGGGAAGTAGCGAAAAACCTTCCCGCACCCTCGAGAACACAGAAGCCAACACTAGTTCCGAAGGCACACGAAGGTGCAGGCGCACCCAAGATCAGAAGTCACGCAGAACCCCATCGAACGGGGAAACATGACGAAAACACCGTCCCAAAAAGGGGTGGGAGGAAACATCCACCCACAGGACAGAACCAACCGACTCAAAGGCCAAGGAACCGAGCCCGGGGAGGGGCCGACACCCAACAGCACGTACGGCGAGTGGGGAGGAAAGACCCCACTCCGCGTAACCACAAGCCCCGCCTAGAGAGGGATAAAAACCCCCCACGGGGTCCAACGGGGCCAAGGCCCCCCAAGTCAGCCCCTCCCCAGCCCCGGGAACCTACACGACAGGCCCCGGGGCCGAGCCGTTCCCCCAAAGCCCCGGCCGTACCAAAAAACCGGGGCAGCCGTGAAAACACTAAGGAAGGGAGCCCACTGGCAGACTCATACAACACGGCTGGAGGAACAGGCTCAAATGCCTCCGTCACTACCCCGGAAGGGGAATTCCCCGAGACTGCCCGAGTCTCAACACCATCAAAAACCCCGCCCCGAACCCACAGACGGTAAGGAACCGGATGCAGGCAGGAAGGGTGAACCAGGGGAAAGACAAGGGGGCGTGGATGAAACCGAAGCAACCAACACCCCCAAGTCCCAAAACGAACTACAACGGGGCAGCCCCGGGGCTCCCGGGGAGGAAACCATGAGAACGTTGCCACCACCAAGGCTCAAGTGCAACGCCCCTGCTGCCTGCACCCGCTTTGTTAGCACAACTGGGTAATCAAGCCACAACGAGCAACCAAACTCGCAGGACTCCGGGTCGAAGGTGTCACCGACCCCACAGGCAGCAGACGGAGGCAAAACAGAGAGTCACCCAGAGACACAGGGTGAGAGCAACCCTCAAACTCGCTGGAAGCGAGGGGGGGACTCTGGGGTCACATTATTATAGACTGTGGGTTGGTTGGTGTTGTCGTCGTTGATCCTTCTCTATGGACAACCCAACCCACAACTCGGCAGAGTGCTTATACTAGGAGATCACCCTTGGCGCTTCTGGCTCTTGGAGAGGGGCTCAACGTCACACGTTTAGGGGATGCGGCTCCAACACTTAGCCTCGTTGTCACGTGCACACACCCACTCGAGCCGCTGTGACTCCCCACTCTCTCCTTATGAGATATGATCTCCTCAATCCCCTATGACTTACTAGTATTACCTCTTACCCTGTCCACAGCAGTGGTTCTTGGTTCTTTCTCTCTCTCTCTCCTTCTTTACTACTTCCTGGGAAGCCTCACTAGGACAAGGGCAAACACCGGCAAATTGGGATACTTTTACTGGACAAAGCACATACACGATACATACACACATATAATAATAATGAATCCTATACTCTATAATATTACAATCAGGTTGCACTCCAACACCATCAGAACTCTATGATCAGCTTATCAAGTGGTATCCTATCTCCTGGTTCACCACCTGATACTATTAACCTCCTCAAGTTGATCAAGCCTACATACACTGTTGCACTATCAGCAAGATAATGTATATATAGAAAACCAGCATTTGAATGCAATAACATATATCAGTATAAATGTTCATTGATACACAACAATGATTAATCGATCACTGTCAGTCCTCGAGCACATACATCTGTAGGTAATCAAGCCTACGACTGCAACTCTAAGCTTCAGAATAAATCACTCCTTGACATAAGAATGCAAACAGTCACTCACCTCTCACTGCGTCTTGCACGCTAATGACAACCAAACACTATCAACTCCCTATAAGTAATCCACCAGAACTTCCCCTTCCACCTCTGGAAGTTCACTACCCTAATATCCTTAGGTTCTTCCGGGCTTCACTACCAGGATCCTCTGCAGCTCCTCCAGGCTGCTATCATGAAGTTTCCTTGAGCAACTACGGTGCTTCACCCTTCTGCTAGGGTCCTCCACAGCTCTCTTGGCTGCTACACCATGAAGTTTCCCCGAGCAACTGTGGTGCTTCTCCACCTCTACAGAAGCACGTGACACTCCTCTTCACTGCTGCTCCTCCTCACAGCTCGAGGTCCTCTGCTCCACTACCTTGGAGTCTCATCAGCTACTTCATCTGCTGGCTTCGAAGTTCTCAGCAACTTCTTCCCCAAAGACAAACCTGCAACCCATCGACACTCCAATAAAATGTTCCCCTTTAACACATAAACAAAAATAACCACACAATATGCTTGCCTCAAACCTCTATCTGTCCTCTACATACAGTGAGAGTGGACTCCCCCGCTTTGGGCGGGTCCATACTCCACCTCGCCTGGCGGCGGTCCTCACTCGCTGGGAGGGTCTTCCTCCATCAGGAGCCAGGCTCCCTCAGTCGTCCGCCAGCGCTCAGAGGGGGCGGACGTCGCTCCGTGTTCCTCCCTCTCCACTCTCTTATTTCAGGCTTTCTGCCTTATTAAAACATGTCTAACTTATAAAATAAACATCGCTACTGTCGCTGGGCACACGACCAACTACAAGCAATCACTATGAACTGGCGTATATCGTGCTTACCACAGGTCGTCTGGTCGAGGGCGCTTCTTCCTCTGACGAGGCTTGGTCAGGGCGCTCCACGGCCCACAATAATGCCTTCGGGCGGCTTAATATTCACTAATTATCGCCCACGACTTGAGACCACACGTCCCCAGATCGATTCCACAGCTGGTACGTCTGCACACTTCTCTTCTCTTCGAGATATATCACTAGGGGTTCCCTTCTGACGGGAGCTCAACGGAGCGCGGCTTCCCCCTGCGATGTCTGGCACTCAAGTGAGGTCAAGGTCCTCCGGAAGCGAGCCTCACGCCTCCAGCAAAATGTCCACATCTCCTCGCCAGTCATTTCTCTGTTTTCTTCTTCATTGCCCATAATCTCAAACTGTTATACATATCCAAGCAACTATTTTTACATATGGGTTATCACCTCAATATTTGCTAGACCTTCTAGTTAGGTCAGGCTTGCTGAATAACTCTCAAGAAGGGAGACTCGTTTCTCCTGCAGGCTGAGATCATAACAACATCCATCGGACCCGCGCGCCCCCAGGGGTTTCCCAGGGTCCCGAGCGTTTACTATAAGAGGACTCGCGCTCAGGTAATCCCAGGCAGGATAGTGCTAACCGGCACCTACCAAAGCTACCAAACAACTTTCTAAGAGCTGAACCCCCGGGACGTGTACACTCATGGGGACCTAGCAGGGGGTACCACCAGAAAATACTCAGAACACAAGGGACACAAGGGGCAAGAAAGAAGGCAGACCCCCCCACCAGGTAGATAAACAAAAGAAAAAGAAAACCCCGCAAGAGGACAGCGTACCCAAGCGGAACAGAGCCGGCCGCTATGATTGGTAAAGACAAGCTGCACAGTACCCTGCGCCCCACCAGTGCAAAAACTGCCCCTTACTCTAAGGCGAACAAGGGAGACAGAACACCCGAGCACACAAAGAGCGGCCGAAAACCAAGCAGTAAACGGCCAAGCAGGGGCAGGACCCAAGGAACTTGTGGAAGGTGGCCCCAAGCCCCAAGGGCAGTACTTACAGGGCACCTAGGAAAGGGAACCCTAGGCGCATGCAGCCCGAGTACTGGAGAATCATTCCCGGCTCACGCACCACCTAGAAAACAGACACCACACTCTAGGTACAGTGCTGAAACAACCACTGGAGCCGGAGCACATAACCGTTGCCTATAGCATCAGCCGAAGAACTGATGGGTGGATAGCCGGCGTGGGAGGTCGGGGGCTCCCCCTTCCCCCTCCTGGGGAGGGGGGAGCTGCGCAGACAGCGGCGCGGTGATGTATGACGTCATACTAGTTTCCTTGTTTTCTGTTGAAGAGTTCTATCCACTAGTTTGGCTTTAGGTAGCAATTTTCACCAGAATAGGGGTTTGTTTTGGAATGCTTACCTTTCTGGATGCTTGACCCGGTCGATGGCAGACATAGAATGCTTCCAACCACACAGGGGTTTCTATAGGCCATTGCTCCCCTTGCCTCTCTGAGGGGGCCAGGTTCTGGCCGTGGTCCCCGGTAGGCCCTAGAACTCCATACACATGACTGATGCCAAAGTCTGACATTAGCATATCAGCCGGTGAAGCTCCGGGGAGCCGACAGGGCTCCCCCCAGAAAATACCCACTAACTGTAAAAAATATTTTTAGTGTACTATATTTGTATGGTGAAGGTAGGAGTTATAGGATGCTAGGAATATCTCCCTTAATCACCTAAAGCAATCAAACCTTATCTTTTTCCAGAGCTCTGTGAACCCTTCTCTTCCACCTGAACTAGAAGAGTCAGAATGTGCAGTGTTGCGTGGGGATGCCATTGGAAACACAACATATACTCACCGCTGGGTCTTAAATACTCTCCTAAAAATTACACAGGTGAGCTTTGTATATTCAGTATAATACCTTGTACATATGTTGCAATATACAAAATAATATACCTTAAATATGCAAAAGCAAATTTTAGAAATAGGTGCAAGGGAGGAAGGGAAATTACAGATTTTTTGAGCTACTGCCCAGAGTGACATTTGATTCCATTGTCAACAGATGGCACTATTTGATAACCCTAGCAATTGATTGATGGTCAGAGTACTGTATCTGGGCAAACAGTTAATTTTATTAACTATTAATTTACATAACTTGGAAAGGTTTTTCTAGGCACGGCACATGGAGGGAAGTCATATCACAACAAAGACAGACCCTCTTATTTATTATCCCATTCCTCCTTTGTCCATGTGTTGCATGGCAGTGGACTATATGCGTTTATGATCATTAGTTTATCATCCTGATTGCAGATCTCTAGTGCTATTATGTCAACTTCTCGTGGATTGTCAATCATTATTTCATTTACCTTTAGATGTTCTTTCACCAGCACAGCAACACCACTGCTTTTCCTAGTTTTTCTGTCCCATCTGCAAACTGAGGACCCCCTTGGGAATATGACCTCATTTAAAATATCATCTTCAAGTTTTATCTCTGTGAGTGCAACTGTCTGGCATCTGCATCTGTATTACATCACCTAACTCCAGTATCTTTGATCTCACTCCATCTATGTTAGTGTATACAATTTTCAGGAACATGTTCCCTCTCTCCTAATTTTTCACTACCCCATTCTCTAGCAATTTTATTGGTTTGCCTTTTTGTACAATTTTACTGGTCTGCCTACCCCTATCACTTTGTAGAAAAAGAATTGATTTCTTTTTCATTCCTGCTCTCATTTAGACTTTTGCTTCTGAGGTTTAGTTTCAGCTTGTCTCTGTCTTCTCTTGAAAGATCTTGTCTTAATGACCATAATTTTCCTTCCTCATCCCTTTGTAATTTCCTAACATTCCTTAGTACTTCCTCCATCTGTTTACCACCATTTAGAGTGATCCTCAAAGGTCGATCTTTCCCTTTTACTACCTGCCAATTCTCCTGTAGTCACAGACATTCTCTATGGTTGTAAGACCTTCCATGAGCCCAACAATTTTATCTACTACTTTTGCTTCTTCTACAGCTCTTTCTAATCTAGATGTAATCTCCTTTTCTTTGCAACCAAGATTATTAGGGACTTACCTCGATCAACTGTGTTTTGCACCAATTTCGGGTTTGATGTGAATTTCTTTCTGACTTCCAGCCTAATGTTTGTTTTATCCTGGTTGCTGCAGTGTTTGGCCTCCTTTACTGCTTCTTCTATTTTTTCTTTCTCCTTGACTACTTGTGCATAGGTGAGTTGCATATCCTTCTTGCACTGTTCTATACCCTGTGTAACTTCCTCCATCTGTACTGACAAAAGCTGTTTTTCCTGTTGGATTTCCTTACCTAACCTATTGTAATCATTTATGTTTAAATTTGCTTTAACTTCTTCCAAAGCTATTTTCAAGAGTTTATTTTCCTCTTCCATGGCTTCACAATTTGTTTCCAACTGATTCTTTTCCTTGAGTAAGTCTTTCACTAACCCCTCAAGACCTAATACCTTGATACTCAAGTGGTCATTACTTTCTCTCAATTTGCTGATTATTTCTACATGATAGTTCAGAGTAATATTTGACTTTGCCAACTTGTTATGTAGACTGCTTATATTAATGCCTTCCTCATTGAAACCACCAAAATCTACCTCTATTTTGTTTTCCTCTTGCCGGCAGCCATCTTGAATTTCGTTCTGTACTGTGAACACTAGGGCAACTTTTTCTCATCCAATTTTTTCACTTCCCTTGGCACATTCGTGTTTTCTCAGCTATTTTTCCAAAGCACTACACTTTTATGTTCCTTGGGATACCACTCACTATCATCAACCTGTTCTACAATACTTAGCAATTGTGAAATATCTTGGAGCTCCTCTGATGCAGGTGTTGACACAAGGGGGGGGGGGGTCACTTTCACATGTTTATTACTTGTGGATTACTCTATGTGAAATAATTTTTTTTTAATATCTTAAAAATCTAAAGCATATTGATAGTACTTCACAATGAAAACCACCTTGTTATTAAGATGACAAGATTTATGATATAATTTTGCCATTGTTAAGTGCATATATGTGTATGCAAATTATTGCCACCGAGTGGTCCGTCTAATTATCCAAAGCTACCCAAATCCTCCTAGCATTAGATGGACCCAATTTTGTTATAAAATTATATTATTTCAGAATAAAAATATGTTTTTTTCATGCTGTACATTCAGCACCAACATTATAGTGACTAAATATATCACAGTTCTTCATTACTTACATAATGCTAGGAAGCTTTGGGTAGCTTTGGGTAATTAAACAGACCCCCCACAAAGTGCACCACCATGAGATAAACTTCACTTTCTTACAAAATATTGATTGTTTTCACTTTTTAAATAATGCATAACTCTGTATAATAGAAGAAATGACAACTCCTGCATAAAAACATGAATATTTGTACTACAGTATACGAATTTGAAATATACAGTATGGCTCATTTTAGGCTCTACCACAATATCTGATGTCTGAGAAACCCGACGAAGAAACCATGAGCACTTGCACAGAAGCTGCGAATGATGAAGTTAGTATGCTAACCTCGGAAATACAGGTAAGTCTATTGTGTTCTCAAATTGTTCTTTGCAGTGGGTGTGAAGACTAATTCAAAAATATGTTGAGGGTCAGGAAGGTTATTGGACTGAATGCAAGCTATGAAACATTAGCTCTCCATGACAAAAGCAAAACTTATTTTTATGTATTTTTTTTATGTCAAACAGTGAATAATATTGAGTAGAAAATAATCAGCTACTGTTTTGTTACAAGTGTTAAAAAAACTTGCTAACTGTGCAAAATAAACAGATTGCCCCAGGCTATGATGCTGTGTACATCACTGGTAAACATCTAAAATCCCTATGCTTATAAGGTTCATTGTTTTTTGTCACTATTACCACACCTGCTCTTAATATTTTTGTGTTACAAACTCTATGATATGCTACTTTGCTTTTTTATGTTAGAAACAATACATGTACCAATTTCATACTCATTTGACTACTGCTTTCCTCCCCTAACATGTAGGTTTTCTGTAATCAGTACAATGGAATTTTGGTTGTGTAACGCAGCTTGCAGGAAGAGTATAAAATACATGATTAACAAATACTATAGAGGTTTTCAAAGAGTTACATTTCCTTAGCCTGATGAAGAAGATACAACAAAAAAGAATGACAGTATACTAGAGCTGGCAGAAGATGTGGAGAATGCTGCATGCCAGCTGTGGGACATGACTGCAGAGCCAGATGTTGTGCATTATCTTTTGAGTTTAAGCGTTGTGGATATTTTGCATTTGGCAAAGGATGTCATCACATTGTCTCGTGCACCTAGACTTACCGTAAGTATTTAGTGTGTTTCCTTTCAGGTTACCATACTGTTTGATAGATGCTGAGGAATGTAATGTAATATTTGTAGAGAAGGAAAACATGTACTGTACTAACAAAATCCAAACTAGGTGTTAGATTAAGGAAATTGAGTGACACTAAAGAGGAGTATATCCTACATATGACAAGTCCCAAGAGGAGAGAAACTACATACTCCACTCCTTTTCAAGTTTTTCTTTGCTGTATTTGTTTGTTACTTTTCTGGCCATGGGATTCCCTTGCTCATCGTTATCTTTTGTTAAAATATGGTTAGAGATTATAGTCTTATGCTAGAGTGTCTGACTTGGCCACCAGGCTGCTGCTATTCATTAATGTTGGGCAAGTCATGGCCATAAGTAGACCTATTCATGGAAGGCCCCTCAGGATTTTTACCCAACTGGTCAGGGGGGTTGGGGGGGGTTCTTCAGTAGCTTTGCCTATGGGGGAATTAGTGACTTGGTCTTCCTCAGAAAGTGGCTCCCAATCATTTTGCTTTCCAGCTAGCCAGGGATGGCATATTGACAGTGCTTGGGGTCTTTTAACTCCTTATCACTGAACTGAAATCCTAGCTGTAGCCTTCACAATGTGTTAACTGGTTACAACTAGTATGAAGTAATAGGAAGGTCTCCCTTTTCCTCCTGGAGAAGTCTCTCTCCTCAGGCTACTTCCTATTTTTTTTTTGCTTGTTCTTGGGAAGTCTCCCCTATTGTTTTGGAAGGTTGCAGTCTCCCTGGCCTGGTAGACTATGCATATGTAATGTATCCTCTGTATTGTCTGGCTGAAGATGTTTCTCTACAAATATGCTTGTTGCTAGTTCAGGGACTGGTACTCGTAAGCACCCCCTGGACATGCCAAATAAAAACTACTGCTGGCTCCTTGCCTCAAATACTTATCAATGCACAGGCAGCTCCTTGTCTTATGTGGCACTGATCTTGGAACAGGATTCTTTGATGTTGGATGTGCTGTATTTCATTTAGAACCAGTGGAAAACATGTAACACACGGTCTAGATGCTTTTGGCAGTCCTCCAGAAACTGGCTCGCATGTTAGCAGCCTCTGCTGTGGCCAGTTCAGCCCTTGTGCCCAGCCCTATTCTTCAGTTGTCCTGTGTCTAGAGACATCGTTCCACTGTTATCTGCTTGCCTCTTGACTCTCATTGCTGGACTGTTTGTTTGTCATTCCTTGTCTTTTAGTACAATGCACTCTGGTGATTATTTCCCATGGCTTCAAGGAGTGGTGCAGCTTTGTCTGCTACTGGCTAACATGCAGTGTACTTTCCAGTACCTCACTAGGGTTTCTGTCCTGCTCTGCCAGTGGCAGGCTTTCATCTACATGTCAGTCTTCTTCTAGTGAGGCCTTGTACCTACTAGGGGGTACGGCAGCTGTTGCTCCAGCGTCTTTCTTTTCACCACACTTTCACTGGCTGTCGAGAATATTGTTTTCTGTGTACTGTATATGAAAGCATCTTTCTGACGAGTACACTCAAGTACTGGGGTACTCCAATTATCACTCTTCCGTTTCTTTGTCTTGCCTGTGCTTCCTTTCCCTGTGCTAGTGGGATTTTGTGGTGCTGTTATTACTACTAACTGTTGGTAGTTGGGAATAGTAACCATGCGAGTCATTCAAGTGTCATCGTCACCACCATTTCCCTCTTCCATGAGGCAAGAGAGTGGGGACAGTTTGAAAGTAGTATGTCTACTTACCCTGACTATTACAGTACAGTATATCCTCAACAGGTGTCAGTAGGATCATGCCCTATGGAGCAATCAAGTGTACTGTTCAGGAAAGTAATTTTCATATTTAGTACTGTATGTATAGTTGAAGCCTGAGTTGTCTCACATACAATATGTCATATCTGGATAAATTTCTCCTGCTCATGTGAAATTGGGAAATGGTGTAATTATTAAATACAATTTTTTTTGTTTACAATTATAACCTTTTCAATGCAGGAGGTTGTAGTGGGTGTTGTAGCCAACCTCTGCTGCCAGGCTGTTGGCTGTGAGAAAGTTATTGGTCACCATTCACTTCTCAACTCGTGTTTGACTCTTCTGCACACAACAGATGATGTACCTACCCTTATTGAAGCTTTTAGACTGTTGAGACTCTTGCTTTGGCACTTAACGTACCGTGTGGCACCTCAAGATCGTGCACTGAATCCAGTCATCCTTGCCCTCAAGAATCACGAGTCACTCAAAGAGACACTAGTATTTATGTTAAAGAACAGCCTCAGTGGTAAGTAGCTAAATCCATTCTTTGGAAGTTTAAAGTATATAGTTTAATACTTGTATTGTAAATTATGTTGCCCATTTGAGAGAAGTGTCTGTCTTCTATACTATATATATATACATCCATCTTCTATATTCTATACTATACTATACTAAAAAATAAAGTACTATACTATATATATCTTTTTTTTTTTTTTTTTTATGTATCCACTGATAGTCTACCAAAACAAGGATGATGCCATTGTAGATTAACAATTGTACAGCTCATAGTTTTTAGTGTATCTTAGCATTGACTCCCACTTTTATGTGGTCATAATTTGCATGGCCCAGATCTGTTTGTGTGTTTTGACTAGCAATGCAAATAATTAATGATAAATTTGAGCCAATGAAAGACTCGCGTTATTCTGAGAATGGGTTTTCCAAACATGCTCTCATAAATATGGGTTTAAAAAGGCTGTAGATATCTCTCTTCTGCCATGGGGATCAAACCCAGGACCTTGGTTTATACTTGTTAAAGATAAGACAATGTTAAATTTCTTTGACTCTAGGGTCACTTCAAGTCAACTGTAGAACAATAGCTAGATAGTCAATTGGTTCATGAAATGTAACTGTCTTAGATCACATGAAACACAATGGTCTGCAGTAAAAATATTTCTCTGGGAAAAGCTGGTCAAAGATTTTTATCAGGAAAGACAATGGATAAGCCAATTCATCAGTGCAAGTGTATTTCAATTGCACTCACTTAAGATATTCTAATCAGTACACATTGTTTATGTGCTTCAAAAGTCTCTTAATTCTTAAAAGTGGCTAAAATATCTAGGTATGTAAACCTACCTTTCATTGCCATGATAGCTAGAGAAAAAACATTTAGGATTAGAAACAAGGATTTATATGTACTGTACTGTATTAAATTCTCTTTTGTTTCACAGACTTGTTCCTGAGTGCTCTCTCTCAGTTCCTTGAGGCACTAATGTATATCTGGCTTCCTGATGATAAGTGCTACATGGCTGCCTACTACTCGGAATCAGGTTAGTATTATGTTTTATCAGCAATTGTGGTTTTGCTATTTAATAATAATATATAAACCACAAACAAATTTGACTAATTGAAATTATTAGTTCTCCCTAACTAATATACTTATGGTTTACAATATTTTTTTCTTCTGGTTCTTACTCAATGACCCTAATCAACATCTCAAGGAAAACTTCATTGTACTTATTTAAAACTGCCATCACTTGGGCCAAATATTGCATTTGTCTCCCCACTAAACAGAAGCCTGTTGCCTTCTATAAGGGAAGGAGACAAATGCAATTTCAAAAAGGTAGAGGATAACAGAAGTGAATGTGATCAGATGTACACATGGAAATTACCAGGGACTGCCCACCTGCAGACTAGGCAGACCATAAAAAGGCAGAATAAGCAATTTGGAAAACTCCTTAGCTACTGAAAAAGCAAAGGTCACATGCAGGGAAGCAAGGTAAAAAAAAAAATCAAAAGTTACTGTGAAAGACAAAATTACATGACGGAACTAGATGTAGCTAAAGCAGCAGGACTGGACCAGGTATCACTGTGGTTACTGAAAGAGGCGGCAGGGATTCTGGATTACCCACTTCAGTAACCAGAGCTGTCAACATAACACCAGAGACTGGTGAGCTCCAGGTAATTTAGAAAAGACAAATGTAGCTCCAGCATTTGAGAAAGGGGACAGACACAAAGCATTAAACTATAGACAATTGTCACTAACATGCATTCCATGTAAAATTCTGGTAATAGACATCAGGAAAAAGAATAGTGGAACACCTTAGAGAAAGGAAACAGAGGGGAATATGATGGACACACAAGATACTGTGGGGAACTGAAAACAGCTTACTTAAATTGAGAGGAAGTAGAACAAGGTGACATTAGTGAAAACTAGAAACACAATCGTGTCAGATGTAAAGAAATTCTTCATTGAAAGAAGTTGTCAAAGGCATTTTCATCCTCAACTTAAGAAAAAATATTACACAGAAGAATATGAAGAGCTTTAACTAGTGTGTCAGGTATAAAAGCGCAAAAGCCTGATCATAAATGGCAAGATCCTGTTTTACCATAGCCACTGACAGGAAAACATTGATAGGTAAACACTATTATCAATTAGCAGAGCACTCTTTTTGCAGTCTCTGCAATAAAGGAACACTTTTAAAGGATTGAGTGTAAATGAGCAGGATTTTATTAGTGTACCAGTCCTACACACATTTAAAAAAAAAAAAAGATTCATGTTTTACTAGTGTGAAATGTCCGTTGACCCTGACTGCATAGTTTTGTCCCTGGACCTTGCCTAAGAGAGGATTAAAGTGTTGCAGACCAAAAAGACATTCAAATTTGAATGTAATTTACTTGTTTTATCATGAAATGACTATTTATCATGCATGTAATGTAGCTTTTCCTTACTACTTTTAACATTGTCAATGTTTCAGGACTGGTTGAAGGTGTTGTTGAGGTAATGAGACATTTCTTAAAGGAATGGAAAAAAAGTGGTAGCCAAGAACAGCCAGTTGTTGTTCATCAAGGAATTCTCATCTTGTACAGCTTTGTGGCCACACCTGCAGCACATATTATTAGTGAGTTCTACAGCCTTTACTGGTGATGTCTTTCACACTCAGTACATAACACGCAGTGTAGCTACTGCATGTTTTGTACTGAAGCTGCACTGAGTAGGACTTGGAATTACTGTGTGTATGATATTTGACTCCTTTATATACTACAGTGGCTACCGCAATACGTACTGTACAACAACCTTTAATGCATTTCTGCATATTCCTCCATTTTAATGTTAAACACTGTGCACACACATTTTCCCACCCAGATCTCATTCATTACCTTCAATCTCTTGTATTTGGTTGTGAAAATGTTAACTTTTCTTTCATTGTGCATCATTTATACATAGCTGTTTTGCATCAATACTACGTCTTATAGGTTGTTCATTTATTTATTCCTCAACTAAGTGACAATTCCACTTTGTTAATAATCATAGCCTTGGAAACAGGTCCTCTTATATTGCTTGGATATCCTTGACACCTCCCAGTTGTCTGATCCCTTGTATTTTATTGTTAGGGTAGGGTATTATTTTGTTAGTTGTATCTTTCCAGTAGTTGGTTTATCTGCGTTCCTCTTGTATGATCTTTTCTTGGAGCTCTTCTTGGTGTTAGGGTTTAGGGCATTTGTATCCATTATTATCGCCCTTTTATCAGTATTCTATTTACTATCTTGTGTCAATGTGGGTTTGTGCCTGAAGCTTGCGTGTTTCACTGGGTGTAGCCTTCTTGATTTCCCTCCTTTTTTGGGTGTTGGGCACTTCTCTGTCCTCTGACTGCTATGCTGTAAATCTTTTGCATGATGACAGCTCGGGAAAAATGTTCAGTTTTTCTCTTGCTCCAGAGCCTGGCTTTATATTTTGGTAACATTATTTTTATTCACATTTTTTCTTTCTTTTCTTAAATTTAATATTAAGACCTCTTGGTCAAAGTTCTATTGGTAATAATTTTTTGTTTTACCGTACTTTTATTAGCCAAACATGCTATGTTTCAGGGTTTCCAAATATTTTCTGAGCTAAGGCCCCACAGCTGCTCCATGAACCAAGGACCCATATAGCCTATCCCATATCACGGAGAAAAAACATTTTAATGCTTCTTGCAACAAACATTTGATTCATAAGTCTACTACTGAGTAGACTGCTAGCCACTAGAGGGCAACAAGCTATATATCAATAGGGTAATCAATAGTAGTAGTCAGCAGCCCTCATTTACTGCCTGGCATTCACCTGCATGATATGCATCCTTTCAGTAAAGTTTTCCCACCTGGTTGTTCTAAGTCTCTACATAGGGATTTCCATGCTTTGGTACTTCCTTCACCAATATAGTTACCCAGTCATTTGCATATGTCAGGATTTAGTTATCCACTTTGAACAAAACCTCGAATGCTGATACTGATTGTTTAAAGCCATCTGGTTTCAGAGCCATTTGGCATAACTTTCAGCACATTTCCTCTCAAGTGGATTCACTACCTTAGCAGTGCCTTGAATCCTTGGTGCTGGGCTCACTGTTACATATATGGGTACGTGTAAAACCATAATCTTTTGATTCTATGCTTTTCCTTCAAGTTAACTTGTTGAGTATATATTTGTTTATTTTGGGCACAGGTGTCAAGTTTTTTTTTTTACCCTGATGCCAACTCTTCCTCTTCAATTCTTTGTCAATTGGAGGATTATCATTCTTTTCGCAAGTATGTAACCATTATCTAACGTTGAAGATAAGTGTGTTTGAGCCTCAATCCCACTATGGTGCTGCTGCTTGATTAAGGATTTGAGCACTTGAGTATAGGTGGTGGTGGTCCACACCATTAGATGATGTGGGTTCATAGCAGCCTCCACTCTGCTACAAAGAGGATATTGAGTTAGTACTCAACACTTGTGTTTGTTTGTCTTGCCCCTGAGAGGCTCATAAGGGTACTTTTCTTCCTCAGTACCACTGGCTGACCCTTCCTGTAGGAACACACTGTCAGCCAGCCTCCTATACTTGTTCCAGACATTACACACTTTGACTCCTGGCTCTTCAGGGTAACACAGCTACTTGACCTGCACATAAATCTCATTTGTTAATATCAGTTTCTTATTCTGTTTTGAATCTTGACGTTTAACCTTTATGCAAAATTGCCTCTTTGTAATTATAAATGGCACATTTTATATCTTCAGGTAGTTTTGATCAGTACGAGTCTCTCCTCGAGCCAATCTTAGTAAGCTATGTAGAACACTTAGCCAAGGTGGAAAATGTAGAGGTACTTTTGGATGGAGAGAATGCAGAGAGACTGACATATGCCTTGGGCCTCTACGAGTTACTTGTGCCAACCATGCGACACCCAAATATACTGCTTACTGTGGGGAAACTGTTGGCCCTCACCCATGGAGCTAGTCATCACTACACTGCCATTCAGAATCAGGTATGACCACAATTAGAATACAGTATTACATAGCTAATTGCTGTGAAACCTTTAAATGTAATTCATTTTAATGATATCCACTGTTACTTAAAATGTTATATATAACTATGACAATTTCATTTGATTATGGATAGTATTCAGTAACAGGTAAAAGATGTGTGACAATCAGAATCTACAGAATTGACATTACAGGATCTTTAGAGCCCCACATTTTAAGAGACTTTGAATGCAATATAGGCCTGAAATATGTCTTCTTTGTTTTGCATGTTTCAATAATATATTATAACATTTATTTGCAGACTTTGCAAGAAGCAGGAATCCAAGACAAAGATAAGATTCATAGTTTAAAAATGCGTCGAAGGAGTAAGAGCAGGAGGAGTAGAAGCTCAAGTGGTGAAATTATGGAAACCGAGTTTCCTGGAGCAATGAAAAAGAAGGAAAGAGAATCAGAACAAGAAGTTATAGTTAGCAGTGTTTCCACTAAAGAGACTGAGTGTAAAGAAGTAACTCAGAGTACTTCACAGAATTTAAAAAGTGTAAACTTGGTTGACTCTACAAATCCAAGTGAGAACTGTGAACGTGCCTTATTTGAAAAGAATGCAGATAAGGAAATTAAAAGTTCTAGCAGCAGTTTAGATTTATGGATCTGGAATAAATTCATTTATAAAGATGTTCCTGACAAGAAAAAGAGAAGTGCAAAACTGAAGAACACAGTCGAGAGCTTGACTGATTATTGTGTTCGAGTGGTTCGTTGCTGCCCTGACCTGTGTGCTGTGTTGACAGCCCTTAATGAGTGTCATGTTCATGAAGTACAGCTGTTCTTTAGAGCTGTGCGTTCTCGAGAGCCTAAACTTGTTGGCCAACTTCAAGAGCAGTTGTTGGATACAGGCTCTCACAATCGCCTTGTAACCATATTATCCGACATGTACACATGACAAAATTTTAATCTTTAATTTATGTAATGGATTATTACAAATAAATTAGTAGTACTATATGATAATATGCATATACATATATCATTGTACTACTTCCTTACTCTACATTCTCCCATCCAAACACCTTGATTCTAGTTGTGAGTGGATATTTAATGGTCAAATATTTGGTGGAATTCCAACCCCCCCTCCCCCTCAGGCACAAAAAATACTAATTTTATGTACTGTACATAATACATTATTGCATCACTAGATACTTTAAACAAAACACTACAGAATATTGGTGTTTTGGTCTCACTAAACTACACATAGGGAGCGTATTCTCAAACAAATACAGGGAAATATTCGAATAGTTGAGGTTCGTTACAAAGGTTGGGGAGTATACGTTGGTATACTTGTACAGGCAGATCCCCAACTATGAATGAGTTACATTCTGAGACTTGTGTTTGTAAAGCATTTGTTTGGAACATGGATCGAGATTTTCCCATAGGCGCAATACTATAAATGGAATATGCGTTCCCAGGCCAACAAAAATCCTCACAAAATCAACATGTTTGGGACATTTAATATAAAAAAAACATACATTATTTACCTTGAATCATGGAGTTATCTTGCTTGTCAAAGTTAGCTGTTTCTGAAGAGTGAAGTGGTATACCTACATGAATAAATAAATTAAAGTACATGTGCACTGCATTGGTGGTCTGCCATTTTGTAATTGACCTCATGAGTAAATGCCTCCCCAACCTCCTCCTATCTCCATCCCAGGGTCTCACCCCACCAACAGAGTAAACACGATCAAATTATGTGCGTGTGTCACTGAGGACTTTAGGTCACTGATGGGAGTGTATCACACACACACACACACCTACACCCCCCATGCAACCACTCACCACCACAAAAAAAAAAAAAAAAATTCTATGGGTGGTCCTGGATACTTTAATCCTGGATACTTTAATCCTGGATCCTCAACTGTCACTTGAGGATCACACAAAAAACATTGTGAGAGGAGCATATGCTACACTTTCCAACTTCTGAATTGCTTTTAAACACATAGATGGTGAAATATTGAAGGAATTGTTCATGACTTTCAAGGAGACTAAAATTGGGGTATGCAGCAGTTTTATGGTGTCCACATCTCAAGCAGCATACAGTATCAATAAACTGGAAAGTGTGTAAAAACATGGTATTAAATGGTTTCTGAAATTGAAAAACAAGACCTATGAGAAGAAAAAAGCGGTGACATGAACACTATGTACTGTACAAAATAGTAATAGAAATTGCTAAAGAAATTCTTAAAACTCGGCACTTAAAAGAATAAGGGGTCAAAGATTCAGCTAAGAAAACAATGGTGCCAAAAAATACCAGAACGTTCTCCTTTGCAGGAATGGTAGACAGTTGGAACAAGTCCGAGTGTTAAGGGAGAAGGCGGTGGCAAAATAGTCAGTAGTTTCTAAGCGTTATATGACAGAGTACAGTACTGGGGAGACGGGCCACCTCGAGTGTGGGTCTCATCCTGTAACTACCTTACGGTTAGGTAAGGTAGTTACAGGATACTTAGGTAATTACATGGTACTAAATAATCCAACTAATTCTAGTAAGTGGCCCCCAGGCCTTCATTCCAACATAAATCGGTTGACTCGAGGTTTAGATCATGCTCGCTGACTGCGGCTGTTGGCATTTTATAATATTTATTATAAAACCACTGATTAAACAAAGCATTTTGGCAAAGTCCAAAGTTATAATTGGAACTAAATCGTAAAAGTTTGTAAACTTTTATGGATAAATGAGGTTACACACGTGTATATTATATAAAATTTTAGTTCAAAGCTATTCTTTCACTTAGCTAATACACTTCAATTTTAAGTACTTTATATATATATATATATATTATATATATATACATATATTATATATACATATTATATATATATATATATATATATATATATATATATATATATATATATATATATATTAGTATATTTTGGTAGCAGTCTTTCCTGTAGACATATATTATTAAATATGACCGAAAAAGTAAGATTAATAATTCTAACACGAATTTTCTCAATCTTTCGTACATTACGCTTCACTGTTGGAGGTAAATAAAAAATCACTTCTCCAAAATTCATTTTTATTTCTAGTCTGACGCGACACGGGCGCGTTTCGTAAAACTTATTACATTTTCAAAGACTTCACAAATACACAACTGATTAGAACTTACGTATCTCCGATTTTATATCTACATTTGAGTGAGGTGGGAGGGGTGATGTGGCATTAACACAAGACAGAACAAGAGGTGATATTAATAGGGTATTAAAAGTATCAACACAAGACAGAACACAACCAATGGGTATTGAATAGAAGTGTTTGTAGAAAGCCTATTGGTCCATATTTCTTGATGCTTCTATATTGGAGCGGAGTCTTGAGGTGGGTAGAATATAGTTGTGCAATAATTGGCTGTTGATTGCTGGTGTTGACTTCTTGATGTGTAGTGCCTCGCAAACGTCAAGCCGCCTGCTATCGCTGTATCTATCGATGATTTCTGTGTTGTTTACTAGGATTTCTCTGGCGATGGTTTGGTTGTGGGAAGAGATTATATGTTCCTTAATGGAGCCCTGTTGCTTATGCATCGTTAAACGCCTAGAAAGAGATGTTGTTGTCTTGCCTATATACTGGTTTTTTTGGAGCTTACAGTCCCCAAGTGGGCATTTGAAGGCATAGACGACGTTAGTCTCTTTTAAAGCGTTCTGTTTTGTGTCTGGAGAGTTTCTCATGATTAGGCTGGCCGTTTTTCTGGTTTTATAGTAAATCGTCAGTTGTATCCTCTGATTTTTGTCTGTAGGGATAACGTTTCTATTAACAATATCTTTCAGGACCCTTTCCTCCGTTTTATGAGCTGTGGAAAAGAAGTTCCTGTAAAATAGTCTAATAGGGGGTATAGGTGTTGTGTTAGTTGTCTCTTCAGAGGTTGCATGGCTCTGTAGGGTAAGGCAGGTCCTAGTCAATAACGGCTTCTCCAATGGTTTCATCGAAGACATCATAAGAAGGAAAGTGAAAAGCCATGCAACCTCTGAAGAGACAACTAACACAACACCTATACCCCCTATTAGACTATTTTACAGGAACTTCTTTTCCACAGCTCATAAAACGAAGGAAAGGGTCCTGAAAGATATTGTTAATAGAAACGTTATCCCTACAGACAAAAATCAGAGGATACAACTGACGATTTACTATAAAACCAGAAAAACGGCCAGCCTACTCATGAGAAACTCTCCAGACACAAAACAGAACGCTTTAAAAGAGACTAACGTCGTCTATGCCTTCAAATGCCCACTTGGGGACTGTAAGCTCCAAAAAAACCAGTATATAGGCAAGACAACAACATCTCTTTCTAGGCGTTTAACGATGCATAAGCAACAGGGCTTCATTAAGGAACATATAATCTCTTCCCACAACCAAACCATCGCCAGAGAAATCCTAGTAAACAACACAGAAATCATCGATAGATACAGCGATAGCAGGCGGCTTGACGTTTGCGAGGCACTACACATCAAGAAGTCAACACCAGCAATCAACAGCCAATTATTGCACAACTATATTCTACCCACCTCAAGACTCCACTCCAATATAGAAGCATCAAGAAATATGGACCAATAGGCTTTCTACAAACACTTCTATTCAATACCCATTGTTTGTGTTCTGTCTTGTGTTGATACTTTTAATACCCTATTAATATCCCCTCTTGTTCTGTCTTGTGTTAATGCCACATCACCCCTCCCACCTCACTCAAATGTAGATATAAAATCGGAGATACGAAAGTTCTAATCAGTTGTGTATTTGTGAAGTCTTTGAAAATGTAATAAGTTTTACGAAACGCGCCCGTGTCGCGTCAGACTAGAAATAAAAATGAATTTTGGAGAAGTGATTTTTTATTTACCTCCAACAGTGAAGCGTAATGTACGAAAGATTGAGAAAATTCGTGTTAGAATTATTAATCTTACTTTTTCGGTCATATTTAATAATATATATATATATATATATATATATATATATATATATATATATATATATATATATATATATATATATATATATATATATATATATATATATAAAATACATTAAAAGGTGAAATTATATACAGTACTGTATATCATTGAAATTAAAGTTGAAAGATTATATAATATTAAATACATATGTAATATTTTAATTACAATTTACAAAGTACTGTACAGTAGATATAGATTTACTACAGAATTAAAATTCCTAGAGTTATGTTATATAAGCTGTATCTCCATTAAAATATGTACTTATAGACAAGGTCTACAGTGTGTGGTTTTGCTGGAATGCACTGTAATGGTTTTAAATATTTAAACAGTTTTTACTTTAGAGAGTTTAGGCTATTTTGAGGTTTCTTTTAAAATGATTAAATACTGTATAGGCTTTGACTTCTGGTAAGCATCCATATTTTGTGCCCTTCTGAATTCTGAAGAGATTCAAAAGATTTCTCGGGTTGAGCATGTGATGCAAATTATTATTTAGGATCCTATAGATGAAGAATGCACTGGAAAATGTGGGAAGGGAATGTACATTTAATAGTTTGAGATGTGAATAATGGTGTATGTGGTCTCAAGTTGGAGTTATGAAGTTGGTTTATATAAAAACATTAAACTTACTAAAATACAAACAGATTTATTGAAAACTAGGTTAACCTTTTTGCTACATACATCATTTTTTCAGCCTAATTCTTACCAAACGTCAAAATGTAGATGAAAAAGATTTTTGAAAACGAAAAGACGAATACAAAACAATTCAAGTCGATGTGTTTCAAATATATCGAATATTCTGCAATTATGAATACAACATAAGCATACTTATTACTGATCCTTATGTACTGTATTTTAGTAGAAAAATACAACATAAAATTAATTCTGCCATCTTATTTTTCCTACAGTAATTTGTGTTCACTGATCAATGTTTTATAATTGTTTGACAATTGATGACATCCAATGGTCCAATGGTAAATATGTTTGTCAGTGCAGTTTATTATTGGGTGAAACTACCCATTTCTCTTTTGATCTTGTATTACTGAATAGCACCAGTACAGTAATCTGAGAAAGGAATTGTGAACGAAAGCTAGAGGTACTCTTTGCCATTTCACTGGAGTCTATACAAACATGCCTTGGACCTAGCAAAACTTCTCTTGATTGTTTACTAAGCATATAGTGGAACCTCGATAATATACTGAAACATTTTCCCATAAGAAATAATGTAAATTGAATTAATCCGTTGCACACACCCAAAACTATTAACGTAAAAACACATTTAATACAGAATACTACTCATATTTTTTACTATACCTTCACTGTCGAGGGCTCTTGTTGGCGTATGAAAGACGGCGAGGAGGTGGGGGGAGGAGTTCCCTTCCATTATATTATCACGCAGTGATGACATTTCTGGAGTACTCTCTCTCTTACGTTTTGCAGGCATACCACTAGGACCTGGTTGTGGCTCACTACTTGCTTGCCTTACTAAGAATGTCTATAGACACTTGTTTTTCTCTACGTTTTAACACTTGTCTGTAGCGAGACATCACATTGTCATTAAAATGGTTAATGCAAAGGCCTGCTACAACTTTTTGCAGTCTTTTCAGCAAAACTTTGCAGTTCTTTCCATACTGCACATATTTTCCTCAACTATTTTCTTTGGTTGAACTTTATTACTGAATTGTTTGGGAAATATAAGAACTTTTATATTCAGAAACAAAAAAGCAGAAAACAATTAAATTTTTCACAAAGAATTCAGGTGTGGTCATCATTAGGAGGGATACACTGGTAAACTGAGCATACCTCGCCCCGCACCTGACCCATACAAGTATCGATAAACGAGTCAAACTTCGTACACCGAGTCAAATTTTATGATCACATTGACTTCGTACACTGAAAAATTTGTACTCTAGGGCATTCGTAGACTGAGGCTCCACTGTAATATATCCTATATTAGATTTCTGTAACCAAAGCATTGAAAGAGTTAAGATTTTAAAAGCCAGGTTAGACACTTGTAGCCTACAGCAATAACAAAAGTTTTTTCAGCCACACCAACTGCTGAAGAACAAGAGAAGGGGCAACACATTGGAACTGCACAAACAAAACTTAGTCTTTGTAGCAATTAGGTCAATGTAGTTGTTAGAACTGTTAAAGCTCTAATTTTAATGGTTAATGTTTTACACTGTACCATCAAGAGGAAGGTAATCATGACTCATTATCTTCACATTTTATTGACCGTTATCCTAGAACTGTAATATGAACGTATTCACAAGTAAACTTTAAAATGGCACTCACAATCTTTCAATATATTTATATTCTATTTTCCAGTGAATAAAAACTCTGAGAACCTTAAAATTTCCATTGTTACATCACACAAAGCAATGAATGTTCATCATACTGAATGCCCAATAGCTCAACAAATTTACCAGCCTGGAATGGGCTAATCATTATTACACAAGTAGGGTTAAGAGTAAATACTGATCATATATAAATATAAAAATTGCTCTCTTGTACTGTTTATTGACATAGAAAATCAGCTTAACAGATAAAGTTTATCAAACAATATATGTACACAAAGGGAATACTTCAAATAGTACATCTGTCATCTAATTTAAATATTGTAAAACTTGAACTCAATATTACCTTAGGTCTGAGGTCAAGTAATATTAATGGCATTTTACAAAAGTGACACTGAATTATATAATTGCCTGCCAAGAGGTTTCACCTACTATATTATATGTACAAGAATTGGCCAGGTGATAATTAGGATTAGAAATAAATGTTTAAAATATGTTATGGCATTCAGTAATTGCAGTAACAGTGCTTTACCAAGGAACTGGTGTTGCCTATTATTTTTGGATGACAAAGAGCCATATTAAATTTTGTATATTAATGTTCAAATATAATGTACTTAGCATATGACCTTATTTTCCATACTTGGATCTGAACTACAATTTATTATCCCAAAACAATTTCAGTCCAATGAGGCTTGTTACCTCTATATATTAATGTTCAAATACTAATTTGGAAGAATGAACATACAAATTTTATTATTGAAAAATGTCAAAGAATTAATTGCACTTTCTTAAAAATAAAGAGTAAAGTAATATTACTGAAAGTTGGGTTACTGTACAGTATTTCCATTTTCAGACAAATTAATTGTTTGAGCAACTGCTCATGAAGGATAAGCATTGGTCATACAATTAAGTTAAAGCAATAAAAGCTTATCCACTGTACCAATGTAATTAAATTTTTCTTTTTACTACTTGTTGCTTTCTTGTGCAAATAATAAATATTACTATTAGATAATTTGGGCTTTATTGGGATTTCAAGATTTAGTCCTTGATTTTAGTCTTGAAAGACTGAAGTCATCATACAGTAAAACTGTATATCTACAATTGACTTGCTCCCCAAGACAGCAAGTTTCATCCAATTATCATGTTCCTTATTACAACACACAGAATGATGCACAGCTCATTTAATACAACACTAAATCTGTTTCAAATAAAAAAGAACCAATGGAAAAAATGCTCATTTTGTAGTACATTTATAGTTGGGAGCTTAAACAGACATTAGACATTAATACTGCACTAAACACAAGATTTTAACAAAATTAAATCAAATACATTCTTAGCATTAACTTGCCATACTGAAATTCGAACAATAAAACAGCCTCTTTACAGATTCAGCCACAAAATCTTACCTTTCCATAATATTTACATTAACATTGCAAATATGGTCATATGTTTAATACGTTTACCACAAATACAATATTTGTTATTACGCGATGTACAAATAGCTCCCAAGAAGGCTATCATTCTTAACGATATAAAAAAGCCCAATAAAAATAACAATTCCATATTTCCATATGACAAGCATGCACTGGACTATTCTTCAACAAGTTTCCCTTTCTACAACGCTTTTCCTGTACTGCTCGTAAATGTTACTCTTCACGGGTTATTTTGTTCCCCATTTACTTTCTAATGAAAGTCTCACAATTATTTTCTAGTTCTCTTCTCTTATTCCAGCTACATAACAAAATACAGAACAGTACTGTAATTACATGGCCTGTACTATTACACTTTGTACACAAATTCTTGAGTAAGAGCTATACTATATGTACACAGTCAAAATTACACTAATTTCAATAAGTATCCGAAGACCCAATGCACATTTTTA
Organism: Procambarus clarkii; assembly: GCF_040958095.1. Lineage (NCBI taxonomy): Eukaryota > Metazoa > Arthropoda > Malacostraca > Decapoda > Cambaridae > Procambarus > Procambarus clarkii. The sequence goes on from NC_091159.1 coordinate 21,134,670, forward strand.
TCCCTGCCAAATGTCGAGGTACGTCAACATAAAAATTACATAATGCATGGCCTAGATGCTTCAAAATAGACAAGCACAATAACATTACATCCAGGATTTCATTAACGCATTAAAGAGTCATTCCATGTCAATTCACGCAAATATTGGGCAAATTTTCTGGCATCCTCTCTGATTTTGATGCAATTTGGTACACACATAGAGATCTCGGCGAGAGAAAGTGACGTTTGTCTCACATTAGCAGCTAAAACAGTTGCAGATACATAATCTTGAATTTTGCAAAAATGGGTAAATTTTCCTTGCTCATGCTTTATTTTAAAAGGATGCACCTTAGCTTTTATGGCACAGAATTCATTCAAATACCATTTTAATGCTATTAAGTGGCTCTCCACCTTTTAATTCTATGCATATTTTAAATCAGGATTCAAATAAAAAAGTTTACCTTAAATTTAATCTTTGACCCCTGGGAAGGTCATTTGACACCAACACAGAATTTGTCAAACTTGAACAATTAACTGGTATGTGTATACAGTATTAGGATTTAACATAATTTGTATGGGTTATTCTCTCAAGTTTAGGACCTACATTCATTTGAATGGATCTAACCTTAGCTGAATACCTTGACCTCAAGTAAATATCCAAACTTTGGAGAGCCATAACTCGGGAGCCATTTCAACTACAGCGGTGAGACAAATGTTGTTCTATTTCTCTCATTAATTTAAAAAATTTTGACTATATAAAATTCAATTTGTAGTGTATTTCAGTGTATCTTATCAATGCTGTTTATTTTCAGGTCAATAAAATGTTAGAAATTATAATGTACTCACCTAGTTGTGGATTGAGGGATTAATGTCCTTAATCTTGGGTGCTATTGCTGCCACCATTTTGCAAAACACAAGAGCATCATCTTTAAAGACATTCATCCCTTAACTAAATATCTGCTAAATAGAATTCTATTACTTAAAAGTCACAACAAACCATAATATTAAAACTATTGTAGGGAGTTAGCAAAATCTCCGAATCCACAGTCTACAATGTACAGTGAAGAATCCGAGGCAGAAACCATAGAAGATAACGTTATAAAACCATTTAGCATTTGAGGCTGAAGATACAGAAAATAATGCAGCTGATAAGTATGACCTAGCTGAAATGAATAGGCAACTGGGCAAAACAGAAGAGACAACAATAGAAGCAAGCAGAGTATCTTACAGCTCACATCATGCAAAAAAGAAACTTGAGAGTGGAAGGAGCCATGTAAAGGAAGCTTGAATAAAACATGCTAGGTATTAAATTTCAGCCACAGGTTATGATGAAACAGAGATCAAAATTCTTCAGCAAAAGAGAACTTCAATAAAGTGACAAACCAAAGTGTAAAAATAACATTCTAGCACTCCTACCAAAGACAGCAGAAATAAAATCATGCAGAAATTAAAGTGTTCCGACTACTGTACATGGCTTGGCAAGCAAAGCGTTTGCTGGCAGAATTTGTAGTAAGTACTTTCAACACCAAATCCACAGCTGAGGAAATGTCTGCCTAATGCAGTTGCAGCTAAAGTAATTAATTTCTATCACTCTCCAGAAGTGAGAAGAGAAATGCCAGGGGTGAAAGAGAGCTGACAGAACTTGGGAAAGAAGGCAAAAATGTTTTAGTATTGTGTAACTTGAAAGAAGCATTTACAAATTTCAAAGAGAAATATCCATCAATGAAGATTGGATTTTCAAAGTTTGCAGAGTTTTGGGAAAAGGAATATGTGTAACCTGGGGCGAGTGGCACACATTGTGTGCATTAATACTAAATATCAAAATGTTAAGCTCGTGATGCCAGCCACTGAAAAGGTTCTTTAAGCATAATTCAACAGACTGCCTAAGTCCTAATGTGGGTGGCCCACAGCATCAACATCACAATATAATGATGGTCCTGATACAAACTATATTTGTCACTACAGCCACTGTTTTGCCCTTCACCAGTGCAACCCACCATAGGAAATATACATTTCTTTTGGGAATGTACACCTTGCCTGTATATCTTGGAAGTCAAGGAAGAAAACAATGAAATAAACTTAACTATCCTTCACCCACGTGGACCTGCACACACACATTTGTGTATCCAACTCCACCAGATGAACAAGTTATTGATGCAAGTGATGTGATAACGATAGCTTAGTTACCATTACTGGCCACATCTACACATTGACCAAGTCAAAAATGAATAAGGCCACAAACAAAATTCAGCAGCAATCGTGAAGAACAGAGGGGCTGGCAGTGAGGATCATTATAGTACTGAACATATAAATTTAAAGGTTCTGTCATTTCAAGACATGTACCAAATTTATATTGAATTATGCCCATCTTCATGTGTAGGTGGTAATTAACAAGTATTAAAGTTATTGCCATGTTTGTGCATTGTGGTTAAATTTGACAATGACTACAAAAATGATATAACCAAATGCTCATCAGGTAGGTGACTGGCAAGCGTGTAGGGAAGGAGGAAAGCCATGAAATTCATTCCAATGAAGTGGGGATGGAGGGGAAGAGGGGTGGGTGGCTGCTGATTTGCATATCCAGAAAATTTTATGATCAAAAATTTTGAAATTAATGAAATAGAACAATACTGTATATGTCTTACCATCATGAGACACATGAAATCACCACATGAGACCAGAAGGCATGGCAGGATGTGCAGAATATCCCCGTTGAAAAGCAGAGGTGTAACAGGTCCTCTGAGGGAGAACCCTATCAACATCAGAGGCCCGAGACTGTTCAACATGCTTCCACTACGCACAAGGGGGCATAACTGGCCGACACCCCCTCAGTGTTCGAGAGAACTAGATAAACACCTCCAAAGAATACCTGATCAACCAGGCTGTGACTCATACGTCAGGCTGCGAGCAGCCGTATCAAACAACCTGGTTGACCAGTCCAGCAACGAGGAGGCTTGGGCAATGGACCGGGCCGCTAAGCTCCAAAACCAACACAAGGTAATCATTGTACTTAAAATGGTTCTAGAATTATGCCTCTACAAAGTTTGGATAGACACTTGAGGTCAGGGTTTTCAGCTAAGGTTAGGGCTATTCAAATGAATGCAGTTCATTTACCCCCCCCACACACACACTATATATATATGTAATAAACTAGTATACACATTTATACCAATTTTGAGTTTGAAAAAATCCTAATTATACAACAAATGACCTTTCCAAGGTCAAAGGTTAACTGCAAGGTAAACTTTTTCATTTGAACCCTGATTTAAAATATGCACAGAATAAAAGTTGGAGAGGCATTCATGGAGAGGCTTTAAGATATTTGAATGAACTCTGCATGTGCCATAGGAGCTGAGATACATCCTATTGAAAAAAGGCACAATCATGGGAAGATTCCCCCCTTTTTTTTGCACAATTCAAGCTCCCACATCTCAGGAACTATTTTAGCTACAGATGTGAGACAGGTCATTCACTGTGAATTTTCTCTCGCTGAGATATGTACGTGTACTAAATTGCATCAAAATAGAAAAGGGTGCTGGAAACCAACTGAGTGAAGTGACATGGAATGACCCATAACAAATGTAAATATGACCACAGTTCGAGGAGAAACAAAAGCAATATCTTGACAAAAATATAAATAAAAATAAAAAATAAAGTACCTACAAAGTTCTATACAGTATTTTATGAGAGTATAGTAAAGTACAATCAATATCCTTTCATGGTAACAAAACCCAATATAAAACTTTCCTTAATTCCCAGCCCTGAATGAAATCATTCTACCCATGATAAGACATGAATAAAGAAATCTGAAAATATTCTTTGCTCTTATGTTAGTGGAATATTATAGAAATCACACATTATAATTAAAGAAGTATTTATTATATTACAGTCTCTAATCAGAATAATTTCAAACTGCAACAAATAGCTTGATACTTTTGGCACAGCAATATTTTCATCCCCAAGTGCTGTCAGTCTTATGCATGCTGAAAGCTTATTTACATAACCATGACTAAAATGTTCTCAGGAAGCTACTATTTATATCTGGGCTTATTCCCTCATGGTTAATTAGGACTGCATTATTGTTACACAAGTCAAAATATAAGTTGTCATAATTCAGACAAATCCTCATCAATATCAATACACGCCAGACCTAAGTACTGTAAACGACAATGTCAATTATGCATTCATAGTTTTACAGTTCAACGGTTCGAATTCCATATACCAGTGCCTTTCAGCAGTTCGTTTTCAGGTACTGTACTTAAAACACCATTTCTACCAAAGTAATAGCCTTTTAAGTTATTTGCGTAAAGGAGAAACAGATTAAAATAGAGAGACGCATGATAAATGAGAAGACAAAATATACAGTATGTAAAAGAAAAAAAGACAGATTAAGGCAAATACAAGATTAATACTTAAAAGCTTAAGCAGCCTGAAAAGTTTTTAACACATTTTTCTAACAATCTGGACTTCATACACTATTGAAATTAATGAAAAATAGTATACAATTATCAGTTATTGTTATCATTATTTTCATTTTCATTATCACTACTAGAATCACTACTTGAAGAGGAGGATGAAGAGTCACTGGATGAGGAGGAGGAGGAGGACGACGACGAAGACGATGATGAGGAGCGGTGTCGCTGGCTGGGCGGCTTAGGTGCTGGTTGAGAATCTGCATCATAATTGCTATAATATTCATAAAGATCAGCATGTGGTTGGCTTTTATGAGCTACTTTGAGAGTAGTAGTGCACTCAGGACAATACCAATTCCCCTCTGGAGCAGCCATAATTCCCACACATTCAAAATGGAACCACTGGTAGCGACAAGAAGGATTGTCACAGCCTATCATATCTGACACCTCATCATATGGACACTGACAAATGCAGTACAGTGTTTCATCTGCCTCCATACTGCCTCCATCGTCACGAGGACCCTTCTTGGACATTCTTTTTCGTTTTTTTGGTGGTGGCTTTCCACTAATAGTAGTCATGGATTTCTTCCTCTTGTTTCCTGAATATGACTGGGTTGATGTATTTGCAGCCACACGAGTTGCAGGCATATATATGCTGCACGAATTTTCAGGAACTTTATGTACACGGTGTCGGGCAGGGTGTACATTATCTAAGTGGTACTGTAAAGCTTCAAGAGAATGCCAAGGCGAAGCCCCGTCACAATATGGACAGTCATAACTAAGTGTCTGACTCTTAGTAGCTTTATGTACCATAAAGAAATGCAAGCTAAGAACTGTCCACGATTCAAAAGCTTTGTAGCAAAAATTACACATGTATGCATCATTAACCCTTACGTGGTCAAACATTGTGTGTGTGTCACTAAGATGCACAACCAGGTCCACAATCTTATTAAGGCGTGGTCGGGCTTCACATACACGGCACACTATTTCTCCACCAACATTGAGCGCTCGTTGTGCTTTATGGGCATAATAAAGATGAAAATAATAGGCTCCGTCCTCCCGAAAAACCAAGCCACACAAACAACGAAAAGTTCCATTAGGTAGCATTGCACGTTGGTGATAAGCTAAATGGTGGTCATTAATATCATCTGCAGTGGTGAAAGAATGATCACAAAAAGCACAATCATTGAGCCCCAAGTTTAATACAAGTTGTGGGTGAACCAGGTACATATGAAGCAATTTTCCCGCTGGGTCATTCCAAGTCAGATGGCACGGCCCACACCGTACTCCAACAGCTCGGTCAACAATCTGCACCATGTTTTCTCGCACTATAGGTGATGGTGGATTTTCATCAACTGTTCCCCCGATCGCTCCCACTACACCACTGGAACCATCCACCAATTTTCTTCTTTTCTGCTCTGCATGCTTCCCTTGAATATCCAAATGATGAGTTTGCAATTCCTCATGCTGGTACATATCAACTTTATCCACCTGTACCGATTCCAATGGTTTCTGTTTGTTGCTTGCTTGCTTTCCATGTGTATTTTTCTTGTGATGAACTGCTGTTGTTTTTTCACTTTCCGAATCTGAAGTGTCCAAATCTGATTCTGTCATTGCTAACATGACCAGCCTCGTCTGGAATTCTTCTTCAGCTACCTTGTCATCATCATCAATCTTGCCAGATGGCACAGCAGGTGTCACTGCTGGGCCTTCCCACTCTGAACTGTCTGAATCTGTATCACTGGCCATGTTGCTTTTGTCCTTCACTGACTTTTCCAAAGACGTTCTATGTTTTCGGCTTTTATATTTACTGAGGTCTTCACTAGAGTCAGACTGGTAATTTGTCGATTGGCTTGGGTGGTCAGCAGCCACATGTTTTGCCAGCAAATTTCTCGACACAAATGCTTGTGTACAATGCTGACATTTATGCGGTCGTTCTCCAGTGTGAATACGTGAATGAACTCTTAGTCTTGAACGAGTACCAAAACGATCACCACAATGGTCACACTTGTGAATTAACTGTTTTTTGTGTATATGAAGAACATGTTGAGTTAGAGACACCTCGGAAGTAAAACATTTTCCACAGTGGGGACATGTTTGTGGGTTGTGTTTCCATTCTTTGTGTTTAACAAGATGGTGATCACGCACAAACTTTTCCCCACAAACTTCACACTCAAATTTCTTTTCAAGTTTGCACAAGTTGTAATGAAGTTGCCGTGACTTTTCTTGCTTAAAGCGCTTACCGCATTTAAAGCATGGAAAAGTGTAACCAATCGACGGAGAAGCTCTAGCTTCCAGTACTACCATAGTTCTTTGGGTACCATCTAGTCCAGAGAATACAAAAGGGCGTGCTTCACTTGGTAAATGGGATAAATGGAAGGAGTGAACTAAAAATGCATAGAGGCTTCCTTGAAAAGTCCCACAAGTACAAGTAACAAGTGCACGTGGATGAGCTTCATTCATATGTAACAAAAGGCGAGGTAAAAGTACACTTACACCACATCCTACACATTGACCTGTAAACTTGTCACTAAGATCACGTAAAATGTTCTCCCCCATAGAAGTCTCATCGATATCAGCATTTTCTCCCAGACCTTTTGGCAAAGGCTTTGGTTCTCCACGTCTACTTTGTCTCTCTCTTGGTGTACTCTTCTTTTTCAATGAGCACTCTACCTCTGGTGCAGATTGAACAAGATCAACATCTGATGACCGAGACTTTGTGTGTCCTGGGAGCACAGCTTTATCCGTCTCCTCGCCATTTTGTTGTAATTCTGTTAAAACTTCGGTCATAGTTCGAATGGTTTGGGCCACAACATTGTTAAGGGTATCAACCAAGCCAAACGTTGGTGTTCCTCCTTCTGGTGGCAAGTGACCTGAATTTTCTTGTTTGTCAAACGTACCGTGTTCTTTTGTTGGAGGAGTTTTAGGGGATAGCGTAACTGGGGTATTTTTTGTGCTCTCTAAGTCCTTGATTTCTGTGGACAATGTTGCTTCTATATTAGTAGGTGCTTTTGATATAACAGAGTCTGCCTGACTACCATTTGGGTTAGGTAAATTTGGGCCAGGACTAGGTGGACATGATCCACGTGGTGAATTTGGTGAAGCAGCAGCTGTATCAATCTGTAAAGGTGGCTCACTACCACTGTCATCATCCTCATCGTCTTTCTGTTCTGTCTCATTGTCTTCCACTGTTTTTGTTTCATGAACTGCAACTCCAAATGGCAAAGTGCTTACATCCGTCTTTGCAGTCTCGGCTACTCCAACAGCAGGAACCTGTGGTTCATCTGATATCGACTGTACTGTCTCCACTCTCTCTCTCTTTAAGGTGGTATTTTTCTCAGCTGAGAACATGAGGTCAGTGGTAGGTGGAGTAAGTTTGTGGGGAGACATAGATACTGTGCACAATGACCCACACCAACCAGGAACAGCATCATCCTCACTTTCTGCAGTCTCCTCTCTTGCCTCACAGTTATTGCCCATTTCCTCCACTGAATTCTCTTGGGTGTTTCCTTGAGGTGTGTCCATTAATAAAGGAACATAGATTAAAGGGTCACATTGTGCTACAACACCACCAGTTGAACTAATACCTACAAGAATGACACATCCATCTTCTTTATATAATACTTTAGGATGCTGAATTTTGTACTTTTCTTTTACTTGTTGTTTATATTTAAGACGTACCCAAACAGCGTCCAAAGACCTCAGATCATGACAGGTAGTGCGATGATGTTGCAAGGATGAAACTGTAATGGCATGATAAGGACAGATTAAGCAAGCAAGAGTGTGTGATAACAACTGATGACAAAATAATGCCAAACGATCCTTGAACACTTTGGTCATATTACACTTTGAACAACAGTTAGGTAGCTTAACATACTTTAGGTGGGGTTTTATTGTTTGTCGATGTTTAGGGGAGTCCATAAGGTGATCATAAAGACAAGATGCCTGTGGAGCACTGAAATTACATGATTGAGCAGGACACTGCCAAGGTGGACCAGCCTGGCACCGATGCAAACCAAGACGGCAGTGTGCACACAGAGGAGCTGGACTCAAGTCTGCATATCTTAATGTCAGAGTAGTTGAGCATCCACAAACCACACAGGTTGTCCATATTTTTACAGTAGTGGAAGGAGTTAGGTGGTGACCTGCCCCAATTAATGTAAACAAATCTCCAGTATGACTATACCAGACTGTATTTAGTGCCTGAGCATCTAAGGAAGAGAGAAGTCCTCCACGCCCTCCACGAACCCACTGAAGAACTAAACTTATCTCGTCCAAGTTTAACTCTTCATCACTGGGAAGATGACATGCATTAATGTGGGATGCTAGGTGAATAGATGTAGGAGCAACTGTTTGTCCAGGCTTGGACTGTTCATCTGGTTCAGAGTCACAATGAAGTGTTCTGCATGTGGGAAATGGACAAGGGAAAACATGAAATGCCCAAGAGTGCACCACCCAAGACAAAATATTTTGCCCAATTAAATTTGTAGGGCAAAAATTACAAGTAAAATGTGGAACACATTTTTTAACATATGTATGGCTATATACATGAGGAAGAAGTGCACTTGCCCACTGGCCACAAAGTACACACCAGCCTCCTGCCAGCTGGCTCTTGTGGTTTGCAATTAGATGGGCAGTCAACTGAGACTGACTACTGGGATATGGATAGCCACAGAGAAACCAACATGAGAGGCTGTCTTTCACCAAACCCCAGCACCCTCCACACAAGCCACGTGATTCATTTAACTGCGGACTCACAATAAATGCTAAAGAACGCTTACATATTAGACAACGTGCAAAAGATATATTATTATGTAAACCAAGAGCTAACATGGAGGCCAGGGAAGATCGGTCAAGTGGAGGCAAAACATGAAGGAGACGTAACAGCAGCCACCAACCATGTAACAAAGTATCACTCAATAGATGAACATTAACCAGGTGGTTCGCTAAAATCTTCGGGAAGGCATGTGGAGCACACACCATCAGGAAGTGCTGAGGATTTTGAACAACAGCTGGGGTGGTGCAACACTGGTGACATGTCCATGATAATCCCTTTCCTGTCCACCACACACTTGCCTGTGGAGATGGAGAGCTCAAAGTCAGCATACTTGACATCTGTCCATGTACTAGAAGTTCGTGTAACTGTCGAGTCGGCTGTGCTAACAGACACAGGCACACTCGACATGGAAGAGTAAGATTTGAAACCGACCCGGCCATTGTACATGATGCAACATCAGCAGACAAATCCTCCAGCATTCGCACAATGACGGGTTCATGATGTTCCCATAAGTGTGCATGATACTGCACAGCTCCAATCATTTTTCCACAGTGGCCTTCATCCAGCATACACTCGTAAATTCTCCTGTGACCAACTCTTCGATGTTGATATTTTTCTTCGTTAGTTTCAAATACTAACTGACATTCATGACATGCTTTTTTATCATCTGCTGAGTCCACTGGTCTTAAGGTTTTTCTGCTAAATGGTTGAACATCACTAGTGCTAATGCTAGCCGGAATCAGATTATGGCCTATAAGCTTTCTAGATCCGTCATCACTGCTGTGTGAAGTAACAGAAACAAAACCTTCAAATGCTTCTTCAGCCACATCATTATTTCCAAAACATTCTTCTTTCCATTTTTTTTCTGGCAAGGAATTATGGAAACCTTCAAAGTTGTTTACCCTACATTTTTCATCATCTAATGATCCAAATAGCTTTTCGTATTCCCCTAAAGTTATAACCGTTTTTGTAACTTCATTTTTGTCAATCACATCATTCTCTGTGCAATCACACTTATATCCCTGTTTTTCCATTTCAATCCCTTTATCTTTAAGGCAATGTGGTTCAATTTCTTTAGGTATTTTTATTACACTAATACTCAACCCAGTATCACTACCGTGTTGTGAATGTTCAGATTTTTTAGGCTTTCCTGCAATTGAAATTCTTAAATCATCTTTCTCAATATGTTCTCTCTCGAGGCATTTAGTTTCTTTTAATATTTCATTACATGAATTCTTGATGTCATCTTGCCCTTCAACAGTGGCAATCATTCCATGCATTTTACTTACATTATGACAATTTTCATCTATATCCATTTCTCCGAGCTCACATTTTCCTTTATATATGCACTCTGTTTCTGACAACATAATCACATCACCTTTAACTTTTTGGTGTCTCTGAGGTTTATCATCATTGTATTCACTATTGCTGCTCTGTGTGATACGAGAATGGGGAATAATACTTATGTCTTTGTTATGCCAGATAGATTTTTCTGCACTTTTACAAATTTGTTTAATTTCTTTGCCATTTTCAGAGTCATGTATAGGTTTGCTCATATCATTATCTACTCTTGAAAACTGTGCTTCAGATGACAAGTCTTCATTATTAATTTTACCTTTAGACAAACTATCTTTTCTTGGAAAAGGGGTCTTTTGGATATTTTGTCCAATAACATCCATTAAAATTTTATTTTGTACACATTCTTTTGAACTCGTTACATCACTATCAGTTTTACTAGAGTCACTCGAATCACTATCATCATCTTCTGAAGACTCAAAGGGTTTATCCCTTTGGATCATATCTTTTAGTACTTCACTAGGAGTATATCCCGTTCCTCCCCCTCTCACCACTGGGCTGCTATATGATGCACTATCTAACACTACTTCACCACTACATTTGTCAATGGATGCTGCCATTTTAGACTGATTGGTTTCCTTTTCTTTCTCACAAATTATATGCAACTCTTTAGATACACTATTACTTTTGGGAGAACAACAGGGTAAAGGCTCCTCTTTGTCCTGCTCTAAAGAAAGGTTTGAAAGTCTACTGATTTCAGTTTTAGTTTGAGAGCCTGCCGAAGAAGGGTCATCTAAGCCTATCTGCCCAGAATCATTAGATACATTAATGGCATCAATATTATCAACTGATGTAAGTGAAACACCAATTTTATCTTTCAACTGTTTTTTCTCACTTACTTTTATCACTGCTACACTATTTATGTCACTACTGTTATTCTCCAGTTTATCACTGCTATCCCCATCAGTCTTAATGTCTGTAACAGATTGGGTAACACAATGTGATCCAGGTAACCACTGCCTTGTACTAACTAAGGTTTGTACTTCACTTATATTTCCAGGAGGGTCTAGATCGTTTGTTGATGTATTTTCTTCAATACTGGGAGCAATATTTTCTGGACTATCAACTGTCTGTTGACTATTTTCAAGAGTATCTTCATTGGCACTGAGAGATCTCTGAGCATCACCATTATCAACATTTTCCAACTGTTCTCTAGCTACTGACTCATTCAGCCTGGTATTCTCCTTATCACTGTCAGCTTCTGTATTACTTGTAGAAGGTTCTTGACGTAGAGGTTCTTCTGGCTTTCTATGTTGACCTTCTGAGAAGTCTAATTTACGATTGGTGCTAATGGCTTCATCTGTATTTCTTCGTTCTACATGCTTGCGCTCCAGTCCTTTGTGACTCTTATCACCACCAGAACCAGAGGCCTTGGTAACTTCCTGCTTCTCACGACGCTCATTAGCCTTAAGGGATTTCACAATGATTTCCCAATCGTGCATGATATCTGGTAAAGGTGCTGTTCGAGATCTCTTTGTTTCAGGGGAGTTTTCTTCTTCCTCTCTTGACCCTCCAGAAATTGGTGGGTATAGTAATTTTCTGGCTTGGCTGCCCTCTTGATTGGGTGATCTTCCATCACGTGAATTGCGGCCACTATGATGCACTTTTCCACTTGCATGCCGTGACTTTCTTGGCCGTTCAGATTTCGTCTGAGAATCATGAAGGGTATTACCAGATGTGCGTCCAGGTGTTGCTAAGGAGGTTAACCTTGGAGAAGCATCTGGAGCAAATATCTGGCATTGGCCAGATTCAGAAACACTACGAGTCCGTCCAGTACGTCTTCCAGCAGGGGACCTGAAAGAATAAATAAATGTAACATGACTTCTTGTAAAACATGTTTTAATAATTAGGACATTATTAAAGTTATTATTACATTGTTAAAACACAAATTCACACTACGGTAGTCATCTTTAACCAATGAGCACTAGGACAGGCACCTTATCCAGTCAATGTGCAATACGACACTCACTTCAACAAGTCAATCACAGTTTGGCAAAATTTATATTAAAGAAACCTCAAGCTTTCCCAATTCACAGAACCCCAAGCTTTTCCAATTAACAGAACCTCAAGCTTTTCCAATTAACAGAACCTCAAGCTTTCCCAATTAACAGAACCTCAAGCTTTTCCAATTAACAGAACCTCAAGCTTTTCCAATTAACAGAACCTCAAGCTTTCCCAATTAACAGAACCTCAAGCTTTCCCAATTAACAGAACCTCAAGCTTTCCCAAAGGATCAATGTTGATGCAAGGGTCAGTGTTATTCTTCACAACTGGTTATCAGAGTTACCTTATACCCAAATTATCAAATCCACTAGGATTGTGATGAGGGTTTGAACCTGCGCACTGGATGTTCCCAGCTGTACCTTAGTCAACTGTGCCACAACACGGTTGTGGCACAGTTGACTTTGGGCGCAGCTGGGAACATCCAGTGCGTAGGTTCAAACCCTCATCACGGCCCTTGTGGATTTGTTCATTTGATATATCACGCTATTGTGATTTCTCTGTGTATACCCAAATTGTTTTTTAAATAAAAATCATAATTTAGGCCAGCAACATTCACAGGGTATATATTTTGCAAGCAAAGTATTTAAAAAATTATGATAAGTACAAGGGAGGAATTAAGAAAACTTTCAGAGGAATATGTCTGTCTAGTAGTTGGACTAGCAATTAACAGTACCGTATATAGTGACCACACATACATACATACATACATACACACACACACTCTCTCTCGGCCACAGGGAGCCGGTGGCCGAGCAGACAGCACGCTGGACACGTGATTCTGCGGTCCCAGGTTCAATCCCGGGCACCGGCAAGAATCGATGGGCAGAGTTTCTTTCACCCTATGCCTGTTACCTAGCAGTAAATAGGTACCTGGGAGTTAGTCACCTATCATGGGCTGCTTCCTGGGGGGTGTGTGGTGTGGAAAAAACCCAGTAGTAGCAGAAACAGTTGATTGACAGTTGAGAGGCGGACCAAAAGAGCAGAGCTCAACCCCCACAAGCATAACTAGGTGAATACAACTAGTTGAATATACAATACAATACACACATTCAGTAGTTTCAAAGCATTATATGACAAAGAGTGCTGAGAAAATGGGACACCACGAGCGTAGCTCTTATCCTGTAACTACACTTAGGTAATTACACACACACACAAAATTGAAATCATAGAAAAGGTAAGTGTTCCTAGATCACATTATTTACTTGAAAACAAATGGTAAAAGCTTTAGTAAGAAAAGACCAGTACTATATATACTATATTCATGGAATGGGAGCAAATGAACAGCAAAAAGAGGAAATGAGCTCTATGAAATTCTATATCTCTATGGGGTGCAAGGAAGTTTATGCTGGGAACTGTGTTAATTAATGGAATGGCTTAAATCTGCAACCAAGTAGAGAATAACAACTACCCATGACCATACCAGTGCAGAGAGACAGCTGAACTACAGCATAACTGTGGCATATTTCCCAAACCTTTTTAGGTAAATAGGGTATACCAGTGTTAAAACAATATGTATTCAATAAAATTTATGTTGATATGCTGCAGTTTTATTAAAACCAACAGTATTAATTAATTACTACTGTATAAAAGAATTTGTTAAAGAAATAAACACTAAACATAGATATCAGGGAAGGAAAAAAGTACACTGTTTTGGTAAGTCTCAGATCATGATCAAGTTGAAACTAGGAAAGAAATGAGTCGAGATCAGGAGCAAAGAGCAAAACAGCATGAATATCATTAAATGTACATGATTTTACATACTGTTCAGGTGGTATAAAAAAAAAATTCTCACTGGGAAGAAATAAAATTGTCAAGCAAAAATACAAGCACGAGCATGATTGATGACCAAACACACCAGAAGAGGAAGAAACAACAACACGTCGGTCTGTTTTGGACCATTATCAAGTCATTATCACTTACGAGTCGATAATGGTCCAGGGACAAACCGAAACGGCGTCGTTTCTTCATCTTCTAGTGTGTGGTTTGGTCATCATATCTTCAGCCACATTATTGTGACTCATCCTCTGCAAGAGCATGATTCTCATGACAGATATAGTCAGTAACAGTTTCATTTTAAGTTAAAAGGAATACAAGTCAAGGGTTCTTAGATGGCTTTAGCTAAAAAGAAAACAGTCAAGAATTTGCACAAAGGAGTATTAAATTGAATGCTTACAATCTGATTAAATTCAGATATTAATTTTTGTATAGATGCAAAATTAGTCATCAGGGAGTCCCTCTACTGACAAATAGCAAATTAACACAGTACAGAAATGCCAATTTTCAAATTATATCTGGTAATAAAACATGTCAAGAACGATGATGCAAGAAAACTAGATACGATTTATTACTATTAGGGCAATAGAAAAACATATCCTTAGGTTTGTAAATCTTTGGATATGAACAGAGTGGTGTAAACGAGTTCACAAAGTAAAAGTAGATGTAATAAGTACATGTTGATGCAATGAGTACAGGCTAGTGTAACGAGTACAGGCTAATGTAACGAGTACAGGCTAGTGTAACGAGTACAGGCTAGTGTAACGAGTACAGGCTAGTGTAACGAGTACAGGCTAGTGCAACGAGTACAGGCTAGTGCAACGAGTACAGGCTAGTGCAACGAGTACAGGCTAGTGCAACGAGTACAGGCTAGTGTAACGAGTACAGGCTAGTGTAACGAGTACAGGCTAGTATAACGAGTACAGGCTAGTGTAACGAGTACAGGCTAGTGTAACGAGTACAGGCTAGTGTAACGAGTACAGGCTAGTGTAACGAGTACAGGCTAGAGTAACGAGTACAGGCTGGTGTAACGAGTACAGGCTAGTGTAACGAGTACAAAGTAGAGTAACAAGTATAAGCTAGTGTAACAAGTACAAGGTAGTGTAACAGGTACAGGCTAGTGTAACGAGTACAGGCAAGTGTAATATGTACAAGGTAGTGTAACAAGTTCAGGCAGGTAATGGAGCTGGGATGGAAAGTGGAAAAGAAGGTAAAAAGAAGAAGAGACTGGGCGCAAATCCTTAACTGTAGCCTCTGTTTAACTCAACAGTAAAATGAGTACTTGATTGTAAAAATGATTCTTCGCGGCGGGGATCGTATTCCAGGGATCTGCCCGAAACGCTACGCGTATTAGTGGCTGTACAAGAATGTAACAACTCTTGTATATACTGTATCTTCAAAAAAAAAAAAAAAAAAAAAAAAAAAAAAAAAAAAAAAAAAAAAAAAAAAAAAAAAAAAAAAAAAAGGTAAATTGTGGAGGATGTTATAGAAGTTGTAGGGGTTATGTGGTCATATCCCTGGATACATTGCTAAAATTTAAGAACAATAGAGCATTGTGGTGTGTACACAGTTAATGTATCAATATCACTGCTCTCGAACTCTAAGACAAATATAGCACATATCAGTTTGGATAGCTTCAGGAAGCCGATGGAGCTTCCCCATAGAAAAAGCCAGGAATTTAACATCATTGAACTTACTGAACCGTGTTTATATACTGATGGATGGCATAGAAGATTATAAAACTGCCATGATACAGTATTAGGCATATCAAGACATGTAGGGAGAAGCAATCAGCTAATGTTTCTAGTGCAGGAGATTACTTGCGTAAATGTGGAAAACAAGCAGGAGACGTTACCATTTCACCTGAGCAAATTTATAATAATAATAATGAGACTTTTTTGTGTAACATGTTAAACACACACATTGACTCTTCTTAAGAGGTGGAAGTGATCCTTCTGGTGGATATTAGAAGAATAAACAGAGGGTAGCTGTAATCTGCCATGTTAATGCAGCTGGCACACACAAATTATTTAGTCTATGCAACTATGCAATCAAATCAGGTATCATGGCCTCTTGTTGGATCATGGGACCAAGTAAAGCTAACAACGCACATATTACTGGACAAATCTTTTGCTTGCCTCTGGTCAGTTTCATAAATATAAAACAGATTTTAAGGATTTGGAGAAAAACAGACATAGCAAGAAGAAGACATTGAGAGGAACTCCTTGCATGCCAGTGGTACTATAATGAAGAAGCATGCCTTGCATATGTTATTGGAATTCAGGCCTCATAACAAAAAGGGACACTGGTAATACAAACACTTAAATTGAAATAGATTGTGGTAGAAATTCCGTTTATTGAGACAATAAGCAGGACAAGGACAATGTCGTGAGAACAAGGCAAACTGGAAAATGAAAGCAGGGGAGGGGGGGTTAGTCAGAATTTAGTTAAGCCCTTATATAATATATGGAATCATATGAGGGATGTTAGCACTTGGGAGATAAAGAACAATATGTAAAAGCAATTTTTAAACACAAGAACAGTGTATGAATCAACTTTTAATTCAAAACTTTTATAAAGCTTTCCAGAAAACTAGCATTGAACTACTGTACCTGCACCTGGTTCATCACATGACCTAGATGCTTCAACAGCCAAAGGAACACCAGCAGCTTCACCCACCAAACTAATAACATCCGCAACACATACCATCCTAACAACTATAAACCAATAGTAAATTCTTCAACTTCATAACAGGATTAGAACTTCTCATATTGTTGAGCAAAAAAGTACACACGTGGGATTTTCTCTGAAATTTTCAGGATGATTAAGTTTGTGTGACAACACTTTTTTTTGGCTCATTCTGAGCTGCAGGCATCCAGAAAGTAAATTATTTTCAGCACAGTACAAAATAAAATTTTAGCTTTGTGCCTACCTTTTGAAATAGTACATTTATCCTTGTACACTGATTGATCTAACACAAGAATTTGAGACACTGAGCATTTTTCTTTAATTTTCTTTGTCACACCAATTGGAAAACAGCAGTGACTGCACCACAATGAAAATACTGTAGAGAAGAATGTAGCGAATACAAGAATTACAGTGGCATTAGTTAACTAAGTGAAGTGGGCAAACTGTATGGCAGAACAGTGATTGGAAGAATACAGAAAATTATTAGTCTAAAACATGATGGGTTCTGTAGTGGAAGAGGGTGTGTATATCCAACCCGTTCTCGCACTTTCGTATAGTCAATATTGACTTATTAAATACGTGCATATGTGACATACTAAACATACTAGTTTACCTTGAAAAGCTTCATAGAAAACACTGACCTTACCTAACCTTCTTAGTATGTTAAGATAAGCATCTTATTGCTTCGTAATTACAATTATTACTTACCTATTATAGGTATAGGTTAAGTAATAATTGTAATTACGAATCAATAAGATGCTTATCTTAACATACTAAGAAGGTTAGGGAAGGTCGGTGTTTTCTATGAAGCTTTTCAAGGTAAACTAGTATGTTTAGTATGTCACACATGCATGTATTTAATAAGTCAATATTGACTATACGACAGTGCGAGAACGGGTTGGTATATCCAATACTTGCAATGTGACAGCTTACTCCGTACAGAATACACGTGAGAAAGATTGTAAGGTGTAAAGAGCCCCTTTGTTTCATATAAATGTAGATTGAATGGTTGCTCAATATATACATTGATGAGATAAGAGGGATGTCAGTGTTAGACTATTAAAGAATATTAAAGGAAAATGTAAGCCTAGTGTACACTTTATGTAAGTACTGTATTATATTTGAAGAGTATCTAATTTGATATATAGTTTATGTAGAGGATGTAGAAAATATGCTTTTAGCACTGAGTAGTTGTTGAGATTTATACAGACTAGTTTGAACGCCAACTAACCCCTCCCCCCCCCCCCTCTAGCAACTGGGAAGGTACTACAATGGATACAGGATGAACTCTCAGATAAGAAACAGGAAACTGCGAGAGGAGAGATTTCAGAGTGGAGAGAGGTCATGAGTAGGGGACCACACAAGTAAGCATTAAGACCTATTCTGTTTTAATACATGTCAATGATCTGTAAGAATACTAAAGACTTGCTCATATCCATGTTTGCAAATGATGCAAAGTTAATGAGAAGAGTTTGGACAGAAGACAACTAAAAGGATCCAGACAAACTTCAGCTATGGTACAAAAAGTGGCTACTGAAATTAAACCCTGAAAAATGCAATTATGAAAATAAAATTGGTATTAAAAAGACCTCGGGAGCAGTATGAGATAAAGGGTAGACAATTTCCCACCCTTCATAGGAGAGAGATCTGGGATTGATGTAACATCAACTCTGATACTAGCAGTACATATTAACAGAACAGTGTCAACAAAATACGCAAACTGATACCAGAGGTACATATTAACAGAACAGTGTCAACAAAATACGCAGACACCTAAATAAAGCCGCCATCAAAATACTGCATACACCACATGGGATACCCACCCTGCAGTATGCAGTCCCAGTATGGAATTACCATTTGAAGAAACAAATACAAACTAGAGAAAGTAAAGATACTCGGTAAACTGGTCTTGGAATTGAGAGGAATGAACTGCAGGAAGGAGTGGTTGTAGAAACCCTTATGTATGGAATATGTAACAACTGTGATATGATAATGAATAATAAACTAGAACAGTTAGAATTTATAAGCTGCGATATGCGAGGTGGTAGGAGAACAGAATAAAGAATTTAATTGTCATGAAGAAACGTGGAATATCAAAGTAGATAAACAGCAAAACCAAGCATGCCCTGCTGTAATGGTTTAACCATGTTGAATTAATGGAGGATACTAGACTGGTGAAGGATGAATTTGAGGGTAGGAGATGGAGAAGAAAGCAGAGATGATGATGAAATAGTTTTGATAAAGTGGGGATTGAACCTTAGCAGGAGGGATATGGGAAGGGGTAAGGTTGCATGGAAACAAGCTTGTAAAGAGTGAATATACTTGCTTGTACTGCACATAACAATTCATGTGACTCACTACACACCTGGAATTATGAAACAGTTGGGTACTATTTTAAAAGACCGATGGGCTGTGGGGGGTACTTGCTTATTCATGAAGGTATATAGTGTGAATTATATAATGAATGGGTAAGTTATTTTGTCTTTTTACTATCTATAACCCCTTTTCCCCCCATTTTTTTCTGGGCCGATACCTTCTCACCCCATATAAGTGACAAATAGGACAATTGACATTGAATGAATATACTGTATAATTACTCACATATGTTTTATCTTTTCTAGGCTAATGGTGATAATTTGTATATGTAAATACTCTACTTGTAGAGTTTATGGCACTCCTTTTCCGCTTTAAGTTACCGTATAATTTGAAACTCACCACTACTATCTCCGCTCTCAACACCTAGATCATATACACCAAGTACACTTTCAATCTTTCACACATGCCTTCAACACAGTAAAGTTAATAAAACCCTAATAATTTGAAAGCAATTCTGCATGTTATGTTCCGAGATATTGACCAGAGGCCCATATCAATTTATTTCCCTGCAGTTATGCAGACGTACACTTTAAAACTCATAGTTAAAATTATAAACATCAAATCTAATTTTTCTTGCAATATAATGCAATAAACATAAAATTGGTTTTAATGCAAAAGGCTTTTAAGTAGCAAGTATTGTCTTAGATAAAGCATGTGTGTAGAAATTTTGGTGCATCTATATTCATTTATTTTTTTAGATATAGCTCATGCACCACTTCCCTGACAATGTGTTAGATGGGTTCAAAAATTTCCCACCATGGTGTTACATGACCCAATAACAATAAGGAACTTCCTCACTTCACCATAAGGAAGTGACTGAATTTTCAAGTACAAACACGAAGGCGTCTTCCAAACATCACGTGAACACCCCAAAACAAATCTATAATCATTCTGTTATAACTATACGGTATCCCTACCATGGGTTAATATTGGTTTAGGGTAATACATTATTTGAACACATTACCGAGTAACAGACATGGGATTGAACATACATATGAACGAGTTTTGGTGGATACAAGTACAAGCTGCCTCTTATGAACTAATGGGTGGTTATCTATGTCTGGCAAGAAGTCACCAGAAGGCCTAATTGAGATTTCGGTATACAAAATCTTGTGAAGATAGAAGTTATAAAATGTACAAGAACACTGATCACATACAAAGTACATGCAGAGAATATGCTGTTGAAAAAATGGTTTTATGGACAATTTTGCCATTAACTTATAAATGATGATTCTATAGTGGAAAAGTTGATCTTGAGGATGAGAATAAATGCAAAAACCCACAATGGATAAAAGAACTTGTTGAGCACAATGAATAATGATGATACACTTCAGCAGTGCAGAAATAGCTGTCACTCCTACTCACTGAATGTAAGCTGAGGACACACGTGTGGGATGAGGGGCTGCTCTGTGCTTGATCCGACTCATTTCTTACAGGAAAGGAGGCACAGTTAAAATATAAACAGTAGAAAGATCGTTTAAGTTTTGAGAATTTCCATACAAAATTTCACACTAATTCAATTAGCAATTGCTGAGAAGATGCTTACTAATAGTGACCACAGTTAAGACAAGACATCGAGAAACAGACTGACAATATAACAGCTATACCCAAATAACTCTTGAAATTCAGGGGCTAAAATCTAGAGCTTCAATAATTTACACAAATTTGCAAATGAAACAGCTGTGCCTTAAAAAAATCTCTGGAAAAAAACAAAACTCCATAGATGAAAAGAAATAAAGCATGTAAAATTAAACCATTAATCTTTTTTTGGCTGTAAAATAGTTTTTTGTTTTTTTTTTGCCCTGTTGAATGCAGTTTTAAAAACTTGCAAGCCTGTATTTTCTATTAGCAAGAATGTGGTTCAAGTAACAAAACCAGTGTGCATTTTCCCAAGACACACACTATCATTATAAACATATCAATGAATGTAATTGTCAAAATAAATCTACTTTTAAGGGGGGGATGGTTTCATTTAAGGTTTCATCAATTTATATTTATTAGAAAAAAATTGAATGCTCTATTTACATATACTGAACCATAAAACAAAACAAATATTTATATACAGTACATATAAAAGAATCATTATACAATAAAGAAAATGGCCCCAGTGCCTTAATAAGAGGTCTTGTGTCCCTAATGTACAAAAATATCATCATAAATACAACAAATAAACATAATTACAGTGGCAAAGAATTTTATGAATTAAAAAAAATAAAAAAAATAAAAAAAGGAATAATTCTGCCATATTTTTTGCATTTTCAAATTACTGTATGTTTGCTCTCCCTGATCTATGTTATTTGCAGCATTTAACAGGTTTTGATCCCAGTTTTTAATATCAAATGACCTGGTCAAACATTGCACAATTTCAAAATGTTATTCTAGGTACACAGACAGAGGCCACTAATTACAGCATAAGCACATTTTTTTTTTTTACTTCAAACACTATCGCTTAAAGCATCAAAAGGGTTCAACTAATGAAGAACAAACGATTCAGTATAAAATTTATCAACCAGTGAGCCACATGCGAATGTTTCACACCCATCTTTTATTGAGAAATTGATGAAATATTTGCTCCTCAAAGTTAGCAGAATTCAATGTAGTCAAACCACGAGTTCAGATTTGGTTAAACAAAATTGTGTAAATGGATTTCTCCAGGTCATATTGTTACAGGAATGAACCCAATCGGATGAATAAAAAAATTCACCTGCTAACTGGGTAGCTAAGAGTGGCAGGCATACAAACACATTACCTCTCCCCAGCTATAAACCAAAGATTTCAGACTCGATAATGGTCCCAAGTAAACTGAGGAACTGCAGTATGTTATTTTCTAGATGGGATGTTGTCAAACAGCTTGAAAAGCATTTTAAAAGGGCCTTTAGAGTAGAAGAAATGTTTTATGGTTGGACTGTATGAAAAGAGGGTTATCATAATCAAGAGAAACATTCAAATATTGTTTTTGGCACTGTGTTTAACAGTTCCACATTAGAAGCCGAGGTGGTGGGGTTGGTCGAAGAGTCTAGCTCTGATTTTTTTTTTAAAGTTCTTACAACATCTAAGCCTGACTGCCAGTTTTCTCTCTCTCTCTCCTTTACTAATACTTTGTGTGTTGCATAAGCTTGCTAAGGCAAGTCCATGTCTTTTCCATGTATGTATTTTTTAATACAAATTGTGGCAAGTTTTTAACCAAAATACTGTACTTCACATATTACTGTATAATATGAAGAAGACAAATGTTCCTAAGAAGACATTATCTGAAGGTGACTAGAACAGATTCTACAGTAGATCCAACATAGATTATATTCAGAAAATACAAAACAAAAGAGGGTACACAAAGATTTACTTACACAAAACTATCAAAGTGAAATTACTAGTAATTATTGGAATACTCTTTGATGAGGCTTACTTTGTCATACCACAAAATGTGAATATATGACAAAAATGCATTTTGAAATACAGTATATACCATACATATGTTTGCCCATGTGTCTGTAAGCACACATCTTACTCAGATGGGTGCATTTAAGCAGTCAGCGCCCTTACATGACTGGAAATGCCGTCATGTTTAGATATGTCACGATATAATTTAGTGTTTACTTTGCTTCCTGTTTTTAACTAGGGCCATTAATTCTTATGTTGTCCTCATCAATCTCTCCAGCTTTCTTATATTTTGTAAGATAAACTACCTTAAAAATTGCCGTGGGGCAAAAGATGGCAGCTCAATTAGATTTAAAATTTGCAAGGTTCATAATTGAATGTTATATGACAAGAAAAATAATAAAATACGAAATACAGTACATGGAATGTTAAGGCTGACCTTATGCAGGAAATGATCCCACGACCATTTGGTGCGATCTGTGGAGCACCCAGACCACCTCACTTCATACTCAAAATGGTGATAAACTGAATGAAAGGTCAGTGACTGAGATTATTCAATAGATGATGAGGCAACCTCCTGCAGGGGTCAGCTGCAGATTCACACCTCTGTATTTTCCATCAGCAGGCGGGTACCAAACACCCCTTACCACTGTATCCTCACCAAAGGCACAAGATCACTCCTGCAAAAGGTCTTAGTTATGAGAGAAGTTGTTAAATGTAATATGCTCTAAATGAAAGTATTTAAAAGGTGTTACTGTACTTAAGAAAATTCAGAGAAATTTAGTTAATTATTAATTAATTATATATATTGGATTTTAATTAAACATTTTAGGTGGGAGATCAAAATAAAGAATGTTTTGGTTTAAAGCTTAGCAAGGTTAAATAAGTAAAGGCCAAGTTAAGAAAAGAAGCACTGTGAAGACATGCTTGTTGTTTCTATACCCCAATATAATGTTTCGGTACCCCTTTGCACATGCCAAACCCAAAACACACAAACTATAAACTTTGAGCTCAATGTAACTAGTTCTACCAAATCCTTGATAAAAATAGGTGTCAATACTCAATCTTGCCCAACTGAAGTACATATGCAGCCAATATATACATACACTACATGTCTGGCTTATATCAAAGCTCCCCCCCCCCCTCCTGGGGTTGAAGTACTGATCCCAGGATGCAACTCCACAACAAGCTGACTAACTCCTGGGTACCTATTTACTGCTAGGTGAACAGGTACATTAGATGATAGGAAACACACCCAACTAATTCTGTCCCTCCCATGATTTGAACCCAGAATTCTCAATTGCGAGTCAAGAACGAACCGACTGTACTAATGGGACCCATATTTTTATATAGTATGTATATGTACAGTATATGTGTGTGTGTGTGTGTGTGTGTGTGTGTAATTACCTAATTGTAATTACCTAAGTGTAGTTACAGGATGAGAGCTATGCTCGTGGTGTCCCGTCTACCCAGCACTCTGTCATTTAACGCTTTGAAGATACTGACAGTTTTGGCCTCCACCACCTTCTCACCTAACTTGTTCCAACCATCTACCACTCTGTTTACAAAAGAGAATTTTCTTATATTTTTCTTTAGGTCCACTCGGCCGCGAGGCCTATGCGTACTTACTATTTGTGTCTACAGAATCGAGCTATTAGCTCTTGGACACTGCCTTCTAACCAATCTATTTTTCCTCTATTATATCTACTACATATATATTTCTCTCTAACACATCCACACATCCCCAGAAAGCAACCCGTAGCAGCTGTCTAACTTCCAGGTTAGAATTTCGGGAATTTCTCCTTGTCAATTTGGTTGATTCCTGTAAGAATTTTGTATGTGGTGATCATATCACATCTTTTTCTTCTATCTTCTAGTTTAGGCATGTTTAATGTCTGTAGTCGCTCCTCGTAGCTCTTGTTTTTCAGTTCTGGAAGCCATTTTGTAGCATGCCGCTGCACCTTTCCAGTTTCTTTATGTGCTCCTTGAGATTTGGGCGCCATACAACTGCTGTATATTCCAGTTTTAGTCCCACAAAACTGATGAACAGTTTCTTTAGTATTTCACCATCCATATAATTAAAAGCAAGTCTTTACCTGGAAAGTGACACATACGCTCCTTCACAATGTTCTTTGTGTGTTCCTTTGGCGACACCTTACTATCCAAAACCACCCCTAGGTCTCATTCTTTATTAGAGTTCTTTAATTCCATTCCACATAATTTGTAAGTTGTGTGTGGTCTATTTTCTCCGAATCCACATTCCATAACACATCATTTATTCACATTGAATTCCATTTGCCACTTTATGCTCCAAGCACTTATTTTATCTAGATCAATTTGAAGGGCATTACAATCATCTGCACCTCCTTTCTTCCCCAGTATCTTAGCATCATCTGCAAACATGTTCAAATTCAGAAATTCTGTATTCCTTCTGATAGATCGTTTATGAAGACGATGAACATTGATTACTGGTGCAAGAACTGAACCCTGTGGTACTCCGCCTGTAGTACCACAGGGTTCTGTAGTAACACTCCTCCAGTCAGATACATTGTCTCTGATTACTGCTCTCATCTGTCTATCAGTTAGAAAGTTTTTCATCCATGTCAGAAGTCTCCCTGTCACTCCTCCAGCTATTCCAGTTTCCAGAACAGCCTTTTGTGTGGGACTCTTGTCAAAAGCCTTTTTTTAGGTCCAGATAATTACAGTCAACCCAACCATCTCTTTCCTGTATTATCTCTGTGGCTCTATCATAACAACTAAGTAGATTTGTTACACATGATCTTCCTGTTTGAAAACCATATTGTTTGTCCGTTATTATGTCATTACTCTCTAGGTGTTCAATCCATTTGGCTTGTACTATTGTTTCTAGTGTTTTGACTACCACGCTTGTTAATGATATGGGTCTGTAATTTAAAGGTTCCTCTCGACTACCACTTTTATAGATTGGTACAATGTTTACCTTTTTCTGTAAACTGTACTGTATCTGCTAAGATTCCTGTCCACAAGAATGTCTGGAATATTAATTGGAGTGGAATGCTCAGCTCAGTTGCACATTCTCGGAGTACCCAAGGTGAAACTCCATCAGATCCAACTGCTTTATTTCTTCCTAGCCCCTCGAGTAATTTTTCCACTTCGCCTTGAGGTACCTCTATGTATTCTATGGCTTGCTCTGGAATTGGCATTAGGTCTGGTTCTATGAAATCCTCATTTTGCACAAATATACTTTGGAACTGTCCATTTAGCATTTCACACATTTCTTTTTCATTCTCAGTAGTCCTGTTCCTCGTTCTCAATCTCTGGATTTTATCCTTTACATGCAGTTTGCTTTTAATGAATTTATAGAAAAGGTCTTGGTCAGTTCTACATTTGTCTACAATACTTTTCTCAAAGTTCCTTGCTGCCTCTCTCCTCACTGTTGTGTAATTGTTTCTTGCTTGCTTGCAGTGCTGGTATGTTTGTGGGTTAGGCCTCCTCCTATATTGAACCCATTTTGTCTTTTACTCTCTGGCCCTCTCCCAATTTGTTTAACCAATAGTGTTTTCTGGTTCTGCATCTCTATTTTAGTATGAATATGTGTATGTATGTACTTTTTTATATCCCAAATTTTTTTTCTATCACAAATGATAGAACATCTACTCACTAATATTGTAATAGTAAAATGATATACAGTACAGCCTTTGATTCCAATTAACCACAATGAGGGAATAAACAAAGCTGGTACTGTGAGCTGGAGAGCTAATGGCAGGTGCTAACCCAGGAATGTCAAATGTGTCACAATGCTACAGAGGCTTAAAAGATCTTTACTATTTGTTTTCTCATTTATGTTTTGTAAGCTGTGGAATATGAGAGGGTGTAAATGACAAACTAAAGATGTATGTGGTAAACATTTTCAGAAAAGAAGGGCTTACCGGTTAGGTTTATGTGAAACCAAGCAAACTGGGTGAAAGAAGGAATGGGATGATCATATAAGCAGGAGTGAGAATATGAAGAGCGGAGAGAGTATGGCAATGAATGACTTCTCAGTTCAGGATGCATGTTTGGGAAATTCTAGTATGAAAGCATTAAGGAGACCATGAGGCATCCTTCCTTTGTATATTGTACACTGCTCTGAAGACTAACCAAGAAAACACAAGAGAAGCTAATGCAAGCATCCATCATCGTAACAGAAGAGACTACAAAGAACATGACAAGAACAATACAGACAGAAGGCCTGTCTGTAGAACAGTTCCTGTTTATACCAAACCAAACTCATTCATGTCTAATTTACACATGAAACAAGCCAAAGATTCCATGTCTTATTATGTTACCCAAGAATTTCTTCCATAAATTTACAAACCACATCCCAAAACCAATATTTACCAATGTCTTTTCACAATCTAAACTTATTCAGTTTGCATTCATTGTTTTGTATTAAATTTTTGTCAACAGAGTTAGCACCCTATTAATATTCGCCACATTGAAGCAAAACACCAATGATACGCTGCTGAAGTGGAGATAAGTCTGGAACCCCTCAGGAGAGAAATGTTTGAATGGGACATAAATAACTACCTTTTCTAATGGGTGATGAGATATCACATCAGTGACCAAGACCGGCTCCCTGGAGAAGGTCACTAGTTGGTCTAGGTGGACTTTGGTAAGCCTAACAGGCTTGCAGTTGCCAACTATTTGAACCCATTTTTTTTTTTTTTTTTGAGATATATACAAGAGTTGTTACATTCTTGTACAGCCACTAGTACGCGTAGCGTTTCGGGCAAGTCCTTAATCCTATGGTCCCTGGAATACGATCCCCTGCCGCGAAGAATCGTTTATGCATTATGCGAAGAATGCATAATATGAACAACAGCACAATATATACTGTACGAAGTGTACAAAGTACACTAACTTAATCAAAAACATGGTGAACCCAAACAACCCACCTAACTTAGTATAAAAAACATGGATTTTTGTAGGCTGCCATACTTTTCATAGAACAGCACTTTATAATTTGTATTTTGGGGACCATAACATACAAAATGAGATGTATTAGTTAAGATGACAAGAAGCAATTATCAGTGGCTGGCCTGAGACGAATTACAAAAAGTAACAGTGAAACACACACAAAGAAAATGAGATGCTTAAAATTGCAAAAATTCCATTCACTGTAAAATCAATGTGGAGTTGGAAGACAATGCTGCACAGCATGTCAGAATACCAGGTGAAGCTGTATTTTAAGTAGAGCTGGAGAAAAGAACAATCAGTGGTAAAAGGTCTTCATTTTACTTCCTTTTATTGTAGTACAGTACTGTATTTCCACTGGCAACCGAGGCCAACTATTCTGCTACTCTAATTAATGAGAAACCCTTTCTGAACATACCGAGGCACATTACTAGATGGTTCCTGTTCCACGGGAGGATGCTGGCGGCTGACATAGCTGTGATCCATCATCAATGAAAACGCATTTACACCTGTAAGAACAAATTCGGCTTTATGCTTGCTAATTATATTGCTTTTAATTAAATAGTGCTAAAGGAGAACCAGTCAAACATGCTCTCACAGATTAACTAGATAAGGTTTGTGATTTTCAAAGCAATATATACTGTAAATGTTTAAAAACCTAATGAGCCTAAGAATATGTCGACTACAGTACTGTATGTGTAATTACCTAAGTGTAATTACCTAAGTGTAGTTACAGGATGAGAGCTACGCTCGTGGTGTCCCGTCTTCCCAGCACTCTTTGTCATATAACGCTTTGAAACTACTGACGGTCTTGGCCTCCACCACCTTCTCACTTAACTTGTTCCAACCGTCTACCACTCTATTTGCAAAGGTGAATTTTCTTATATTTCTTCGGCATCTGTGTTTAGCTAGTTTAAATCTATGACCTCTTGTTCTTGAAATTCCAGGTCTCAGGAAGTCTTCCCTGTCGATTTTATCAATTCCTGTAACTATTTTGTATGTAGTGATCATATCACCTCTTTTTCTTCTGTCTTCTAGTTTTGGCATATTTAATGCTTCTAACCTCTCCTCGTAGCTCTTGCCCTTCAGTTCTGGGAGCCACTTAGTAGCATGTCTTTGCACCTTTTCCAGTTTGTTGATGTGCTTCTTAAGATATGGGCACCACACAACAGCTGCATATTCTAGCTTTGGCCTAACAAAAGTCATGAACAATTTCTTTAGTATATCGCCATCCATGTATTTAAATGCAATTCTGAAGTTAGAAAGCATAGCATAGGCTCCTTGCACAATATTCTTTATGTGGTCCTCAGGTGATAGTTTTCTATCTAGAACCACTCCTAGATCTCTTTCTTTATCAGAATTCTTTAAAGATTTCTCACATAATATATAGGTTGTGTGGGGTCTATGTTCTCCTATTCCACATTCCATAACATGACATTTATTAACATTAAATTCCATTTGCCAAGTGGTGCTCCATATACTTATTTTGTCCAGGTCTTCTTGAAGGGCATGACAGTCATCTAAATTTCTTATCCTTCCTATTATCTTAGCATCATCAGCAAACATGTTCATATAATTCTGTATACCAACTGGTAGATCATTTATGTACACAATAAACATCACTGGTGCAAGAACTGAACCCTGTGGTACTCCACTTGTGACATTTCTCCATTCTGATACATTGCCTCTGATTACTGCCCTCATTTTTCTATCAGTCAGAAAATTTTTCATCCATGATAGAAGCTTACCTGTCACCCCTCCAATATTTTCCAGTTTCCAGAACAACCTCTTATGTGGAACTCTGTCGAAAGCCTTTTTTAGGTCCAGATAGATGCAGTCAACCCAACCATCTCTTTCCTGTAATATCTCTGTGGCTCGATCATAGAAACTGAGTAAATTCGATACACAGGATCTTCCAGATCGAAAACCATACTGTCTGTCTGATATTATATCATTTCTCTCTAGGTGTTCTACCCATTTAGTTTTGATTAGTTTTTCCAATACTTTCACTATTACACTTGTCAATGATACAGGTCTATAATTGAGGGGGTCTTCCCTGCTGCCACTTTTGTAGATTGGAACTATGTTAGCCTGTTTCCACCCGTCTGCTACGATTCCTGTACACAGGGATGCCTGAAAGATCAGGTGAAGTGGAATGCTGAGCTCAGATGCACATTCTCTCAGAACCCATGGTGAAACGCCATCTGGGCCAGCTGCTTTGTTCTTACCGAGCTCCTTGAGCATTTTTTCCACTTCGTCTCTAGACACCTCTATGTGTTCTATGTTGTTCTCTGGAATTCTTATTGTATCTGGTTCCCTAAAGATTTCATTTTGTACAAACACACTTTGGAACTTTTCGTTTAGTGTTTCACACATTTCCTTTTCATCTTCCGTGAATCTATTTCCCATTTTCAACCTCTGAATATTATCCTTTACCTGCAATTTGTTGTTTATGAATTTATAGAATAGACCTGGTTCTGTTTTACATTTGTCCGCAATCCCTTTTTCAAAATTTCTTTCTGCCTCTCTCCTCACTGCCGTGTAGTTGTTTCTCGCATCTTTGTATCGCTGGTATGTTTGGGGGTTCGGCCTCTTCCTGTATTGATTCCATTTTTGTGTCTTTCGGTCTCTAGCCCTCTCGCAATTTCTATTGAACCAATCCTGTTTCCTAGTTCTGCATCTCTGTTTTGGTATAAATTTTTTTGTGCCTTTATCATATATTTCACAAAACTTGCCATACATCTCATTCACTTCCTTGCCTAGCATCAAGTCTGTCCAATTATACTCACTAAAAAAATTTCTAAGGTCACCATAATGTCCTCTCCTGAAGTCTGGTTTTTCAACTGCTTCAACCTCCTTATTTTCTTCCAGCTTATAACGCATTGCATACTTTATTCCCAAAAAGACATGGTCACTTTTACCCAAGGGAGGAAGGTACTGAATGTCAAATATCTCTTCCTCCTTCCTGGTAAATATCAAATCTAGCATGGAGGGAACGTCCCCTTCCCTCATCCTCGTAGCTTGTTTAACATGTTGATACAAGAATGTTTCCAGGATGAGGTCTACAAATTTACAGGTCCAAAAATCTTCTGTTTTAGCTTCATATGCTTCCCAGTCTATGGATTTCAAGTTGAAGTCACCGACTATCAACAGTCGTGATCTATCGTTATCCGCTCTCGCTATAATCTCTCTCATTATTGTTATAAGACCTTCACGTTTACTATCTAGCTCCTCCTTTGACCATGTGCTGCTTGGCGGTGGACTATATGCATTTATCATCATTAGTTTATCATCCTCATAGCAGATCTCTAGTGCTATTATGTCAACTTCTTGTGGATTGGCAGTCATTATTTCCTTCACCTTTAGGTGTTCTTTTACCAGCACAGCAACGCCACCGCCTTTCCTAATTTTTCTGTCCCGTCTCCAAATTGAGTAGCCCCTTGGGAATATGACCTCATTTAAAATTACATCTTCAAGTTTTGTCTCCGTGAGTGCAACAATGTCTGGTGTCTGCAGCTGTATTACATCACTTAACTCCAGTATCTTCGATCTCACTCCATCTATGTTGGTGTATGCAATCTTCAGGAACTTGTTCCCCCTCTCCTTATTCTTCACTCCCCCTCTCTCTATTGATTTTGTTGGTTTGCCTTTATGTACCACTTTACTGGTTTGCCTACCCCTATCACTTTGTAGAAAAAAGAATTTATTTCTTCTTCATTCCTGCTCTCATTTAAATGTTTTGCCTCGGCGAGGTTCAGTTTCAGCTTCTCTCTATCTTCTTTTGAAAGATCTCGTCTTAACGACCACCCTTTCCCATCCTCATCCCTTTGCAATTTTCTAGCATTCCTTAGTACTTCTTCCATCTGTTTGGCACCGTTTAGGGTGATCCTCAAAGGTCGATCTTTCCCTTTTACGTACCTGCCTATTCTCCTGTAGTCGCACACATTCTCTCTGTTTGTAAGACCTTCCACGAGGCCAACAATTTTATCTACTACTTTAGCTTCTTCTACAGCTCTTTCTGACCTAGATGTTATCGCCTTTTCTTTGCAGCCAAAAATGATCAGGGACTTACTCCGATCAACTGTGTTTTGCACCAACTTCGGGTTAGATGCCAATTCTTTTCTCACTTCCAGCCTAATGTTTGTTTTATCTTGGTTGCTGCAGTGTTTGACTTCCTTTACTGCTTCTTCTATTTTTTCCTTCTCCTTGGCCACTTGTGCATAAGTGAGTTGCATATCTTTCTTGCACTGTTCTATTCCCTGTGTAACTTCCTCCATCTGTGCTGACAAAAGCTGTTTCTCCTGTTGAATTTCCTTGCCTAACCTATTGTAGTCATTTATGTTTAAATTTACTTTAACTTCTTCCAAAGCTATTTTTAAGAGTTTATTTTCTTCTTCCATGGCTTTGCAATTTGTTTCCAATTGATTCTTATCCTTGCGCAAGTCTTTCACTAAACCCTCAAGACATAAAACTTTGCTATTCAAATGGTCATTACTTTCTTTCAATTTACTAATTATTTCTACATGAGAGTTCACTATAGTATCTAAATTTACCAACTTGTTATGTAGACTACTAATATCAATGCTTTCTTCATTGAATCCCTCAAAATCAAGCTCTGTTTTGTTTTTCCCCTTGCCAGTGGCCATCTTGAATGTTCTTCTCTGCACTGTAAACACTAGGGCAACTTTTTCTCATCCGATTTTTCACTTCCCTTAGCACTTTCCTGTTATCTCACCTATTTTTCAAGAGCACTATACCTTTATGTTCTCTGGGACACCACTCACTACCATCAACCTGTACTACAATACTTAGGATTGTTGAAATATGCTGGAGCTCCTCTGCTGCAAGTGTTGACCCTAGGGGTGTCACCTTTTTCATACATACACCTTTGTGTATGTATATATGTGTGTGTGTAAGTGTATGTGTGTATGTATGTATGTATATATATATATATATATATATATGTCGTACCTAATAGCCAGAACGCAGTTCTCTGCCTACTATGCAAGGCCCGATTTGCCTAATAAGCCAAGTTTTCATGAATTAATTGTTTTTCGACTACCTAACCTACCTAACCAAACCTAACCTAACTTTTTCGGCTACCTAACCTAACCTAACCTAAAAAGATAGGTTAGGTTAGGTTAGGTTAGGTAGGGTTGGTTAGGTTCGGTCATATATCTACGTTAATTTTAACTCCAATAAAAAAAAATTGACCTCATACATAGAGAAAAGGGTTGCTTTATCATTTCATAAGAAAAAAATTATAGTACTGTAAATATATTAATTCAGGAAAACTTGGCTTATTAGGCAAATCGGGCCTTGCATAGTAGGCTGAGAAGTGAGTTCTGGCTATTAGGAACGACATATATATATATATATATATATATATATATATATATATATATATATATATATATATATATATATATATATATATATATATATATATATATATATATATATATATATATATAAATGTATATATATATTATTCAACTACAATTACATAGGATGGAATAGGTACATTTAGGATAAAGAGCAACAAAGAACCTTCTCCAGATATTTCAGAGACTGTTACAGCTAATACAGCACTGAATGTGAATTCTAGGTTAATTAAATACAAATGGGATTCAACAAAGATTTTTTTAAATTTATATATACAAGAGTTCTTACATTCTTGTAAAGCCACTAACACGCATAGCATTCCGAGCAGGTCCTTAATCTTAATTTTTCCCCTGGAATACGACCCATCAAATCGCTGAACAACCAGGTACCCATTAACTGCTGGGTGAACAGAGGCATACAGGTAAGGATTGGGACCTAGTCAATCCTCCCCAACCAGGATACGAACCCAGGCCAAATCGCTCGCAAAGCGCAGGGCGGGTGTCTTACCACTGTGCCAAGGGGACTGCAGTGGCAACCTTGTGTTGCATTTCTGTGATGATTGTGTACACCCAATGTAAAGATGGGAAGAAGGAGTAAGAATGTGGTTAAAAGTGAGTTAAGTAGTTAATTATGAAATTTGGCTATAGTAAAATTGTAAGTGTGATGAAAAATATGAGCAAATGGGTAGACATTAGGAGAAAGAGTGACAAGTAGTTTGGAGAGAGGGAAAGCTGTCGGATTCCATTTTCTAACACAGAAAAATTAATAATGCCCTACCAGCAACTGTTTTTCCCCTCCTCCTATAATGCCTTATAATGCCTAGCTTCCAGCAACTTGTGTGTTGCCATAGAAAATACTACAGTTAATCACTAACATGCAGCCATGAATTTGCACCGATGTTCACCAATAAAGAAAAAAATAATAATAATATTTTTAATATGATTAATTTGGATGCAGAATACAATATACAGAAAATCTGAATTAAACCAAATACTGTATCTACAATGTAGCTCTTTTCGTGCAGTGAACCAATTGAGCATGTGGCAGCCTATAGTATAAAATAAAATATAAAAGAACTATAGTACTGTACATATAATTGAAGGTTATGCAAAGACAAAAAAAAAAAAAAGGAAGTTTTGATGCCTGCAACAGAAATAGTTTCAAATCAATACAAATAAATAAAATAAAAAAATTAGAAGTAATTATTCACAAATAACAATATATAGCTAGAATGTGCTCCAAGAAGGGGCAGTATAGCACATGCAAAAATCACAGTAAACTTTTAAATTTTGAAAGAAAATTAAATAAGACGGAACAACATAAACAAGTAACTAAATAAGCACACACAAACACAAGAATAAATAAACATAACTGTGCCTCAAAACTGTGTAACATCCAAAAGAACACTCCACTGCATACTTATACAAATATTAGAGACTTACGGTTGAGAGCATTCTATGCTGTAAAGCTGTATTGTAGGTTTTCACATACAGTATTGATAGATTTCAGAGGTTCCCATCCCTTGCAGCTAATCTTGTATTCTTCTGCACTGAAAGAAAATCAGAAAACCTTTGTCATGTTAAGATAATAAAAGATTGAAAAATCATTTAGAATGTTATTTAACGATAAACCATCAAAATGTATACAAATATTGTAATAAAATACAGCTGACCCTTACTATAAACACATGTTTAAAGGCACAGGGACAGGGTTTAAAAGTCCCACAGGGTTCTGTACCTAGACCTATCTTGTTTCTGATATATGTAAATTATTTTCCAGGGGGTATAGACTCATTTCTCTCATTGTTTGCTGATGGTGCTAAAACTGAGAATTTTAAGACCGAGGAGGACAGCAAGAGACTACAAGATGACCTGGACAGACTGAAGGAATGGTCCAATGTCATGATTGCTGAACCCAGGTTCACTCTGAACACAACGATTACACAACTATAGCTCCTTTTGATTACACAACTATAACGCAGACAAGGAGTAATGGTTTCAAGCCCAAGAACCCACAGTGTAGGATTGAAAACAGGAGATACTTTTTCCACCCACAGGGTTATAACCCATGGAACTGCCTACCCGCTGAAGCCATAAATGCCAAAACTCTGCTGAACTTTAAAATCCAGCCTGAAAAAATCATCAGGAGAAATGGGGGGACTTTTGACATGCCGTCAGCTTCCTGTCCTTATCGAGGCCACTAGTGTGTTAGTGGCCCTCAGGTACATTTTGTTAAATATTTTATGTATGAATTTAGATGTATATTTGATAGGATTTGGCATATATATGTTGGTATATATAAATACAATTTACATCAATATGCAATTAACCCATAACCCTACACAAAGAACAATCCTTACTTTGAAGGCAATTCCCCCCCCCCCCCCCCCCATTGTACCTCTATTTGTATAAAATACTATACTGTACTGTAAACCCAAAATGTTTTGTCATTAAATTTTATGACCTATCTATCTTACCCAACTTTATCCAATTCAACCTAATCTAATCTAACCTAATCCAACCTAACTTAACAATCTAACCTGACCTAACCCAACCCTACCTGACCTATCAAACCCTCCAATCCCATCTAACCTAATCCAATCAAACCCTCCAACCCTATCTAACCTAATCCAATCAAACCTTCCAACCCTATTTAACCTAATCCAATCCTACCTAACCTAATCAACCTAACAATATATATAATGATTTGAACAATTATAAAATAAGCTTTGTTGAAATGTCAGTGTCTGATTCAACTGTACAGTATATATATAATACTTGCTCAACAAGTATGCTAGCATGTGTGTATACTATATTAAGGCCACCAAAATTTGTATAGGTATATGTATGTTACATGTATTGAATCCACAATTGTGCTTGCATGGGTATGCAAAATGTATTACAATTTTTCACAAGAAAAATTATAATTTTTCATGTGTGTTTTTCTGTACATATTATATGATATGTATTATTAGCACCACAATAATATTTATAGGCTATGTATTATCAGCTCCACAACTGTACACATTGCATACATATGCTATGCATATTATGGACACTAAAAATTGGACTTATATGTATATGTTGTAATGCCTACCTATGCTGTATGTGGAATGGATCAGTGGATGATGTGCACATTATAAGACAACGTTGCCCTTTCTATGGAACCTGTATAAGCCTAAAATAGGTTCATGTCCCCACTCCCCTGATAATGATAAATGGTTCCAAACCAATTAGTCATATGTAACTACAGTATTAAATTTTGTATACAACCACAATGTACTTAAAACAGTAAACATTATACTGAATCTCTTACTACAATATATATGTATATGCTTCCGATTATTATACTATAAACACCCCTACTCTCCATTTTTAACGGTATAACTACTTGTAACACGTTCAATCAGGGGATTTGCAATACCGTGTACACACATTCAGATTTATATATAAATCAATGCATAATGAGAGTGAACATAGTTACAGAGATTAAAAGTTGCTGTTATGTCTCTGTAGCCGCCCAAACTTCTACCATAACATGTACTGACCTATTGATTATTTATGCTCTTGTATCTTTGATATATTTTGAAATAAACCTCACACTCCCCTTTACAACATACAGAGTACTCCTCCAGAGTAATACAAGGAGGAAACACATTACTCTACGTATGTTACCTGTACTGGAAAGGGTTATAAAGGGAATGGTTATAGGTATTTATATACAAAAATATTTTAGATTAATATAAACAAATTTCCTGAACATTGTTTACGATTCAAGCATGCCGTGATACATGACCATATAATGAATAGAGCGTACGTCACATTGTTAAGGCGATAGTTACAAGCGTGAGGCTATACACGACACCAATTAACACACAAGTTACGTCAAACAACCACCACTCGCACATATGATAAATATTCAACAAATTTTGTTGTTTTTATCCACTGGTGAAGAAAGATATAATTCAAGCCTACTTCATTCAAGATATAAACACAGATTTATGGTTGCTTCATTTGAGAGGGAAAATATAGACTGTTGACCAACATGGTAGTGAGGTGATACAGGCTGAGGTGATACATGTGTTGTGAGGGGCAGGAGTGTGGCAGCTCTCCCTCCCTCCCTCTCTCTCCAGTATATTTTTTTGGTTTTATCAACCAATACCACTAGGCTCCCATCTATATTATAAAAATCTCCCTTGTAATATTTAATTTTGGTTGACAATGGCCACCGGGGTTCAAGAGGGCCTGGGAAGGCGTAGGAAGACTGGAACAAGAACTTGTCATACATCTCCTCACCGAGCACGTCACAGGGCCTAGGATCGCCATCTTGCCTAGCCCCCAGTCCTGGTGACGCGTCCTCGCCGGCCCCCAAGCTGCCCTCCGCACTGCCTTCACTCCACTAGCTGCTGTCTACTACCTCTACCATCACCACAAGGCCTTCACACAGTCACTGTCAGTGGTGGACACGCATACACAAGAGTACACACGGATACACAGCCATAAGAACTAGCATGTGTACGCCAGGTTCTGTAAACACGCGCGCCACTACCGCATCCCTGCCACACGCACGAGTCATACTCATACTCTTCATATTAATGATAATGATGCTACTCGGACGTATGCACCTCCGGATTATTTAATAAAGCTATCCTATTTGGTGTTTGTTGCATAGTTTCCTATCTTGAATGCCACATATGTTAGTATTTACACAAAATCTTTGTGTAAAGCATATCGTACTTCAAAAAATATATTCTAACTATATATATCATAGATAATGTAGTAATAGCAACAAAGGCAGTAGTACAGGATAATACATTTCTACTGGAGTTTAAATGCAATTTACATATAACGTCTGTAACGCGATTCGCCTCAACAGGCAATAATTGAGCATTGTATGTAGAGCTGTACTCCTGAGGTGGGTGTTCCCGTGGGTACTAATGCATGATCGTAGCCCCATATTCCCCCCATCGCTAATATAAATATTGATGACATATATACGAAGGGCCGCTACTTTTTTGTATATAACATAATCCCCTCTCTATATTAAAAACAATTATAATAAGCTTACCTTTTTTTTCTTCTGGGTATACATCCGCTCGTCTCCCTGAACTGTGTAACTAGCTCGTCAAGACTGTGACTTGCTTAGCAAATGGAATTTTGCGGTCGAGTCCCTGAGCCCATTATTTACCTCTGTTACCCTTTCCACCACCGCCCACAGGATGGGTATGGGGTTATCTTGAGATGATTTCGGGGCTTTAGTATCCCCGCGGCCCGGTCCTCGACCAGGCCTCCACCCCTAGGAAGCAGCCCGTGACAGCTGACTAACACCCAGGTACCTATTTTACTGCTAGGTAACAGGCATAGGGTGAAAGAAACTCTGCCCATTGTTTCTCGCCGGCGCCTGAGATCGAACCCAGGACCACAGGATCACAAGCCCAGCGTGCTGTCCGCTCGGCCGACCGGGGTGCATAATAACTTAACAAAACTAAACTAAACTTTAAGAACTGAAAAATAAATCCACAGGAGTATTGCATTGAATTCAATAGTGTGTACTTACCTAGTTGTGCTTGCGGAAAAGGGGGGGGTTGAGCTCTGGCTCTTTGGTCCCGCCTCTCAACTGTCAATCAACTGATCTACAGGTTCCCGAGCCTATTGGGCTCTATCAAATCTACATTTGAAACTGTGTATTGAAAGTGGGGAGTCAGAGGTAGAACTATTAAACTCAGAGCCCGAGTGCATGGGGAATTGTCTGAAATCCCACTTCGGCTTCAGTGGAAGCCTGGGGATCCTTGTGGGTGTAGTAGTACCCCAGGTTGCAATTCTTTTTAACCATGTCGTGGCGCAGTCGACTTGAGCGTGCATCTGGGAATACCCAGCGCATAGGTTCGAACCCTCATCAGGGCTCCTGTGAATTTGTTAATTGAAATATCACGATAATGTGATTTCTCTGTGTATTTAAGAACTGGAAGTGAAGAGATTGAGTCACAATAATGTGGCTGAAGATATAAAGGCTACACCACAGACTCCGGAAGATGCAGAGACCACGACGTTTCGGTCCGTCCTGGATCATTATCGAGTCGATTGTGATGGGAACGAGGTTGTTTTAGACAGCTATTCAGCTACTTCAGTGGAATACAAGTTCGAAGTAACACGGGCTAAACTTTAAGAACCCATAGTCGACTTGGAACAGGGGCCAGCATGACTGCATATTACTTACATTTCTTAAGAGAATATTTTCGTGCAAATGAGAATAAATAAAACTATTGTAAAGTAATTGTAAACTAATTGTAGAGGTTTAAAGACTCTATTGATGGGAGATTCAATACATATGGGGTCCATATGTGCGTATGTACCCTATTTCAAGCTCAACAAGCCACAATGTTGTATTTGTATCAATGATACAATTAAAGCCACTTGTATCTGAGAACATAAGAATGGAGGTAACTTATGCACTATTAGCAGTTGATAATGGTAAGGATTGTGATGTTGTGTACCTTGACTTTAGCAAAGCTTTTGATACAGTACCACATGAAAGACTGATTAAAAAGATAGAGGCTCAAGGTATTGGGGGTGCTATATTAAATTTAATTTAAGTTGGATTAGGGCATGGCTATACCAAAGGAAACAGAGTTAGTATAAATGGGGTTCTAGTGAATTTATATTTATTCTATAGAATGGCGACCAAAACTGAACTGTGTAGTCTAAATGAGGAATAACTAGAGCAAGATATAGCTGAAAAACAACACCAGGTGTCTTATTACTAATGCTTCTATAAATAAATCCCAGTGTCCTATTTGCCTTATTACGAACATTTATGCATTGATTTTTTTGTTTTAAATTCCTACTAATTATAACTCCCAGATCCCTTTCGCAATCCGACTTCGCAATTTCAACACCATCTAGCTCGTATCCTGTAACTCTATCATCATTACCTAACCTCATAAATGCTGAGGGCATAGAGGGGAATTGTCTTACTGTGGATGAAATGCTAAGTGATCATTTTGCATTACAAATACAACTTAAACTAGATAAAAAGAATGCTTGCCTTCAGAGGAAACGGTTAGAGTTTAGTGAAGGAAAATTAAGGGGTCTTGTTGGTCATATTAAGTCTTGGTATGATACTTATAAATCAGTTTCGGCAGAAGTATTTTATGAAGATATAATTAAGGAGGTAGATGTATTTAATACGACATTGAACAGAAGAACATCTAATATAAAAAAGCATCCCCCCAGAAAAGAAAATTATACTCAGGACAAGATGCTTAAGGGGTGGACATTAACAATGAGGAAAGCTCACAAGGGATTGGAATAGGAATGGTAGGACTGAGGAAGGGAAGAATGCTATGCTGGCAGTTGCTAGGCTGTGTGGATAGAAGAGAAAGGAAATTAGGAGCAAGTATTGGCAGGAGTTTGCAGTGAAAGTTGGTGGGAGTAGCAGAAACTTGAAGGAAATCTGGCGAGATGTAAATAAAGTAAGGGGTAAAAAGTAAAATTTTGTTGCACATCCTGACCCACAAGGAATTGCGAACGGTCTCGTAGATAAATGGGCGGAAGCTGCCAAACTTAGTTCATTGCCCGCTATAACGAGAGTCATTAGATTCTTGGAAAGATCTTAGAAAGGATTTTATACTTAAAGCCGGTAACAGTGGCGATGTCACTTGCACAGATATTACTAGAGATGAACGAGAAATGGCGATTAAAGTTGGGAAATCTACCGCCCCTGGGGAGGATGGAGTAGCTTATGAAATACTTAATGAACTAGCCATTATGAAGAAAAGCCCACTGTTAGACCTCTTTAATATTAATTATAAAGAGGGCAGTATTCCTAGTAAATGGAAAAAAGCTATCATCATCCCTATCCCTAAAGCCAATGGAG
Source organism: Procambarus clarkii (assembly GCF_040958095.1). Taxonomy (NCBI): domain Eukaryota; kingdom Metazoa; phylum Arthropoda; class Malacostraca; order Decapoda; family Cambaridae; genus Procambarus; species Procambarus clarkii. The sequence continues at coordinate 21,175,604 of NC_091159.1, forward strand.
AGTATAGACCTGTGTCCTTAACCTCGTGTTTTTGTAAAATGATGGAGAGGATAATTTTAAATAGACTTTTATATATGATAGGTGATCAGCTGTCTAGTAATTTGTTCGGGTTTCTCAGAGGTAAGGTACCTCTGACTGTATTATTAAATGTCTAGCTAATAATGATTACTATAGAATTTTTATTGATTTACAAGGAGCTTTTGATAAAGCCAACAAAGAGGTTATCTTATATGAACTAGCTGGTCTTGGTGTTAAAGGGAGATTATTGCGCTGGATAGGGGATTATCTTCACGAAAGAAAGGCTCAGGTGTGGTATCAAGGTTGTATGTCAGGTGTGAGATCTTTTGAACTCGGCACACCTCAGGGAGGAGCGTTGAGTCCCACCCTGTTTAATGTACTAATGAATAAGATAGCGTCTGAGAGATACTCAAATGGGGTAACTCTTATCATATATGCCGATGATATTTTGTTTCAGTTCAAAGAGATTTCAAAGGTTCAAACGCTGCTAGAATCCACTCAGTAAAACATCTAAACTATTGGGACCGACTAAAGAGCCTAAAACTGTACTCCCTTGAGCGCAGGCGGGAGAGGTACATAATAATTTACACGTGGAAAATATTAGAGGGGCTGGTCCCAAACCTGCACACAGAAATAACGTCACATGAGACCAGAAGATATGGCAGGATGTGCAGAATATCCCCGTTGAAAAACAGAGGTGCAACTGGTACTCTGAGAGAGAACTCTATCAACATCAGAGGCCCGAGACTGTTCAACACGCTTCCACTACACATAAGGGGCATAACTGGCCGACCCCTCACAGTGTTCAAGAGAGAACTGGATAAGCACCTCCAAAGGATACCTGATCAACCAGGCTGTGACTCATACGTCAGGCTGCGAGCAGCCGCGTCCAACAGCCTGGTTGATCAGTCCGGCAACCAGGAGGCCTGGTCGACGACCGGGCCGCGGGGACGCTAAGCCCCGGAAGCACCTCAAGGTAACCACCTCAAGGTAGGTGTTGGATAATTTCGGAAATCTGTGTCACCATATGGGACTGGTGGTTAATGAAGACAAAACTAAGTTTGAATGTAGAAGTCGGAGGCCCATTATATTGAAAATAAATTGTAAAAATATAGAGTTAATATATATAAATATTTAGGCATATACGTTGGATATACCCATGAGAGTTTGGAAGCCGAGATGAACAGACTGTTAGGTCAGTGTCGGAAGAGATTACAACCTCTGAAGGCCTTGGCATGCTGTGGAAAGGGAGTGGGAGTCCCTGTGCTACGAATGATATACTTGAGTACTGTAAGATCTCTTATTGATTATGCTGCACCTGTCATTTCTTGTTTTGGTAAAGGTAGGATGGGCAAGTTGGAGAAGGTACAAAATGAAGCTATGAGAATTATCTTAGGATGCCCAAGAAATGCTATGATTAAGATAATGAGGATGGAGTTGAATCTGAAGAGTATTGTGGATAGAATTTCAGAGATAAATGTAGCCTCTGCCATTAGATTAATGAGAGGTGGGGGAGCTAATGAATTGGTCCTCTCAGTTCAAAAGGTGGAGAGTAATGAACAATATATGATAAAGACGAGAGCATATATGAGTACCTTATGCTCTAATGTTATAAAGTATGATGTTATTGCAGAATATATTGCTCTGCCAAAGAGACAATTCACACCACCGTGGGAGGATTGTAATGTAGATGTAGTAATTATTCCCTTGCAAACTAGATTATTTACCTCTGTATGAGTATGTACGTATGTACGAGATGGGAGAGCTGAGGGCAACTTATGATTGTATAATTAGAAAATTACCTACAGAAAACGCTCTACATGTATATTGTGATGGGTGGGATGGGAAGGCTAGGGATGGGAAGGCAGGATGTGGAGTTTTGATCAGAGAGTACACTGACATCGGCACTGTAGATACTGTTATTAGCCGCCGCTTAACTGACAATGTCTCTTCAACTCAGGCTGAACTCCAAGGAGTATTAGCAGGATTACAGGAAGTAGTCAAATGTGGTAAAAATGCCTACTTCTTTATTGACAGTAGAGGAGCGTTAGAGTCTTTAAATAGCAGACGCCCAGTTTACCAGAATATTGTGATTGAGTGTAGAGAGAATGTTAAGAAATTAGAAAAAATGGGTATAAAGTAAGATTCATGTGGATCCCTTCACATGTGGGAATACTGTTGAATGAGGTAGTTGATAAGATAGCGAAAAGAGCCACGGAAAAAAATTCTTGTTGATGTTGTATGCCAGATAACCTTGAAGCAAATCAAAACAAGAATCAAGATGATCCAAGAGGGTAAAGAAATGGTAAAGAGAATGGCAATGGTGGACAGTAGTAACACACTTAAGAATTATTCAATAATAAATACAAACTCGTCCTTCACCTATGGTAGAGGAAAGTCTACTTGGAAGGATTCAATTTACATGAGATTAAGATTAGGATACAAATATATCTGGCAATACGGTGTTGATGTCAGTGAAAAAGATAAGGAGTGTAAATTATATAGTATGCCGCACGCCCACACCTTAGAACATTATGTATTAGAGTGTCAACTTATTGATAACTATAGAAATAAGGAAATAAGTAGTGTACCACATCAAATTGTTTGGATGTGTGGTAATGGTATGATAGACAGAATACTTAGGAGCTACAAGAATTTTGCCCCAAGAGGGTAACACTTATATGCTGTGCTTATTATATTAACCTGCAATGTTAAATGGGATTCTTGTACTGTATTGTGATTTGTGTATTTATATTCACTGAATTTGTGCGCCCCTTGAAGGACTTGAAGTGGAGGAGGGTAGAAATAGCCTAAGCAACTCAATCCCTTTGAGATGTATTTTTTTCTTGTCTCAATAAACTTAATTGAACTTGAACGTGAACCTCAAAACCTTACATTTGTCAGCATTAAACTTCATCTGCCAATCTTTTGACCACTTCAAAGCGCTATTTAGATCGTCTTGAAGTGATAGTGAGTCTTTTCCTGTGTGTATTTCCCTCCCGATTTTTGTATCGTCGGCAAATTTGCAAATATTGCTGCTCAAACATTGAGATGCTCCTTCATCTACAGGGCTATAAACCCATGAAACCGCCTACCCGCCGAAGCCGTAGACGTCAAAACCTTTGTTAACTTTTAAAGTACAACTGGAAAAGATCATCAAGGCAAATGGAGGGGACCTTCGACCAGCCGCCGGCTTCCTGTCCTCGTCGAGGACACTAGTGTTAGTGGCTTTCAGGTAAACTCAGGTATATGCCTTACCGTTCGGATACAAAAAATTTGCCTAAGAGCAGAGCCACCAACACTAGTGGTCTCGACGAGGGCAGGAAGCCGGCGGCTTGTCAAAGGTCCCTCCCATTTGCCTTGATGATCTTTTCCAGTTGAATTTTAAAATTTAACCACGTATGTGATGCACAATAAACTACGGCTCACAGGATGAGTATGGGGTGCACAGCATATAAATTATCGATCACAGGATGAGTATGGGGGTACACAGTAAATTACCGCGCACAAAATTAGTATGGGGTTCACAATTAACTACCATGCACTCACAGAATGAATATGAGGACTACAATAAACTACCGCTCACGGAATGTACTGATTTCAGGATAATCAAACAATTGATGACTCCAACGCGCCTCTATTATTAATTTAATAATAAAAAAAAAAACAGGCATCTTCATGATGCCAATATCAGTGTACTCGCGAATGAAGGCTCCAGGGAAGTAGAAATAGCCTAAGCTACTCTATCCCTTTGAGATGTACTTTTTCTTGTCTCAATAAACATACTTGAACTTAAAGACTCCACATATCCTACTTTTATATCCATAACCACTGGAGCCATCACAATACACATGCCGATTTATTTTTAATTTAGTTATTATTCTATTTTTACCTTCACCTGTCCTGCTGTCTCGTTACATACCATTTTTCTTCTGCCAGTTCAACAATCACCGCCTTTGTCTTACATTTCTCGCAGAGTTATCTTGAGATGATTTCGGGGCGTAGCGTCCCCGCGGCCCAGTCGAGTCTCCTTTTTGTTACACACCCGGTACCTAATTACTGCTAGGTGAACAGGTGCATCAGGATGAAAGAAAATCTGGCCATTTGTTTCCGCCTCCACCGGGGATCAAACCCGGAACCACAGGACTACGAATCCCGAGCGCTGTCTACTCAGCTGTCAGGACCTTGTTTGGTGCCAATTTTTACCTAGGTAATGATATATATTTTGTAATCTTGGGAAATGAAGTTCTTATTTATCATCTCTTGTTATACTTTTAAATACATTATTCGTTTTTGTTCATAAATTTAATTATTTACTTCCACCTTTTATACTGAATTCATCAGTTAATTATAGCTTCTCCACCTCTCATATTAGTCTAATCGCCGAAGCTACATTTATCTCAGAAACCATTCCTAAATACTATGTAAGTGTAATTCCATCCTCATTATCCCTATCGTGGCATTTCTCGGGCATCCTAAAATTATTTGCATGGCTTCGTTGTGAACGTTCTCCAACTTGTGTACCTTAACCAACACAAGCAACGACATGTCAATCATCCAATGATTGTTTAAGCTCCATACATTGTTTCATCAAAACTTTCTGTTCCTCCTGCAACTCTTTCATGGCCTTGTGACCCTCAAGCAGACATGTGCAGCATAATAGATACCAGACGTCACAGTATTGTAATTATGTATGTCATGCACAGCACAGGGACGCCCACTCCTTTCCCTCAATATTTACCTGAGGGACACTCTCTCTCTCTCTACAATGGCTTCGATGGCGACAGGAAGCCGGCGGCTTTTCAAAGTCTCCCCCCCCTTCATTCTTCCCGAGGAATTTTTCTATTTATATTGTAAGTTGAAGTAATGTCTTGGCATTTACAACTTGTGCGGGTAGACGGCGTCAAGAGACTATACCGACTTTTGTTATTGTTTTATGGAACAGATGATACTCATAAATATTTACTTTTTTCACGATCATTAAGTCCAATATTATAACTATTATCACGTGTTAAATTTAATATTATCATTCTAATCCTGTCCTTGCCGGGGCCACTATTATGACCTCCAGGTAAATTCAGGTAAATATGGTTCACCTTTTAGGGTTTCCCATAGTCGGGCTCAGTTAGGCCTATCGAGATCTCCCTAAGACAGGCACCGATGACTACAGGATGCAACCTATAACAGTTGCCTAAGTCCCGGGTACCTATTTACTACTGTAGGTGAACTGATGCGTCAGGTAAAAGGAAACAGCCCAACAGTCGGGGATTGAACTCGATCTTTGGTTATGAGCAGAGTGCGTAGACAACTGCGCTACGGGGCCCACACGGCTATTCTCAGCATATTTCCCTTGTTCTTGCAATTAATTTCTACATAATCAGTGTATTATAAATCTTTAAATAATTAGAACAAAAAACATTATTTTGCTCAATTACTTTTGTTGTTAGCGTTCTCGATTGAGAGTCGAGAACGCCAAATTCAATTAATAACCCGACAAATTGCCTTCCCGCCGAAGCTATAAATGCCAAACCCCACAAGAGTTGCCTTTTCCTCAGGACTCTATTTACTGCTTAGTGAACAAAGGCATCAGTTGTAATGAATAGTGACCTTAGGCCACGCTCTGCCCGGAAATCGAATTCGAGTCCAATCGGTTGTGTGCCAAATATGCTGATTATTGCGCTACAGAAATAAAAATTGTATATACAACCAGCACATTGTGCCTGTGCTTGTGCCAAGTTACTCCAATGAGTACATGTTCCGAGGTTTCTCTAGTGAGAATATGTTCCGAGGTTTCTCTAGTGAGAATATGTTCCAAGGTTTCTCTAGTGAGAATATGTTCCGAGGTTTCTCTAGTGAGAATATGTTCCGAGGTTTCTCTAGTGAGAATATGTTCCAAGGTTTCTCTAGTGAGAATATGTTCCGAGGTTTCTCTAGTGAGAATATGTTCCGAGGTTTCTCTAGTGATAATATGTTCCAAGGTTTCTCTAGTGAGAATATGTTCCGAGGTTTCTCTAGTGAGAATATGTTCCGAGGTTTCTCTAGTGAGAATATGTTCCGAGGTTTCTCTAGTGAGAAAATGTTCCAAGGTCTTACCAATAAGTATATGTTCCAGGGTTTCTCTAGTGAGTACATGTTCCAAGGTTTCTCTAGTGAGTATATGTCCCAAGGTTTCTCTAGTGAGTATATGTTCCAAGGTTTCTCTAGTGAGTATATGTCCCAAGGTTTCTCTAGTGAGAATATGTTCCAAGGTTTCTCTAGTGAGCATATGTCCCAAGGTTTCTCTAGTGAGAATATGTTCCAAGGTTTCTGTAGTGAGAATATGTTCCAAGGTTTCTCCAGTGAGAATATGTTCCAAGGTTTCTGTAGTGAGTATATATTCCAAGGTTTCTCCAGTGAGAATATGTTCCAAGGTTTCTGTAGTGAGTATATGTTCCAAGGTTTCTGTAGTGAGTATATGTCCCAAGGTTTCTCTAGTAAGAATATGTCCCAAGGTTTCTCTAGTGAATATATGTTCCAAGGTTTCTCAAGTGAATATATGTTCCAAGGTTTCTCTAGTGAGTATATGTCCCAAGGTTTCTCTAGTGAATATATGTTCCAAGGTTTCTCTAGTGAATATATGTTCCAAGTTGACCAGACCACACACTAGAAGTTGAAGGGACGACGACGTTTCGGTCCGTACTGGACCATTCTCAAGTCGATTCAATCGACTTGAGAATGGTCCAGGACGAAGAGAATGTTCCAGGAGAAACCTTGGAACATTTACTCATTGTAGAAACCTTGGAACATATTCATTGGACCATACCAATGTATGGTATGGTCCAATGTTCCAAGTCGATTCAATCGACTTGAGAATGGTCCAGGACGGACCGAAACGTTGTCGTCCCTTCAACTTCTAGTGTGTGGTCTGGTCAACATACTTCAGCCACGTTATTGTGACTCATCGCCTGCATATGTTCCAAGGTTTCTCTAGTGAGTACATGTCCCAAGGTTTCTATAGCGAGAATATGTTCCAAGGTTTCTCTAGTGAGAATATGTTCCAAGGTTTCTCCAATGAGTAAATGTTCCAAGGTTTCTCCAATGAGTAAATGTTCCAAGGTTTCTCCAATGAGTAAATGTTTCAAGGTTTCTCCAATGAGTATATGTTCCAAGGTTTCTCCAATGAGTAAATGTTCCAAGGTTTCTCCAATGAGTAAATGTTCCAAGGTTTCTCCAATGAGTAAATGTTCCAAGGTTTCTCCAATGAGTAAATGTTCCAAGGTTTCTCCAATGAGTAAATGTTCCAAGGTTTCTCCAATGAGTAAATGTTCCAAGGTTTCTCCAATGAGTAAATGTTCCAAGGTTTCCCCAATGAGTAAATGTTCCAAGGTGTCTCCAATGAGTAAATGTTCCAAGGTTTCTCCAATGAGTAAATGTTCCAAGGTTTCTCCAATGAGTAAATGTTCCAAGGTTTCTCCAATGAGTAAATGTTCCAAGGTTTCTCCAATGAGTAAATGTTCCAAGGTTTCTCCAATGAGTAAATGTTCCAAGGTTTCTCCAATGAGTAAATGTTCCAAGGTTTCTCCAATGAGTAAATGTTCCAAGGTTTCTCCAATGAGTAAATGTTCCAAGGTTTCTCCAATGAGTAAATGTTCCAAGGTTTCTCCAATGAGTAAATGTTCCAAGGTTTCTCCAATGAGTAAATGTTCCAAGGTTTCTCCAGTGAGTAAATGTTCCAAGGTTTCTCCAATGAGTAAATGTTCCAAGGTTTCTCCAGTGAGTAAATGTTCCAAGGTTTCTCCAATGAGTAAATGTCCCAAGGTTTCTCTCGTAAGTATATGGTCCAAGGTTTCTCCAATGAGTATATGTTGCAAGGTTTCTCTAATGAGTATATGTTCTGAGGTTTCTCCAATGAGTATATGTACCAAGGTTTCTCTAATGAGTATATGTTCTGAGGTTTCTCCAATGAGTAAATGCTCCAAGGTTTCTCCAATGAGTACATGTTCCAAGGCTTCTCTGGTGAGTATATGATCCAAGGTTTCTCCAATGAGTAAATGTTCCAAGGTTTCTCCAATGAGTAAATGTTCCATGGTTTCTTCAATGAGTATATGTTCCAAGGTTTTTCCAATGAGTAAATGTTCCAAGGTTTCTTCAACGAGTATATGTTCCAAGGTTTCTCCAATGAGTAATTGTTCCAAGGTTTCTCCAATGAATAAATGTTCCAAGGTTTCTCTAGTGAGTGTATGTTCCAAGGTTTCTCCAATGAGTAAATGTTCCAAGGTTTCTTCAATGAGTACATGTTCCAAGGTTTCTCCAATGAGTATATGTTCCAAGGTTTCACTAATGAGTAAATGTTCCAAGGTTTCTCCAATGAGTAAATGTTCCAAGGTTTCTCCAGTGAGTAAATATTCCAAGATTTCTCCAATGAGAAAATGTTCCAAGGTTTCTCCAATGAGTACATGTTCCAAGGCTTCTCTGGTGAGTATATGATCCAAGGTTTCTCCAATGAGTAATGTTCCAAGGTTTCTCTAATGAATATATGTTCCATGGTTTCTCCAATGAGTAAATGTTCCAAGGTTTCTCTAGTGAGTGTATGTTCCAAGGTTTCTCCAATGAGTAAATGTTCCAAGGTTTCTCCAATGAGTAAATGTTTCAAGGTTTCTCCCATGAGTAAATGTTCCAAGGTTTCTCCAATGAGTAAATGTTCCAAGGTTTCTCCAATGAGTAAATGTTCCAAGGTTTCTCCAATGAGTAAATGTCCCAAGGTTTCTCTAGTGAGTATATGTTCCAAGGTTTCTCTAGTGAGTATATGTTCCAAGGTTTCTTCAATGAGTATATGTTCCAAGGTTTCTCTAATGAGTATAAGTTCTGAGGTTTCTCCAATGAGTATATGTTCCAAGGTTTCTCTAGTGAATATATGATCCAAGATTTCTCCAATGAGTAAATGTTCCAAGGTTTCTTCAATGAGTATATGTTCCAAGGTTTTTCCAATGAGTAAATGTTCCAAGGTTTCTTCAACGAGTATATGTTCCAAGGTTTCTCCAATGAGAATTGTTCCAAGGTTTCTCCAATGAATAAATGTTCCAAGGTTTCTCTAGTGAGTGTATGTTCCAAGGTTTCTCCAATGAGTAAATGTTCCAAGGTTTCTCCAATGAGTAAATGTTCCAAGGTTTCTTCAACAAGTATATGTTCCAAGGTTTCTCCAATGAGAATTGTTCCAAGGTTTCTCCAATGAATAAATGTTCCAAGGTTTCTCTAGTGAGTGTATGTTCCAAGGTTTCTCCAATGAGTAAATGTTCCAAGGTTTCTCCAATGAGTAAATGTTCCAAGGTTTCTCCAATGAGTAAATGTTCCAAGGTTTCTCCAATGAGTAAATGTTCCAAGGTTTCTCCAATGAGTAAATGTTCCAAGGTTTCTCCAATGAGTACATGTTCCAAGGCTTCTCTGGTGAGTATATGATCCAAGGTTTCTCCAATGAGTAATGTTCCAAGGTTTCTCTAATGAATATATGTTTCATGGTTTCTCCAATGAGTAAATGTTCCAAGGTTTCTCCAATGAGTAAATGTTCCAAGGTTTCTCCAATGAGTAAATGTTCCAAGGTTTCTCCAATGAGTAAATGTCCCAAGGTTTCTCTAGTGAGTATATGTTCCAAGGTTTCTCTAGTGAGTATATGTTCCAAGGTTTCTCTAGTGAGCATATGTTCCAAGGTTTCTCTAGTGAGTATATGTTCCAAGGTTTCTCCAATGAGTATATGTTCCAAGGTTTCTCTAATGAGTATAAGTTCTGAGGTTTCTCCAATGAGTATATGTTCCAAGGTTTCTCTAGTGAATGTATGATCCAAGGTTTCTCCAATGAGTAAATGTTCCAAGGTTTCTCCAATGAGTAAATGTTCCAAGGTTTCTCCAATGAGTAAATATTCCAAGGTTTCTCCAATGAGTAAATGTTCCAAGGTTTCTCCAATGAGTACATGTTCCAAGGCTTCTCTGGTGAGAATATGTTCCAAGGATTCTCTAATGAGTATATGTTCCGAGGTTTCTCCAATGAGTAAATGTTCCAAGGTTTCTCCAATGAGTAAATGTTCTAAGGTTTCTCCAATGAGTAAATGTTCCAAGGTTTCTCCAATGAGTACATGTTCCAAGGCTTCTCTGGTGAGTATATAATCCAAGGTTTCTCGAATGAGTGAATGTTCAAAGGTTTCTCCAATGAGTACATGTTCCAAGGTTTTTCCAATGAGTAAATGTTCCAAGGTTTCTCCAATGAGTAAATGTTCCAAGGTTTCTCCAATGAGTAAATGTTCCAAGGTTTCTCCAATGAGTAAATGTTCCAAGGTTTCTCCAATGAGTACATGTTCCAAGGCTTCTCTGGTGAGTATATGATCCAAGGTTTCTCCAATGAGTAATGTTCCAAGGTTTCTCTAATGAATATATGTTTCATGGTTTCTCCAATGAGTAAATGTTCCAAGGTTTCTCCAATGAGTAAATGTTCCAAGGTTTCTCCAATGAGTAAATGTTCCAAGGTTTCTCCAATGAGTAAATGTTCCAAGGTTTCTCCAATGAGTAAATGTCCCAAGGTTTCTCTAGTGAGTATATGTTCCAAGGTTTCTCTAGTGAGTATATGTTCCAAGGTTTCTCTAGTGAGCATATGTTCCAAGGTTTCTCTAGTGAGTATATGTTCCAAGGTTTCTCCAATGAGTATATGTTCCAAGGTTTCTCTAATGAGTATAAGTTCTGAGGTTTCTCCAATGAGTATATGTTCCAAGGTTTCTCTAGTGAATATATGATCCAAGGTTTCTCCAATGAGTAAATGTTCCAAGGTTTCTCCAATGAGTAAATGTTCCAAGGTTTCTCCAATGAGTAAATATTCCAAGGTTTCTCCAATGAGTAAATGTTCCAAGGTTTCTCCAATGAGTACATGTTCCAAGGCTTCTCTGGTGAGAATATGTTCCAAGGATTCTCTAATGAGTATATGTTCCGAGGTTTCTCCAATGAGTAAATGTTCCAAGGTTTCTCCAATGAGTAAATGTTCTAAGGTTTCTCCAATGAGTAAATGTTCCAAGGTTTCTCCAATGAGTACATGTTCCAAGGCTTCTCTGGTGAGTATATGATCCAAGGTTTCTCGAATGAGTGAATGTTCCAAGGTTTCTCCAATGAGTACATGTTCCAAGGTTTTTCCAATGAGTAAATGTTCTAAGGTTTCTCCAATGAGTAAATGTTCCAAGGTTTCTTCAACAAGTATATGTTCCAAGGTTTCTCCAGTGAGTAATTGTTCCAAGGTTTCTCCAATGAATAAATGTTCCAAGGTTTCTCCAAGGAGTAAATGTTCCATGGTTTCTCCAATGAGTATATGTTCCAAAGTTTTTCCAATGAGTAAATGTTCCAAGGTTTCTCCAATGAGTAAATGTCTCAAAGTTTCTCGTGAGTTTATGTTCCAAAATTTCTCCAATGAGTAAAAGTTCAAAGATTTCTTCAATGAGTACATGTTCGAAGGTTTCTCCAATGAGTAAATGTCCCAAGATTTCTCTAGTGATTATATGTTCCAAGGTTTCTCTAGTGATTATATGTTCCAAGGTTTATCAAGTGAGTATATGTTCCATGATTTCTCAAGTGAGTATATGTTCCAAGGTTTCTCCAATGAGTAAATGTTACAAGGTTTCTTCAATGAGTACATGTTCCAAGGTTTCTCCAATGAGTATATGTTCCAAGGGATCTGTAGACATTGTATGTGCCAAGGTTTCTCTTGTGATTACATGTTCCAAGGTTTCTCTAGTGAGTACTTGTTCCAAGGTTTCTCTAGTGAGTACATGTTCCTAGGTTTCTCTATTGAGAGTCTGTTCCAAGGTTTCTCTAGCGAGTATATAATCCAAGGTTTTCTCAAATTAGTATATGTTTCAAGGTTTCTCCAATGAGTATATATTCCATGGTTCCTCCAATGAGTATATATTTCGAAGATTCTCCAATGAACATATGTTCCAAGTAATTATCAAAAGAAGGCACCAAGCAGGGAAGTACATGTTCCAAGGTTTCCCCAATGAGTATATATTCCAAGGTTTCTCCAATGAACAATTTTTCAAGGTTTCTCAAAGGAGTATATATTCCAAGGTTTCTCAAATTAGTATATGTTGCAAGGTTTCTCTAGTGTGTGTTGCAAGATTGCTATAATGTATATGTTGCAAGGTTTCTATAGTATGATTATTTCAAAGTAGCAAAAGTTTGTTAAAACATCCAGCCTGATATCTGGACAAATTGGGAAGACCTTTGGCAAGCAGCTGGTTTCCTGTTTTAGTCAATGCCACTAGAGTAAATTCAGGTAATTTAATGTTTGTTTTTCTTGACAAAGAAAGAAAGAAAGAGAGAGAGAGAGAGAGAGAGAGAGAGAGAGAGAGAGAGAGAGAGAGAGAGAGAGAGAGAGAGAGAGGAGAGAGAGAGGAGAGAGAGAGGAGAGAGAGAGGAGAGAGAGAGAGAGAGAGAGAGAGGAGAGAGAGAGGAGAGAGAGAGGAGAGAGAGAGAGGAGAGAGAGAGGAGAGAGAGAGGAGAGAGAGAGGAGAGAGAGAGGAGAGAGAGAGAGAGAGAGAGAGGAGAGAGAGGAGAGAGAGGAGAGAGAGGAGAGAGAGGAGAGAGAGGAGAGAGAGGAGAGAGAGAGAGAGAGAGAGAGAGAGAGAGAGAGAGAGAGAGAGAGAGAGAGAGAGAGAGAGAGAGAGAGAGAGAGAGAGAGAGAGAGAGGGAGGGAGGGAGGGGAGAGAGGGGGGGGGGAGGAGGAGGAATTAATTATCAAAAGAGGGCGCCAAGCCGATGAGACTATGTAAAGAGAGAGGAATAGATGGGGGGGGGGGGAGAAAGTAGTGTGGCTGGAGTTAATTAGTTGCAGATTTTGTAGCTGCCAGAGTGAATGTGGGTAATAGGTATCATATACTGTACGTACATTTACTGTATTGTGTGTGAACTAGATGTTAATGGTGAAGCATTGGATGTAGTTTGTTTAAATATAGTACCTGGAATGTTTGGTAGATGAGGAATTTATGCAAATTAAGTTCAAAGTAGTACAAGTTGGGGGGGGGGGGGGGAATATTTATTTCAACGAGAACCCTGAAAAGAAAGATATAGATATTACCTATTAAAGATAAATATTACCTACTCTATTCCTTATATAGGAATAGAGTAGGTAATTGATTCAGCTGAACCACACTGAACTTTTCATTTTACCTTAATCTACCACCGAAGTATGTAGAAGTGCAGTCCCCATGGCACAGTGGTAAAGCACTTGCCCAGTGCTTCATGAGCACTTTGGTGTGGGTTCGTATCCTGGCTGGGAAGGATTAACTGGGCACCAATCCTTAACTGTAGCCTCTGTTCACCAAGCAGTGAATGGGTACCGGGTTGCTAAACGATTTGGCGGGTTGGGGAAATTTAGCATTAAGGACCTGCCCGAAATGCTATGCATGCTAATGGCTTTACAAGACTAAGAACTCTTTCTTGCACAAAAAGAAAAAAAAAAAACATACACACAGTATATATATGTTACCCCTCACCTGCAATTTTTGGCAGACTTGACTAAGATGAAGGTAAATGGAGATTGCATACACTGCAAACAGGTGGTAAACGGTGAGCCTTAGTGTTATGCTCTTCATTTTAGGCTAGAAGAGAAGCTTCATAAGCCACCTTCAACTGTTCTCTGGATCATTAAAACACTTCAGCCCTCCTCTCCATATTAAGGTACCTTCTACAAAAGGAAAGAGAAGATATGCAGACGATGAGTCACAATAATGTGGCTTAAAATAAGACTAAACCACACACCCGAAAATTTGGAGACGACAATGTTTCCGCCTGTCCTGGACCATTATCAATTCAAAATGTCGTCGTCTCCTCATTTTCTGGTGTGATTTAGTCTTCAGAGAAGACATGTTTCAGAAAAAAGTGTGTTGACATGTCTCGGTTGCAAAAATATTTACCTGAATTTACCAGAGGCCCACTACGTCTTTAGTGGTCTCAGCAAGGACAGGAAGCTGGCATTTTGTCAAAAGTCCCGCCATTATTCCCAAGCACTTTTTTCAATCTGGATGTTGAACCAAGGCATTTATGGCTTTGGTGGGTAGGTGGTTCCATGGATTTATAACCATATGGGTAAAAAATAATTGATTTTTCCTACATTATAGCTTGAAGCTGTTACCTCTTTGTATTGTTGCATTTGATCTTTTAAGAAGTTGTCTTGAAAATATCTTTCAACTTGTCCAGTATTTTAAAAGACCTTCATTATTTTACCTTTCTTTCCTCTTAACTTTCTCCAAAAGCAGGTACTTTGTCCTTTTCAAAGGTGAGGTCTCCATACTTTGATACAAGATGGAGGCGCACCAGAAACTTGTACAATTTAATAATCACTTCTTTTTCCTTCAAGTCAAAGATTTGTTAATTAGTCCTAAGGTTTAGATGACCAATTTTGTGTTTTTACTACAACTCCTACTTTTGTGCAACTTTCAATAAATGGTGGACTCTAACACCCTACACAGAGTTGTGAAGAATGCACTCTGCAGAACATTTGTCCTAACTAAAGATAGATAAATAAAATTTTACATCTGAGAGCCAGAACAACGTTTTTAATATAATGCACATAAATATATAGAATGCCTTTATATAACAAAGGCAATTCATAAAGGATCTGTAATATCAGGTTGAAAATGTACATTATACTTTCCAAGTATGAAAAAAATTAAAATTAAGACATTAAAAAAAAAAAAAAAAAAATCGCCTCAATAAATATGGTTCTGTACACCTTAAGAACTATACTGTACAGCAGTACTGGTACTACACAGTTAAATCGATATACTATTAACAACTACAAGCTGCCTTCTTTATACAGCCTAAAATTATGAAGTAGCTATTGTACCCAACATCAACAACTTTTATAATAGTCTAACAACATTACCAAAGAGAGGCATTATGGATCTTAGCTGTCAGGCTGTCTAAGAACGTCTTGCAAATAAATGTTTCCAATACAAATAATTTTCTGGCAATGCAATGTTAGAAATAGACATAATAACTTAAGAGCTTGGAAAAATATTATATTTACAATAATTATGTCTAAAAATAAGGGCTTACGTTACTTAAAAAAAAAATCTCTAGGTGACCTCTCATTCGCTCCCCATGCTAAGGGTCTGTGTCCACTCAGGGCACCTGAGAATTGTGTCAGGCTCTCTCAATCTGAGGGGCCCAATAGGACAAGTGCCTTTTCAAACACTGTAGTTTTCCTATGAATTGCAGGGCAAAGCCAGGGCAAAGAAGCTTAAATCATCTGCCACGGAGACTACTTGCTATTACAAGAGAGCAGGAACAGTATGAACTTTTTATTTTTTCATGAAATAAGTGGGAAACACACGAAACAGCAGTCAAATCTCTGCAGCCTACTCAAATCCAGCTCATTTATTATACCACCCCCCAACTAGATGGCAGCAGTGCCGCTACAAGATGACAGTACAATTTCCTTGGTGGGGGATTGAATAATATTTCTTCTCTGCAAGTGACAAGGAAGGGGGATGGGGGAGGACAACTTGTATAGACACTTGTCCCTGTGGGGCACTAGTCAATAAAGCCTAGTGTAATTTTCAGTGGCTTGGGCAGGAACAGATCTGTGGCTCGGAAAGTGACAGAGGAAGGTCTTGCTTAAAAGGTTCATTATCTATACAGGAGTATGTACATGTTTCAGATAAAATATCCGACATCAAATGGGAACAAGTTGATTTTGTATAAATAACACCCACTTTTATGCTCATACCTGGCTCAAGAAGTTATGAATGGGCATTTTCTACATGTGCCAAAGCATTTATTGTACTGTAGTGTTAAAGAAAAAAAAAGCAATAATGTCAGCTTCAGAGATAATACAAATTATCTTTCCTTAAAAGTGGTCTCATTACAGCAAAATATTCCTTTAACTCTGATTTTGACAGCTACCACATTAAGTAAGATTTTAAAAAATATATTACATACATTTAAGAACACTATCTAATGACAGGATTTAAAAGAAGTTAATTTGTAATTATTTTTACCATGTAGTTCAGTTATGAACTTTGTTTTATAAAATCTTCGCTTTAATAACTTCCTATACACACTACATTCATGAGGTTTGTACAATCTGGGGACGCCGAGCAAGAATGGATTCTTTACCATAGCGTCTTTGTGCCTCGGCTAAAAAGGAATTTACGTTTTTCCGCACAACTTCACTGAAGAACACATGAGCCATTTGAGAATGTAGTATTGACCGGAACTCAAATGACACCGAGAAGTCAAGCGTGCAAGTATCAGGCTGAAAAAAACAAAAAAACAAAGAACTATATTAACACTACAGTACAGTAGTTATGAAATTCAATGGCTGTTATAACTACTTTAAATAAAACTAGAAAGAGCAAAAGCATACTTTAACAATTATCTCTCGTAAGTTTTTACATTTCTGTTTAGGTTGAACGTAAATTAAGAATAATTGTGATACAGTATTCACATGATTTAAGGCCCTCTGATTAAGTGTTCAGCTAGATTTAATAGTCAGTTTTGTGACCAGCATCTGATCCTCATTTACTGAGTGAACACCCAGTAAAGGTGGATTATGGTTGCTATTAAATTTACCTAGCTTGCCACTAACTAAACAGGCACCCATTATTGGGTTTGTTGTTACACAACAAGAGCAAAGTTAGGACAATACTTTTCACAACGTTTTCACGGAGAGGGTGAGAGAATGTACCTGTGTTTTTCTGGAGTGACCGTGGAAAAGTACCAGTGCTTTAATTTGTTTTTCAATGGTCCATTTTTATTATTAACACTTTCGCGCTTTAGATTAGAGATAACTCGTCGCCGTTTTTTCTTACGATTCCGCATAACAGCCTACTTTTCTCGTCCATCGAAAAAATATTTCTATAAATTCCATTTTTTAACCGAAATGGATGGGGATACTCTCAGATTATATACGTTTTGTAGAGAATTTATTTGCGAATTTTTTGGTACCAGAATGAATATTATACAGAGCACCACTTGGTTTCCGAACCCCTTGGGGACGAGCCCCGTCGGTTAACATGTAAGTTCGTATACGAGAAATAGAGGGGAAAAAATAAACTAGAAATGTAAAAAGAAATTGTTCCGAAAAAATTTACGAAAAAACTCTAGGGGAAAAAATCGACAGGTTCATAGCGTAAATGCGACTGTGTTTTGTTTGTACTCACCAATAAGTGAAGTCCTGATCTGCTTTATAAAAGTCCTTAATTGTTCCTAACTGATTATTAAGACGTCTGGCAAACATCCTCTGGATGTTTCCTGCCAGCCTGCAGGCACATCCTGCCTAAAATATACGATGATGTACTGTACATTTAAGAAACAAATCTGGGTCACAGGTCTGTGGAGTGTGGTTAGGCTTACGGAGTCAGCCGGTCCCTCCCCCACCACCGATACACCTCCCCCTCTCCCCCCACCCCAAACCCATACACACACACACACACTCAAAGGTCACGTGGTTCATGGTTCACTTCAACACCCATATATCGCTTCCTGCCTGCCTGCCTCCTTCCCAGCCTGCAAGCCTGCCTGCCTGCCTCCCTCCTTCCCAGCCTGCAAGCCTGCCTGCCTGCCTGCCTCCTTCCCAGCCTGCAAGCCTGCCTGCCTGCCTGCCTCCTTCCCAGCCTGCAAGCCTGCCTGCCTGCCTGCCTCCTTCCCAGCCTGCAAGCCTGCCTGCCTGCCTGCCTCCTTCCCAGCCTGCAAGCCTGCCTGCCTCCTTCCCAGCCTGCAAGCCTGCCTGCCTGCCTGCCTCCTTCCCAGCCTGCAAGCCTGCCTGCCTGCCTGCCTCCTTCCCAGCCTGCAAGCCTGCCTGCCTGCCTGCCTCCTTCCCAGCCTGCCTGCCTGCCTGCCTCCTTCCCAGCCTGCCTGCCTGCCTGCCTGCCTCCTTCCCAGCCTGCCTGCCTGCCTGCCTCCTTCCCAGCCTGCCTGCCTGCCTGCCTGCCTCCTTCCCAGCCAGCCTGCCTCCCTCCCTGCCATCATGCTAACGGGTAGTGTGTGTTAGGCTTATCTTCGGGAATGAGCCGGTCTCGCCCCCACCACCAACAAACCACCCGCCCCCCTACATCCCATCTCTCAAGGTCACGCGGTTCAACCGCGTGACTACCACTCACTCCCTGCTGCGCCTGCCTGCCTGCCTGCCTGCCTGTGCCTGCCTGCCTGTGCCTGCCTGCCTGTGCCTGCCTGCCTGTGCCTGCCTGCCTGTGCCTGCCTGCCTGTGCCTGCCAGCCTGCCTTTCCCTCCCTAATTCTCACTACTTCCATCCCTTCCTGCCTACCTCCTAGCATCTCTCCCTACCTCCCCCTCCCTCTTAGCATCTCTCCCTACCTCCTAACATCTCTCCCTACCTCCCCCTCCCTCCTAGCATCTCTCTCTCCCCCTCTCTCACTGATTCTCCCCCCCCCCCCCCTCATTCATACTGCCTCCCACCTAAACTCCATCGTCCATCCACCCACCAGTCAGCCATCACTGATGCAATGCGTGCATTTGGAGCCAACATGGTGCACAGATGTTTCTTGATTGTGCAGATATGTAAAACAAAAGCACAGAATGAACATTCCAGCCTTATGGCAATTCAAAATAATAGGAATAATAGGCCGTGAATCTGTGAAGTCACAGCGGGCAAACTGGACCATCTCCCACCCACCACAACAAACCAGCGTGACGCTTGGCGGACCCCTTCCTACCCGAACTTTGTTCGGGTAGCATGACTCCCCAACCCCAATCGGGAAACTGGAAGTTTCGGATAACTAAAGTTCGGAAACCAAGTGGTGCTCTGTATCACATAAACTTCTATGAGTAAAAAAAAAAATACACAAAGTATGTTTGGGGGTCTGGCGAGCGTGTGGCAGTGGGTTCCCTTTAGCCGTTGATATATCCAACACGTGGGAAATATTTGTATGTGTTATGTATATGTCTGTGTAGGGAATTTTACTGCGATCACTGTCATACAAATTATAAAATGTTTCAACAAGTATAAACATGACAAACATCAAACGAACGAAAACAATGCGTTCGTTTCTGCCGCGAACGCATACTGAGCGACGTGGTTCTATATTTGGCGCTTCTCTTACACATGCTTTGTACAAATGTTATACATTTCATCTTATAGAAAATTTTATTGCGAACACATTGGTATAAAAAAGAAATACGTACATAGAAAAGTAGGGTCAGGAAACGTATAAACTTTCCAAGCATGATTTCCCCCCTGTGTTTTCGCCAGTGCGCTCGCGGCTAACTACTCTCCACTTCACACTCTCTTGCGGGTGGGCAATTACCTATATTAAACATTCATATGCATATGTCCGTGTAGAGAATTTTATTGCGATTCCAATGATACCAAAATTAGCGATGTAGGACAACTGTAGGCTTCGCAACCATCAAGAGAGTGGAAACATTTTGTTGCTGTTTGGCGATCTCGGCGAGTGATCTGCATAGTTTTTTATTTGGTGTTGATACTCCTTATGCTTGGGCGGCATTTTATAGGTATGCTATTATAGACAATTGCATTGCGAACACAGTGATACCAAATTTAAATACGTGCGCCTTCAATTATTGTCAGGACAGTCAAAAGAGTGTACACTTTTTCGGTCTTACCGCGTAGGCGCGCGAAGTGCCGAAAGCATCTGGGGTATTGTTTTTTTTGAGCGCCGAGAGCGCGAAAGTGTTAATAACTTAGGTATACACAACAATGTTCTGCTACCCTATTCTATATGAAGGATTACAAAGTGTAAATAAAAACCTAGACTTGATCTAATATTCTCATCTCACAGGATGGTTAGTCATACATGGAATCAGGAGAGAACATGAAATGTGAGGCTGATCTATTAGCCTCCACTAGCAAAATCTGGGTACAGCACAAGAATATCTTCCAATGTTCCTAAATGTATGAAGTCGTTACAGAGCTCAGAGTACCTCATACCATTTGTGCTGAAATCATCGATTGCAGGGCAATCACAGATATAGTGTTGGAGAGAATGTCCTAGTTCTTGTTCACATAGTTTACAACTGGAATGTTCACCATTGGGGAATTCATTGCCTGCAGCCAACTGCCATAGATATTGATATTCTAGCCTAATTCTGGAAATTACAATGTCACACTATCTAATGGATGTTCTGTGCAGCCTGTACATATAGTTCTAGGTTCTAAACATATCCTAACACTTTATACTCATGCTTTCTGACCTCTGAGTGTCAGTGACTACTCTTCTACCATCCCTAATTTCCTGAAATACTGCAGCTTTTACAACAGAGATTGGTCCAGATAAACAGATTCAACCCAATAATCTCTTTCCTGTAAATTCTCTGTGGCTCTGTCATAAAAACTAAGTATTGTAATGTACATTTGTTGCACAGGAGCTTCCTGTTCGAAAGCCATTCTGTTTGTCTTATTGCATTATTTTTTCCCATGTATTCTGCCCAATTGGTTTTAACTTTCTTCTTGAGTTTTGACTACCACAGATGTCAATGATACGGGCCTAAATTTAAAGGTTTTTCTTTAGTAAAATTTTTGTAAAGTGGAACTAAGTTAGTCTTATTCTGTATATCTGCTAAGATTCCTGTACATAAAGATATATGAAAAATTAATTGAAGTGGAATGCTCAGCTCAAGTAAGTAAGTAAGTAATTATCAAAAGAAGGCACCAAACCGGGAAGGCTATGTAGCACCATCAAATACGCAAAATAATCAGAGGGCACTAAATATCACCAAGGATGCCAATACGAGAACAAAAACGCATAAGGCGAACGATATCAAAAGTATCCGAGTCACCAAGAATTCTATCGAGGGACAGGTGACCGCGAGGGGCGGTCGGAAAGCAAGACACACGCTCGTCCTGGAAGTCAGGACATTCAAGAAGGACATGCACGACCGTAAGAGGGACAATGCAACTAGGACAATAAGGAGCAGGGCGGCGCTCCATCAAGTAACCATGGGTAAAGCGAGTATGGCCAATACGCAACCTCGCCAGAGCTGTTTCCCACCGCCGGTTACGGTGGAAGGAGGACGGCCACGAGGAAACACAACATTTAAGAGTACGTAGCTTGTTACCAGTAACAGACAACCAAGAAGCCTGCCAACGGGTAAGGACTGAGGAATGGATAACCGGGTAAAAGTCGGAATACGGAATGCCTTTATGAGAGATGGGACAAGAGCGGACAGCTTCCTTGGCGGCAGCATCCGCACGCTCATTTAAAGACACACCAATATGGCTGGGAACCCAACAAAACTCAACCGACTTAAATTTACTGTGAACAAGAAACAGCCAATGCTGGATCTCGACAACTACTGGATGAACCTTCCTGTCCTGGAGAGACAGGAAGCCAGTGTCAACATACAAGCTAAGGATGGGAGTCGAACGAAAGGCACCAGAACTGAGGCGCAACCCAGTATGGTGCAAAGCATCAAGACGGCGAAGAGTAGAAGGAGAAGCAGACGAGTAAGCAGGGCAACCATAATCGAGCTTAGACAGGACGAGAGAGGAATGTAAAGCAAGGAGAGTGCGCCTATCTGCCCCCCAAGAAGTATGGGACAAGACCCGAAGGAGGGTAAGGGCCTTAGAGCACTCAACATGGAGGTAAGAGATATGGGGAGACCAAGACAAACGAGTGTCAAGGAATAACCCCAAAAGCTTCGCGGAATCTTTGTATTCAAGGGGATGACCATAAAGTGACAAAGAGGGACGAAGAACAACCCGTTTCCACGTAAAAGTCATGGCACAAGTCTTAGAGAACTTGAAGCCATGATCTGTGGCCCAAGACGACACGGCATCAATTGCAAGTTGAAGCCGGCGTTGAAGGAGAGGCGAATCATCACCCTGACAACAAAGGGTAAGATCATCGACATAGAGAGTGGAGAAGACACCAGAAGGAAGAGAGGAAAGAAGACCATTGAGGGCAACCAGAAAAAGAGTAGTGCTCAGGACACTACCCTGGGGCACACCTTCGTATTGCTGAAAAGAGGGAGAGAGAGCGGTACCAAGGCGCACCCGAAAGGAACGGCGAGAGAGGAAGCTGCGGAGAAAGAGAGGGAGATGACCACGAAGGCCAAAAGAATGAAGTTGAGATAGGATATGATAACGCCAAGTGGTGTCGTAAGCCTTTTCCAGGTCAAAAAGGACGGCAACAACGGAGGTCTTCGCAGCAAAAGCAGTACGAATATAGACCTCCAAGTTCACCAGGACATCTGTCGTGCTGCGGCACTTGTGGAAACCAAATTGAGAAGGGGAGAGGAGGTGATGGTGTTCCAGGAACCACATCAGACGAACGTTAACCATACGTTCAAAGAGTTTGCAGACACAACTTGTGAGAGCAATAGGGCGAAAGTCCTTAGGGGAAGTACCCAGAGACCCCGGTTTGCGAACAGGGAGGACAACGGCATCGAGCCAGTCCTCAGGGACTGACGACGACTCCCAGATCCGATTATACAGACTCAGTAAATACTGAGACGTGCTCGGAGGGAGATGGCGAAGCATCTCATAATGAATACCATCGGAGCCCGCCGCCGTAGAACCGCAGAGGGCCAGGGCAGAACGAAGTTCAGAGAGAGAGAAGGGATCATTATAGGGAAGCTGAAGATGAGTGCAGAAATCTAAAGGACGAGACTCAAGGACAGGTTTACGAAGAAGGAAAGATTGGGGAAGATGAAGACCAGAGCTAACAGAAGAAAAGTGGGAACCCAGTTCGGAAGCGACCTGCAACGGGTCCGCCACAAGAGTATCATGGAGGTGAAGGACCGGTGAAACATAGGGAACGAACTTACCCACTATCTTGCGGATACACTTCCAGATCTGGGCCAGAGGGGTTTCGGACGTAATTGTTGAGACATAAGATGCCCAACATTCACGTTTAGCCGTACGGATGGCCCTACGGGCCACTGCACTCGCTTTCCGAAAGAAAAGAAAAGAATTGGTCGTCTGCCTACGGCGGTGCCTCTTCCAGGCTGCACGCTTACAGCGGACAGCCCGAGCACAGTCCGCATTCCACCAGGGAACGCACTTCCGTGGACCCCGAGAGGAAGAGCGAGGAATAGAGCGGAGGGCAGCGTTGAAGACAGTGTCATGAAAAAGGAGGAGAGCGCGAGAGAGAGGCAGAAGGGAGAGATCAGAGAGAGCAGCACTGAGGGTAAATAGGGTCCAGTCTGCCTTAGCAAACTGCCACCTAGGGAAAGAGAGGGAAGGGCGAAAAGAGAAAAAGGAAACAAGGATGGGGAAATGATCACTTCCATGGAGGTCATTAAGAACCTGCCACGTGAAATCTAAGTAAAGAGAAGAAGAGCAGAGAGAAAGATCAAGACAAGAAAGGGTGCGAGTCCGAGAGTCCAAATGAGTGGGCTCACCAGAATTTAGAAGAGACAGGGAAGAAGAGAGGAGAAACGGCTCAAGGAGGCGACCCCGGGTATTCGTCAGAACGTCACCCCAAAGAGAATGACGACAATTGAAGTCACCCAGCAGGAGCACAGGCTCCGGCAAGGAGTCTAGGAGGTGTTTCAAATCAGGAAGAGAGAGCGGGACACTTGGGGGGAGATAAATGGAACAAACTGTGTACCATTACCCCACAAAGATACGAGCAGCAGAACAATGGAGAGGCGAAGAAAAAAAGTAAAGGAACAAAGGGAACATCAGCACGAATCAAGAGAGCAGAAGAATTAGAAGCCCCAGCAATGGCTGGGGGGGGGGGGGAGAATTAGTGAATTATCAGGGGAAAGCACCAAGCCATTACGACTATATAGCACTGGGAGGGGGGTCAGGATAAGGATTTGGGAGGGGACGGTGAGGAAAGGAATTGTTCCCAACCACTTGGACGGTCGGGGATTGAACGCCGACCTGCATGAAACGAGCCCGTCGCTCTACCGTCCACCCCAAGTGGTTGGACAGGGGGGGGGGGAGAGAAAGGAATAGCCACGAAAACGACCAGGACGAGCACCAAGCATTGGCTCCTGGAGACAGACACAAAGGGGCGAAAACCGCGAAATCAGAAGTTGGAGTTCGAGGAAATTGGCGTAATAACCTCGAACGTTCCATTGAAGAATGGACAACGACGAGAAGAGAAAGGACAAAAACAGAGAACAAGGAAGAAACAAAGGCGAAAGAGCAACAGAGCACATTAAAGAATATCAGGGTCGGGATCAGGGTCAGCAAAGTCAGGGTTAGGGGGCATGGGTAAACTGAGCAAAGACGGAGGGAAGGAAACGGGAGAACAGATCAGAGGTGGGCGGGCGGGGTCCGGAGGAGGAGGAGGAGGAGGAGACAACGGAGAGGAGCAGTCAAGGACAGCAGCAGGAAGAGGGGGAGTAGAAAGAGGGGAGCGCACCCCAGCAAGAGCAGCAACCGAAAGGGAAGCAGGGGCCAAAGAAACCTCCATAGCAGGAACAGGGGGCGCAATCACTGAAACGGGAGGGGAAGGAGCAACAGAGCCAGAAGTAGGAGCTGAGGAAGAAAGCGAAGCCTTCTTACCTGCCGGCGAAGAGGAAGGAGAGGAGCCAGGCTTACGCTTCTGACTTAAAGAGACCGGTGTCCCAGCAACTACGTACCGGGCAACGGATTCCAGTGTTTCAACAGGAGAAGCCGAACGAGAGCACACACGACAGCCGTTAGGAGAGCGATGGACATCCGCCAACACCGACAGGCGGTGGGGAGAGCCGATAGATGGAGGAAGAGGATGGGAAGGAGGATCGGAGGGGGACGAGGAAGAAGACACAGGAGACATGACAGACCGGGTTGAAAGAAGGGGAACGCCAGACAGAGGACCAGGAGGGGGACCCCTCGGGAGAGAACTCAAAGGAACAGAGGAGGGGGCAGTGGGCGTATCAGGGTCCAAGGCCCGGAAACGGTTGAGAGTCTGAGGAAGGGGGGAAGGACGAGGAGAGGAAGAGCGCAACACGCGAGCATAAGAGATGTTAATTAGTATAAGGCGGGAGCCGGCGAACCTGGCGCCTCGCCTCAGGAAAAGATAAACGCTCCCGGTGCTTCAGGTTAAGGACGGCCGCCTCAAGCTTGTAATGGACACAGGCACGGGAGAAGGTAGGATGGGCCTCACCGCAGTTGAGGCAGCGAGCCTGGGAAGAAGTGCACTCCGACTTAGAGTGACCTTCACTCCCACACAAAGGACAGAGAGAGAGAGTCCTAGAGCAGCGGAGGGCACCATGCCCAAACCTCCAGCACTTGTTACAAAGTCGAGGAGAAGGAATATACTCCTGGACAGAGCACCTAGCACCAGCAAGAATGACAGAGGATGGAAGGGTCCTACCATCAAAGGTGATCTTCACAACGCGAAGGGGTTGACGGCGACGACCACGAGGGGGACGAGTAAACGAGTCAACCTGGAGGACAGAATGGCCTTGGGCATCAAGGATATGCCGAATATCATCGTGGCAATCCTGCAGATTCCGAACACCGGTTGCAACATGGGGTGGGAGGAGAATAGTGCCAACACTGGCATTCATCTGAACGTTCTTGGAGACCCGAACAGGGATCTCACCAAGGCAAGATAAGGCAGCCAAGCGGGAAGCCGCATCCTGAGAAGGAGCAGCAACGACACGTGTACCGAGACGAGTGGGGTTGAAAGTAACAGACGCATCCACGGAATCTACAAGATGCCGATGGAGGGAGAAATCGTCAGGAGGCGCAGAATCAAGAGGGAGGAGATCAAAGTATTTGGCCCATGAAGCAGGACCAAACAAGGCCTGATACGCATCAGCACGGGAAGGAATCGAGCGAGTGCGGTTGGGGCTCGAACGGCGTTGAGAACCCCTAGAGAGAGAGGGGTCAAAAGGCGCAGTAGTCACAACGAAAGACTTAGCCACACCAGGGGACGAAGTGGTCACCACCGGGGGCTGGAGGCTCGACCCAACCACAGAGGAGGGAGGGGAGCTGGGGGAAGAAGTCAGGACGGTCAAAGGAGGAGCAAGGTCGGGGCCCAATGCAGCGGGAGCTACAGAGCCTGGTCTTCCAATACAGGCCGACTCGGGGGCTTGGTCGCCCACCCCACAAGCCTGAGAGGGTACAACGGAAACATTCAACGACATAGAGACGAAAAGTGACAAATTCATCCACGAATGTGCCCCCATACCCACCATGGAGCCACAATTAGAGGCAGGACACCCAACAGGAAGCTATCGCCGATCATGCCGGGGCCCCCTAGGGGTGCATCGTGAGTATACGCCCCACAAACGCCACCTTAAGAACCGTCAGTCCGTCGAGATCGGGTTCAGCGACGAAAGGGGGATTGACAATAAAAGGTTCCCCTCGCTCGAGACGTTGGGTACTACAGTTCTACGGGTGCAAGAGTATGCCTCCTCAAGCACCCGGGCGTCAAAACAGAAGAAGTCCAAAGAAATAATCCAAAACAAGCAAAAGGTCGGCAGGAAACGACAAGCAGATAGGAGAAGAGGGGGGAGAAAAACGAAACATAAGGAAAAGGAAAAGCGATCCGACACAATTGGAGAAGACAGCAGCAGGAGTGCAAGGCCAGAAAAGGACATAGGACTGCCCAACGGAGCATCACACTCCGGCAGCCGTCCACCAAGCCCCCTCACGACGCCAACAGGCCGGATGGGGAGGGGGTGCTCAGCTCAAGTGCACATTCTCTCAGAACCCAAGGTGAAATTATCTGGGCCAACTGCTCTGTTTTTTCCTAGCTCCAAGTAATTTTTATACTTCATCACAAGATATTTCTATGTACTTTATGGTACAGTATACTTTGAAATTGGCATTGTGTCTGGTTCTCTGAAAACTTCATTTTTGCACGAACACATTTAAGAATGGCTTATTTAGTGTTTCACTCATTTTTTCATTCTTTATAAATCTGTTTCACATTTTCAATCTCTGGATTTTATGCTTTACATGGCACTTGCTTTTAATAGTATGGGAGGAGGGGAAGGAAAAGAGTTATATCATTTTCATTTAGAAAGTGTTTTGCGGGCTCGATAATTACTTAAAATATTACCGACATTTAACAGCTTCAGATTTAGTAAACATACTAATTTAGGGAGTTAGGTATAGCCCCACATAGGTCATTAAATTTAATGGATACTGTACATACTGTAAAAGAAACATCACCACTAACTCTTTTCCCCACTTTCATGTTGTGGGGAAGTATCACACAAGAGAGAGAAAAAAAATACAAATTACCTGTAATCATAACTACCCCCACTAATTTATCCAATATTCGACACTACCCAAAATCAACATGTAGCTTTAGCACTGTAATACTCTAGTAAATCATCCACAGCAGTGCTCCAGTATATCCTATGGGTAACTGTATAGCCCTTCCCCCCAAAAAGTTGTTATTTAAGTCAAATATTAATTTCCTTCTCCACAGATTTCACCAAATCTTATCCTCAATTCTTATCACACTTGAACCCCACTGCCTCACACACCCACATTGACTACCCATCTATTAATGACACTATGTAAAAGACGCATCGAACACTTTATGTAGCATACACAAATCTGTGTATCTATGTATTTACGTATGTAGCTTAGCCTAGCATTTTAAAAGCACTACAATCACCTTCTGTGGTTGATTGTTCAATAAATCCCTGAACTGTATGTTTGACAAATCTCTCACCCTGTACATGGAGGACAGAAGAAAAGTATATACGCTGGTTAGCATTGTAAATGTGTGGCCACATCTGTGGTAGAAAATAATAATAATAAAAAAAAAAAAAACTACCAATCTTATTAGCCTCTCTTTATAAAATTCAGTTGAATATACTCTCTTCCACGCCTATCAACTCATTCAGTACACAGTAACTAATTCATCTTAGTAAACCTTCAGTCATGTGATTTACCGACAAATTGCTCTCCAAATTTTTCTACGACCATTTTATTCTTTATTGTATCCTCAATTATCACAAATGTATCTCAGATTCTTAAAGAGTCTACTGCTTTACTTCTTGATTTTTCATAAGCATGTCACAGCAGCATCTTGCAGCTACTGTGGCATACAGGAGTGGAAGAGGCACTACCACTCCTGTATGCAGACCTCAAGCCACATGTCTATCAGTTCCCTTTTATCTAATCAGAACTGTCATTACACTAGGAACGTCCTTTCCCCTAACTTAATCATTCTCAACTTTTTTAAACCAAAACTATTTAAATTGACCAACCACTATTATTACTAATATTAGTGGGTATTTCATTCACCCGGGCACTAGGAGCCGTGAACACCAAGCCCCCAGCATGGAAGACAATCGCTCTCTATCAACTTTCAACTGGGGGTCAGGTGTTCAAGGCTCCTAGTGCTCGGGTGAAAGAAATGTTGTTATCCATGGTAGTGTGGTTGACAATTTTTAAGTGGATATCTTCAATGAAGTTAAAAACAATGAGTTTCAATGTCATTATCAATTAAAAAAGTTATACCTATACACATCCATTATGGGAGACCAAAACAAATGTATATCTGGTCCAGATTAATTAATATATTAAATGATGATCCAAATTAAATTTCCCCACTCCCATATTAGAGTAATCTGGATATGAAACCTTGTTTCCTATCCTTGTCACAAACCTTGTGTGTGACAAGTTGTACTATAATGGTAAATATTCATTGACTCACCTGACCATGAATTCCAGGTGTAAATTTCCAAATTGTTAGGAGGTGATTAAATAATTTGCCTTCAGTGCACACAGCCCTCACCAGATGTGGTCGTGCCAGCGTGACACTTGAAGTGTACGATTCAATCATAGGAGAAAACCCAACCACAAGGTCAGCCTAAAAATTAAAAAATTATGCAATGAGCTATTTATATTAAAATAGAAATAGTAGGAATCATCATGCATTCTAGCATTTTACTGTATTTTATTATATTTTTAAATTATCCTAACACAATACAGCATCAATTCCAAGATGTTTATCACACATGTTAATGTTTCTCATTGTCAGAAGGCCTGTTAGGCTTACTGAAGCCCCCCCCCCCCCCTAGGTCAGCTATATTAACCTTTCCTAGGATGCAACTCCCAACAGTTGTCTAACTCCTGGTACCTATTTACTGCTTGGTGAACAGTTATCAGGTGAAAAGAAATCTGCCCAACCATCAATGTCCCACCTGTGAACTGAACCTGGCATTCTTAGTTGTGAGCCAAGGACATAGACCACTGCACTACAAGACCCATACACAGTATAAAAAGGAAACCTCCCAAGAATGGCCAAGGTTGGATAGCTTGTTTTCCAATACAGAAATATCACCCTACCAGCCTTGTCTCACTTGTTAACTGAATTGCAAATATAATATCTACACAAAGGCATTGTCTACTGCATTCTTATATTACGTAAGTGCACATGTTATTCCATATCAATCAACATTTGTAATTTCTTTGCAGCAGTGATTATTTGACCTACCTTAAGGAATCCTGGTCTTCTTAATGTCACCTCAGATTTCTTGCAATAAGGAACAAATTTATAATAACTTTCCACTTCAGACACCACATCAAACATCTGGTTCATGGAGTATCTATAACAAAGTAACATACTGTTATCTTAAGTCTCCCTAAATATATCTTCACTCTAATCTCATAAGAACAATGTTAAAAATAAATTTCAAACTCAAAAGAATTTTCTTGGCAAATGATTACAACTAAAAATAAACTACTAAAAAGACAAAGTTCCAGAAAAAAAAACTTCTGCACAATAGACCTTAGTTCAAGTGGGTAAGAACATTAGGAGGAGTCAGTCATGGGGCCCTGTTGACCCATTCTGGGTGGTGCCCCATCTAGATCAAACTTCTCTCCCCCATGTATCTATCAAGCATATTTCTAAAGCTAGCTGTATCAGTTGACTTAATAATGTTGGCTGGCAACCAAATTTATTGGTGGTATGCCTGTCACCATACAGTATTGCCAAACCAGTCCTTCCTAATATCCTTCCCAATTATACACTTCTCCAGCTTATAGTCACTGATAAAGGGTACTTCTTGGTTCGATTGTTTAAAGACCTTGCTCATTCATCCCTGTTGATGCCACTCATCCACATGACCTTGATGACGTCTGCTTGTGCCCTGCATCCTTCTTATTGTGAGGTCTAGAACATCAGGGATCAGTCTGGTTATCCGATGTTGGATTTTCTGCAGGGAATCAATGTCCCCTCCGTTATATAGTGACCAAATTGGGTGGCATTGTCAAAAATAATTGGAGGACACTATTTATGTACTGTAGCATTGCTAATGCTACAGGTTATAAACCTAAGTATCTATTTCCTTTGTAGAGCATGTTGATACTCTGTTGCTTAGGTCTCGGGTCACTGTCAAGAATGACCAAGTCTCTTTCACTACTCGATTTGCCCAAATTTGTATCATTCATTCTGTTCGAAGCACTGTGTTTGTAGCTTTGCAAGAATGTAAAAATATCAATATTATGTAATCTCACAAACCCATTGTAACCTTTTGTAAATACTGTAAAATTATTTTTATTATTATTATTGTTATTACGTATTATAATAGACACTACCACTGTCATTTTCCAAGTTTAGGGTATTGCATCCATTAATGTTTAATTGTATCTGCCACCTTCTTGCCCTCCTCATCATCTGCAATGTGATGAAGGTTTTTTTTTAGTTCTGTAGCATCATCCTTATTCTATTTTTAGTTCTGTAGCATCATCCTTATTCTATTTTTAGTTCTGTAGCATCATCCTTATTCTATTTTTAGTTCTGTAGCATCATCCTTATTCTATTTTTAGTTCTGTAGCATCATCCTTATTCTATTTTTAGTTCTGTAGCATCATCCTTATTCGAGTTTATTATGTGTCCTACATTCATGTTATCTCCAAAGTTGCCCATATTATTGTTCATCCCAATATGTAGGTAACTGACATAATATGAACAACAAAGGCTCCACACCAAAAAATTCACGGGGGGCAAACTACTAGTGACATTCTTCCACTATGACTTCACTCCATTAATGTTAAGTTGGTTTTCTATCCTTGAACTAGGGCCTAGTTAACATATACACAAGTGTGCAAGAAAACTATAATCACTTATCTGAGAATACTATATCCATGCTCCACAAATTATTGTGCCTATAGCTACCATGGATGGTATGAACAAAATATATTGTTGTGACCCCCCAAAAATACCCACCTAAGAGCATGTATAACGAGACGTATTCATATGAAACAATAGTAGATGAGTGCAATTAACTCTAGGAACAGGGAGGAGGGTGTTTTGTAAAAATCACTTGAAATCTCTGTGATTTTTAATAATTTATAAAGATGGGACACAACATGTACTAATTTCCTTTAGCTACAAAAAACTAATTACACAAAACAAACATTTTAATGTTCAATTGTAGATTGAACAAGAAAATAACATTCCAACATTAATTTGACTACTAAAGAATTAATTTATAGAATTACCTCTTAGTATATTAGATCTTGTGTATTGCAATTAATATTTTGCAATGTACAGCATAGCTATACTGTAAAAGACAAGAAGTTTAACATGCTTACAAGAATAAAAAGCTTCAATAAATAAGTTACCCAAGAACACGTCTCTCTGAATATTCCTTCTTCTTTCCACCAAGGACCCCTCCCATAATGCTGCGGTCTGGTAGAAGGCATGGCAAAGAAGAGTAGGGCAGAAGCAGTGGACGATTTTCTAAAATACTTGCTCTCCCTTCCTCTAATCTTGAACTCATCAAATGCCATGCTCTTATTTGACGTTTGCTGTACATATAAAAAAAAAGTTATAAATACAACTTACAGCAATACTGTACTTGATCTTGATAAGGATAATTAATAAATAGTTGGAATATGTCCCTTCATTTTATATATGAATAATACTGTACAGAGAACTGGGAAAATCTGAGAATTGTCAATTTTGGACACAAAGGAGTGGCCTGCAGTTATTCTTAAATAATGTACAACACACTACAGTTCATGTCACTCTTGGCTGAACCAAGTTTTTCTCCTACCATTATTATGACCCTACAAGGACATTAAAAACTATTTCTGCTGTAATTGTGCAGAATGTCAGTTTGCCCTCACTATTATGATCCTTGAACATTTAATGATTTTGCTTTAGAGAGTATTGTGTCTTGCTCAGCAACTAGCTTTTCATATTCACCTGAAGCCTGATTTTTGAGTCAAATTCTATTGCATTATCATAACATATGTCAACCCATCCTCCCAAAATTATGGTACGCTGTTTACGGCAATCGTTGGCCAAATGTGCAAATACGCACTGTTGTATCCATGTGTTTGTGTTTTGTACTTTTCGAATACTTCAAAATGACATGCTAAAAAGTGGAATAGCAACTACATACAACCTAACATGTGCTAGGCCTACATAAATAATCCTGAGGCCTAATTTATATAAGTATGTGTTACAGTTGATCTAGGATAGTTTAGGTGTGGTTGTTGCCATCTTTCTTGTGCCACTCTAAAAATTGATAATACAAAACATGAACTTTGTGAATGCTACAGTCCATTTTTGTATGTTCGACCAATAGTTGCTGTAAGTACTAACAGGAGATTATAGTGAAAGTGGGATCTGATCTGAATGTCTCCAAATTATACAACCTGTCTCCAGATCATCCAATCGTTGATCACAAGATCTTCATATCAAATTTTTTGTTTGAAGATTAACCAATGTTGGTTTACTCCAATTAGTTTAGAAAATCAGATCAGTAGTAGTGCAAAAGGATACTGATGTGCAGGTTAGAGAATTGTATTGATTGAATTAAAGATTCAACTCCTGGTAGAAAAAGGTTTTGATAAAAGCAAGATAGATCAATGTCCTTGGGAACTGGCAATTAACTGAAGAGTTGGAAATACAAATGTAGCAGATATAATTGAATGTTGAAAGTTCAGCAAAGTGCAAATGTAGTTGTTCTAATTTAATTTTACTTTGTGTTTGTTTTGACAAAATGACAGGGAATCTGCATCAAGGAGTGCTTGAGTAGAAAAAGACAGCAACTCCTCTACCGCCTGCGTCAAATCCGTCGTCAAAACCCAGATGCAATTCATCAGTGCTTCGTCAGAGATGGCTTGATTAAAGTGAGAAAGACTTCAGTAGGTAAAATGTTTATAATTGCTAATAAGGATAACCTCAACACTTTCCTCACCCAATGTGGTTTGTCTCACCTTATTATCACACTCAATGAGTCAACATAATTAACCCCCCTGTCACCTAGTGCAGGCTAGGTATCCCAAGTCTCTTTGTTTCACTTTTTAAATTAATTTTTAATTTACTTTTTACTAGTCATTTATTGGGCTTAATTAACTGAGTGCTTTAATATTTCTTTAGGTCTTATTAATTATACGTTCATAACTAAACTATTTATAGGTAATAATCTTTAGCTTAAATTTGCCTATGTATATTAATCAACTTTTTTCTTTGATTTCACTTATTACCTAGGTTGCTTAGCCTCGCCATACTCCCTTACTCCATTGTACCCCTGGCTTTGCCTGTGTCTCAAAATGCAAATTATTACTTAGTGTACCTGAGAGTACTTGTAAGCCCCTTGTAAGCTACCTCATTTTTCTTTTTTTTTTTGTTCATTGTCTGTTTGCTTTGTATAGTCTTGTTTATATATTTTTTTCTCTTTCCCCCTTTTATTTCAAATTTCTATTTTATAATTGCCATTCTTGCCTTGTTTTCCAACAACCAGCCTTTTTATGCAGACAAGTATAGACCCAGAACTAAACCTCTTATCCACTATCTATGACAATCATCACTTTAATGATCAAAATTGCAGATATTATACTGCACATGATGTAAACAATGTTTTAACACAATCACTATCTCTGTAATCAACTTGAACGTTAGATCTCTAGGTAAACACTTCGATGATGTTAGTGCCTTGATTGAAACTATTGACAACAAATTCTCTTTTATTATACTTACTGAAACGTGGTTAAAAGAGAATACTACTCAACTCTTTAATGTGCCTAACTACTTGGCAATTCACAACTGTTGTCAAATTCAGAGAGGTGGTGGTACTGCTCTTTACTACCACCAAGAACTAACATGCTTAAGGGGGCATATAGAAAAATATCGTTATAAATTAAAATTGTTCAATTTGCTTATAAATTTTTTTATGAAATGGTTATAGAAAGGGCTGCAACTGGTCCAAGTTTCACCATCACACCCTAAACAGAAAAGGAGAAAAAAAAATACACAACGTATTATGCAACGAATGTTCAACATTCTCAAATAATCTCAGGGAACACATGTGTCAACTAAAATGTCTACTGTGTGCTGTAGAAGCACAAACTCTTGTAATAATTGTAATATGTATGTTCAATATATTTATATTTAAATTTTTTTTTTTTTTTTTTTTTTGGGCCAATTTTTTTTTCTCGTTTGTTATCAAGGGATTTGCATGAAACTTACACACCTTGCTCAATGGATGCCTATCTGCAAGGGTGCCAATTATGAACGAAATCTGTCGAAGTCAAGCTCAGCTACAGGTGGCCGAACTTGGATCTTTATTTTACTCTGGAAAGTAATTTACACCTTCAAATTACTTCAGAGCTTTCATTTATTAATCAATTTACATGCAAATTACACCTTATATGTAGCGTTTGTGCTTCTACAGACTCTAGTAGACATTTTAGTCCAAACTCTATTTGTTGATTTTATAAAAATTTATAAATATCATATATTGCATATTTTTTTAGTAGGGTAACTTTGAAAAATTATATTATTGCACTAAACACTTTTTTGATAAAACTGATCACTAGAATCCTTTATTATGTGCTTAATTTAATATCTGAGTGTTATAGAAATGATTTTAGTTGACACATGTGTTCCCTGAAACTATTTGAAAATTCGTTGCATAATTCGTTGTTTATTTTTTTTCTCCTTTTCTGTTTAGGGTGTGATGATGAAACTTAGACCAGCTGCAGCCCTTTCTATAACCATTTCATAAAGAAATTTATAAGCAAATTGAACCACTTTTAATTTTACACCGATATGCCCCCTTAAAAGTAATTAGAAGTAGAGACTGCTGTGGGGAGTATATCTTCGCCAGTTTCAGAGTCAAGGGTGCTGAGTCTGTCCTGTCTGTGGGTGCAGTCTATAGAATTCCTAACACAGATGTGTCCGAATTCAACTCAAACCTTAGAAATCTAATACTAGATAACAGACTGAACAAAAGCCATCTAATTATCGCAGGGGACTTTAATATTGACCTCGGCGAGCCTGAACACCCTACTGCTGTTAGCTTCCTCAACTGTATGAATTCCTGCTTCCTCATACCGTTAATCACTAGACCTACTAGAATCACTGATAGTACTGCCACGACTCTAGATCACAACTGGACCAACATAACCTCTCTGCTTACTTCAGGTATAATCACCGATAGCACTACAGACCATTACCCCACATTTCTCTTAACTAACATTAACAAACCACCTATAGAGACAAGGGAGTTGAGCTTTAGGCTGCACAATGAAACTGCTATAGACAATTTTATAACTGCTGCTGCTAATGTCAACTGGGAGTCCGAGTTAGGTAACATAGGGGACATCAACCTAGCAGTGCAAACTTTTCTTCAAAAAACTCTCAGTCTTTATAACACCCACTGTCCTATGCTTACGAAACAAGTCACAACCAAAAGGCTTAACAATCCTTGGCTTACAAAGGGAATACTTAAATCCATTAACACTTTGGTGCACCCTGCTCGCCACCCCTCAACTGTGCGACATGGGACCCAGGGTGTAACGGGAGTGCGCGTAAATTCTGAAAAGTGTATACTCTCTTCAACTTTGTCACCTTAATTCTCGTCCTACGAGATTAAATTTGGTATCATTGTGTTCGCAATAGAATTCTCTACAGCACTAAATGCATATAAACTCCAAAAGCCCGGCTAATTACCCGCAGCAAACAGAGAAAGTGCGAACGAGTTACCCAGGAGCGCGCAAACGCGATAAAATGTTTTCACTATTTTCACTCTGGTCACCTCAATTTTTATCCTAAGTCTTTCATTTTGGTCTCAATGGGTTCGCAATAGAATTCTCTAGAGGAACATTAGCATATAAAATAAAAAACCTGGTCACGCTCCAACCGCCGACGAGTTGAAGACGGGCCACGCGTTAGCCGCGAGTGAGTGCTCAGCCGCCTTCCAGCTACACTCCCAATTCCCGCCCTTTTCAAGCCTTTCTTTCGCAATTTTCTTCCTGGAAGGGCCTTGTTCATGATCACTATCCATCGTGGAGTAAGCGTAGATAGTTTCTAAAGCCGCAGTAAGAAATATAGCCACGGAAAATAGCTGAAATGTTCACACATTTGAGATGCGAGGGGAGGCGACATTGGTCACAACAGTGGAGCGAAAACAATGGGCCCACGGCATGTGCCAAGCTGCCTGAGGGCCACGAGGCTCAACAAAGAAAATGGGAAGACATCGGCGCGCATTTTAAAACCAGTCCCCCAAAAATCGGATAAAAACCTGATTTTTGGCGATTATTTAAAGTGGATGACGCAATGCTGCATCATCCCCGGAATTACCGCCAGTAAACGGATGACGCAATGCTGCGTCATGCCCGGGCGAAAGTCTTAATAAAAAATATGACCTTGAGAAGAAGTATAGGTTAGGAACAGTCTCCAAAGAATTCTCAAAGAATTACTTGTTAGTGCTATCTAAAATAATTAGACAAGCCAAAACTAAATACTATGAAGATAAATTTACCCAAATAAAGAGCAACATTAAAAAAACTTGGAGCACAATTTCACAAATATTGGGATCAAAGAAGATTTTAAATAAGAAACCAACACTCCTGTCCAATAACGATGGTCAGCTTTCAGCCTCTGATTCTGCTACCGAGTTCAATAGGTTCTTCTCTTCCATTGAGTCATCCCTTGCAAATGACATTCCATCTTCCAGTACTGATGTTAAGGACTATCTTACAGGTAACTATCCACAATCTCTGTACCTAAAGCCTACAAATTCCACTGACGTTAATGAGATAATCCTTTCCCTTAAAACCAAGTCTAGTGCCCTTGAGGAGATACCGATATCCTGCCTAACTTGTCAAAAATATTTGAAAAACTAATTTACAAGCAGCTTTACTCTTATCTAGCCAAACACAATATACTTAGCTCTTGTCAATATGGCTTCAGACCCAAAAAAAGCACTAACGATGCACTTATTAGTATGATTAACTTGATTCATGCAGCTCTTGATAAAAATGAGTTTCCTGTTGGATTATTTGTGGACCTGCGTAAGGCTTTTGACACTGTCAACCACCAAAACCTTCTTAAATTACATTATGGAGTCAGAGGACACTCCCTACAATACCTCAAGTCTTACCTTACTGACAGGCTCCAGTATGTTTCTGTGAATAATTCAATTTCTCCCACCCTACCCATCAACACTGGTGTTCCTCAGGGCAGCATACTTGGCCCTCTCCTCTTTCTCATCTACATTAATGACCTTCCAAATGCCTCCCAACACCTCAAACCAATTCTATTTGCTGACGACACAACCTTCATTTACTCCAGTCCTGACCCCCTTGCTCTAAATGCCACAGTAAATACTGAGCTAAATAAAGTCCATCTTTGGCTAACTGCCATCAAACTCCCCCTTAACATTGACAAAACTTTCTATATTCTGTTTGGCAATAAATCCTCTAATCAAATAAATCTCAAAATAAACAATACCCAAATTTGTAACAAAATAGATGGCAAATTCCTTGGCGTTCTCATTGACCACAAGCTGAATTTCCAGGGACACATTCTAAATATATACAAAAAAAAATTTAAAAAACTGTTGGCATTCTTTCTAAGATCAGATATTATGTACCCCGCCCTGCCCTGGTGACGCTCTATTACTCCCTCATCTATCCGTATCTCAACTATGGTATTTGTGCTTGGGGTTCTACTACCCAAAATCATTTACGTCCTCTAATTACTCAACACAAAGCTGCTATTAGGACAATATCCAACTCTAGCCCCAGACATCACTTGGTACCCCTACTCAAATCTCTGAATATGTTAGACATCAAGTCACTGCACATTCTCTCATGTGTATTATACATATATAAAACGCTGAACTGTAATGCCAATCCTGACCTCAAAAGCTTCATTGAAGGTTGTAACAGAACCCATGAGCGCCACACTAGAAACAAATACAGTTTTGATATTCCAAGAGTACGACTTAATCAAACTAGAAATGCTCTACAAATCAAGGGACACAGAATGTGGAATGACCTTCCCAATCATGTTAAAGACTGTACCTCTCTCAACCAATTTAAGATAAAAATGAAGCACTACCTAATAAATTCCCTGTAACCTACCTTACCCCTGTATTGTCAACCCGTTTTTTTTTTTTTTAAACACCGCTGTTTGTCAACCTAATTATATTTGTGCTGCTTTTTCAGCCATGTTCCCCCCTTTCTTATTTTTATTTTTATTTGTTCTCAACACATTTTATACTTTAAACTCAATTAGTATTAAGTTTTAGTCTTTAATGTTTTTCCTGCCCGAAACGCTTTGCGTAATAGTGGCTTTAGGCATTGTATGTACCAGCTCTATCTATAAACCTAGCAATTTTTGTAAAAATCTCTTGTATGTATGTACCATACCTGAATAAACATTTATTTATTAAATACCTTCCAACAAATTAAAATTAAGTTATAAGTACTGTATACATGACAACATATAATACAGCAGCATAAACAAAAACATATTGATAAATTATGTCATGGAATATGTTGCAGTAAAGGATGTAGAAATCTTAAGGACTGTAATACAGTACAGTAGTCATGGTATTGGATTTTAACTGCCAGGGTAAAGTTGCCAGCCATTTCTATGCCTATCTGTCAACCATTTTCAGAAAAAATAAAACTGCTGTATTGCCTCCAATGAGACATATTAGCTTTGCAGGCAAATCTGGAAGATGTCTAGAAAATGGGATGATAAGCCCTGATACCGCTTTCCA
Source organism: Procambarus clarkii (assembly GCF_040958095.1). Taxonomy (NCBI): domain Eukaryota; kingdom Metazoa; phylum Arthropoda; class Malacostraca; order Decapoda; family Cambaridae; genus Procambarus; species Procambarus clarkii. The sequence goes on from NC_091159.1 coordinate 21,214,495, forward strand.
GAGATAGGTTCTGATATCAGTCTCCTACAATGAATAGAACAATACTGTTGACAATTTTCATGCAAGTTGAGCTCTCGAAATGCAATTTAACTGAACCTCTATGAAGTTTAGATTATGTTTATTTAGAAACATGGGGGATATAAGAGGCATAGTTAAACCAGAACCTTAGGCTCAGCCTTGAATAACCGATTCATTATTTGCATATACAGTATCTTGATTTATCTTCCTCGTGATATATGCTTTAGCAATATTTTGATAACATTACCTTTGACTGTGCTGATAATCATTCACAATGAATCTGTCACCAAGCCACCAAGCTGTCAGGCGCCCTAGCAGGGCGCCTGATAGCTGAGTGGACAGCGCTTCGCATTTGTAGTCCCGAGGTTCTGAGTTTGATCCCCGGTGGAGGCGGAGACAAATGGGCAGTTTCTTTCACCCTGATGCCCCTGTTACCTAGCAGTAAATAGGTACCTGGGAGTTAGACAGCTGCTACGGGCTGCTTCCTGGGGAGTGTGTAAAAAATAAGGAGGCCTGGTTCGAGGACCAGGCCGCTGGGACGGTAAGCCCCGAAATCATCTCAAGATAACCTCCAGAAGCCATGAAGTCTATACTGAGACAACAGGAGATGCAGGCCCTGTGGCACAGTGGTAAAACACTCGCCTAGTGCCTCGCAAGCAATTGGGCCTGGGTTCGTATCCTGGCCGAGGAGGATTGACTGGGTGCCAATCGTTAACTGTACGCCTCTTTTTTTTTTTTTTTTTTGCAGGGATATTCCTGCACGGGCCTCTGTTCACTCAGCAGTGAATGGGTATCTGGTTGTTAAATGATTTGGCAGGTCGTATTCCGGGGAAAATTAAGATTAAGGACCTGCCCGAAATGCTGTGTGCTAGTGGTTTTACAACAATGTAACAACTCTTGTACTGTATGTGTATTATATAATATAATATATATATATATATATATATATATATATATATATATATATATATATATATATATATATATATATATATATATATATATATATATGTATATATATATTACAACAATTTTTTTTACCCATAGGGTTATAGACCAATGGAACCGCCTACTCGTCTGAGCCATAAATGCCAAAACCGTTAATTTGTAAAATTCAACTGGAAAAGATCATCAGGGCAAGTGAGGAACCTTTGACAAGCCGCCGGCTTCCTATTCTCATCGAGGCCACTAGTGTTAGTGGCCCTCAGGTAAATTCAGGTACCGTTGACCAAGGGTGCACTATCTCCCTCTGGCCCCTCCCCAAACACCTGTTTACCATAATAAACGTCTATTATTTACCTTACAAGGTTGCTGGTGGTGCCGCCCACATACCTGAGGGCGGCCCTCGGTGCCAGCTTCATCCTGAGACGGTAATATCAGAGTATTACATTAACTTTGTGTTTACTTCTAAGTTAAGCTCCCAGGACCAGCTGATGGTCAGAGTTGCCAGCAACTGTCAACACTCCGTCTTGAGACTGAGGTATTCCTCACACTTTATAGCCTTACCAAATACATCATTTATATTAAAACTCCTCTACACAAGAATTCTATAGAGATTAAATTTAGCAATATTTACTTTTATTTTCCCGTATTAAAAAAAATCCAGATTTTATTTTCCTGTATAAAAGGATTACAGGTGATATACAAGCCTATAATATATTTTTTTATGGGAAACTTACAGTCCATAAAGCTTTTTATTATATACACTAAAACCCCTCTTGATATAATGTAATTAAGTTTGTTTCAGGCAAACAACGCAAGTGTGTACAATCGGTATTTATTGCAGAAATACACGAGAAAATGAATAAGTGTAGGACTACCATTATTGGATAGTCCTGCACTTATTAATTAAATATTTTGTTATGAATATACAATATTTAAATATATTTACACCCCAGAAACTAATATTCCGATGGTCCTTATTAACCAATATTTGGCAACAGAGGGATACAGACACTAAAACAACAACAGTAACATACAGGTTGGTCAGTCTCTTGGCTACTTATTTTGTATTTTTTTACTTATTTATATATATACAAGAGTTCTTACAGTCTTGTAAAGCCCCTAGCACGCATAGCGTTTCGGGCAGGTCCTTAATCCTAATATTCCCTGGAATACAACCCGCCAAATCGTTTAACAACCAGGTACCCATTCAGTGCTGGGTGAACAGAGGCTATAGTTAAGGATTGGCGCCCAGTCAATCCTCCCCAGCCAGGATACGAACCCGGGCGAGCGCTTTACCACTGCGCCACGCGGACTGCCATGGCCAACTGTTCTCTTCCTCTATGTTTTCATCCATTATAGTCTACAGTTAAAATTGCAACTTGAACCTTAGGTTTCTTCTAACTTATCCACGTTAACAATTCTAGGCTGACATAAGTCGTAGCTGCGTCAGGATACAAGTGACACCATGTGATTGATTACTAAAGATTAAACCCCACAATAGGTGGCTACGGGCATGAGTAGCCCGGTGGTGGTAGATGGTTGGAGTGAATGTGAAAGGACAGTCGCAAGTGAATTTGGTAGTGGATCAGCTACAGTAGTGGGTTATCAGGTTTTTCTTTTCACTGGGATGTCTTTGGTCCCGGGTATAACCCACCAGGTTTTCTTCCTACTTGAGTTGTGTGTTGCACATGCTGCTCTGGCGGTATGTTCAATCACAGGATGATTGACTGCCAAATAAACTCGCCCTCTGCGGCCAAATACATCTGCAGAGAGCACTGCATCCTCTGCTTACAAACATGTCAATATGAAGAATTTATCCTTATCACCCATTGATCTGGTGATTTTGCTAACTGATCTGGTAATTTTGCTCTACTCCCTAAGCCAGGCTTGACTTGTTTTTTTTTATTATTATTTTCTACCACAGACGTGGCCACACATGCCCTGTGACAGGTGGACCAACAGGCTGTTGCTTGGAGCAGGCCGCAGGCCTACATATCAACTACAGCCCTCTTGGTTCGGCGCTTCTTTCAGAAAACTGTCCACACACATTACACATCCCTGTCTTATACCATCCATAATAATAAACTCCTATTTACCCAACTCATGTTTTGCTTTTCATATAAAAGGATTTTTACTGGTGCTGATAAGCCTTCTACCTTCCCATATACAGTACCTTTCAAACTTGCCACAGGGTGTGACACTTGTGTGCTTTTTCTAAATTCACAAAAGCTGCATATGAGTTTCTTACCTCTGCTAAACATTTTTCATCATTCATTCTCCCACAAAATTTTGTTAAGTGTCCTTTTGATCAATTCTTTCTTAATCTCTCACACAAAAAATCTGATCTGAACAGCCCAACTCCTTGATAACCTCAACCTATTCCTCTTCCTTTCCTAATTATCCTGTGATAATTAGGAAAGAAATCTCCTTGTAGTAATACAGTATTGTAATAATAATGCAGTCCCCGTGGCACAGTGGTACGACACTCGCTCGGCGCTTCGTGAGCGCTTTGGCCTGGGTTCGTATCCTGGCTGGGGAAGATTGACTGGGTGCCAGTAATATGTTTCGCTCCTGTACTTCAGCATAACCATAGTTAATCCATCTATACTAGGAGCCATTTGCTTCATTAATCTATTCACTGCTTCTCTAATTTCCTCCTCTGCTCCACTGGTTTTTTTTCATGCCCTATGCTCATCACAAAACTTGTTCTTTTCTTCAGTTTGCAACCATTAGATTCTTAAAATATTCACTCCACATGTTGGTGTGAATGTGTTTGTTATATGCAATAATAAAAAAAAGAAAATTTGGCACCAAAATAGTAAATACTGTAGTTAAAAATATCCATATAAAAATGAAGCCCAATTTCACCATAAGGATCCAGAATAAATTAATCTTGATAATTGGGATACCACTTTATTGGCACAATTTTTTTTATTTATTGACGTATTTACCCTCTTGAAATTAAATCACAGAAGTGATACAGGGACAAAAGTCTTTGTCAATACTGTACTGTATTTCTCATTAGTCTTAACCTATGTACTGCACCTTGCAATAGGCCTGTGGATTGCCACCCCCAATAACCTGGTTCCCACTACGTTATTGCTTTCTCATCTTTGTCTCATATGGGCACCAACAGCCTAATTGATCAGTCACAATTTGTACAGAGATGAGGTAATCATAAAACTGTTCAATAGATTATTCTGAAATTTAAAGTTAATACAGTACTGTAGCTACAAGAAAAATGTTATTTGACTTAAGATGATAGGCATTTAAAGCTATATTCCATTGCTAATGGAATGCAAGTGATAGTATTTGGCATGCAAGGAATGCAGCCACAGATTAATTTGTTAAAGTAGCTAGGCATCCTTCTGATGGGGCTCAGTAATGCAGTGATCTGTGCATTCGGTTCACAGGTGAAAGGGTCCTGGGTTCAGCACTCGTGGAAGGATAGAAGCATTTGGGCAATGTTTCCTTTCTCCTAGCAGTAAATTGGTACCTGGGACTTAGGCAGCTGGGGAAGGTCATCAGTAGTTGGCCCCAGGGGGACCTTGATAAACCTAACAGGTCCTGTCCTCAACTCTGGCAGGCCAAAAAATGAACCATAAACTCTTGCAATCTTTTGTTTTTTTTAATATACCATACTTATTTCCATATATTTTTCATATTCGTTTAAAATATGTATAATCAGTGCAGTACAGTTCCTATATATCCATCTCCCCCAGATATAAGAAATGGGGAACACCACTAGTATGCAGAAGGGTTTAAACTCGACACCAACAAGTTCATCTAGCCCTGCAAGTGGAGATGGCATCAAGTCTATTCCTACAACAGGTGTTTTCAAAGCTGTTAACTTTGAGCTGTATGTTAAACCTGTAAGTTTTATTTTGTGAGAAAGTCTGTATTTTGTGAGACTTCCACAAAAGCTGTATTTTAGTTCACTATAGATGCCAGAATTCAAGTTTCTTGAATGTGTTTTACCTCTTGTGAGTTTTATCAATTGTTTTTTAAATTTTAAAGTGGAGTTTACTTTTTCACATAAAGATTTAATATTCTTTTCTTAATTACATGCATGTTATTCAGCATTTACAGTTTGTTTTACTAATATTTGGCAAAATCAAGTACAATGGGGCCTCGACTTACGATGCTAATCCATTCCCGGAGAGTAAGTCGAAATATCGTAAGTCGAAGCGATTTTTCCCATAAGAAATAAAGGGAATTGAATTAATCTGTTTCCCAGCCTCCAAAATAATAACATAGATACATTTTATACTGAATACAATTTTTTTTTCTAGCTACAATACAGTACCAAAGTTTCTCTTACCTTTATGGAGGGCTCTTGATGGCGTATGGAAGATGGTGATGAGGGGGGGGGGAGGAGAGTTGTTCCTGTTTGGAAGGGGAGTCCCCTTCCATTATCACATCAGGCAGTGATGTTATCTCTAGGGTACTCTCTCTCCTACATTTTGCCTGAATACCACTAGGACCTGGTTGTGGTTCAGTGCTTGTTTGTCTCACTACAAATTTGTCAAGAGACATTTATTTTTCCCTTCGTTTTAACATTTGTCTGTAATGATGCATCACAGTGTCATTGAATAGGTTAAGGCAACGACCTACTGCAGCTTGATTTGGGCGAGTCGTTTCAGCAAAGATTTACAATTCTTCCCATGCTGGACACATTTTCTTAATTGTTGAGGAAGAGACATTCTGTACTCTTGTTTCTGCTCTATGGTCATCCTTACATGGGTTTTCATATGTTGAGCCTTACCACGGACTTTCCTGGGACTCATGGCGTGATATATAATAATTACTTTAATGTTCAAAATGCAAAAAATCACCACAAAAGCGGAATTTCTTATAGGCGCGATCGTCACTAAGCGGGCAGCTGTAGTAAACTGAGGCAGGTCGGCCGCGTGACCGGGAACCATGCGCTCGGTCGACCCGAACGTGTACCAACAAATATCGGAAGTCGACGACACCATCGGATGTCGAGTCGCATTTTTCTGTGAAATTTACATCGTAACTCGAAATTATCGTAAGTAGGGGCAATCGTATGTTGAGGTGCCACTGTATCTGATTTGTACTATATGAAAGACATGTATTTTTTTTATAATCATTTACAGCTTCTCATACAATATCTCTTGTGTACCAATACTTATTAGGTGTGAACCAAGTCTTAGCATGTTAAAAGTTTTGTGTTACTACATATAGAATGCAATACTTTTAAGAAAGTACATTTGGACCTCGATATGACTTCAAGAAATCCATGGTTAATTACAGAGGTTACCTGAAGACCCCCCCCCCTTCATATGTATGGCTGTTTTAAGTCTTAGCGATGTGCAAAGAAATGCAGTTTAAGGAAAATTAAAGGAAAGACAGTGAAAGATGTTTTAAGACAGTATCATAGATGAAGGTGCAGTATGAAGTATGTGACCATGCCAATGTTGGTAAAACTTTAAAAGGATATTACAGAAGATATTGCCAGGAAAATGTTTGTGGGTACTGTAATATAAAGTGTAAGTATTTTGCAAAAAAATGAAGTAATTAATTGGATAATCACTTATACAGTGAAATGTTATAAATAATCTTAGAAGCGCAATTTTTAAACTTCCACCGTCTAAGTTATGAATCCTCTGAATGAAATAAGAAGAACCTTTATTTCATCACCATTACATTATTGTGCCAAGGGAAAAGGAGGTACATGTATTGAAATAATCAGGTACTCCCTGGCAGTAATATCTTATAGTTTACTCACATACTGTATGTATATTTTTTTTCCTTTATTTTTCAGCCTACATTAGGTTTCAGTTCAATACATTGTTTTGAGAATGTCATCACTTTGACATGAAATTTTATAATATATAGTGAACAGTACTGTATTTAACCTGGCACGTATCTTAAACATTTTTTTTCTGCATATTGTTCAAGCAAGTACAGTACATATAAGTATTTTTTTTAGCCTTGTCCTTTGTTATTCCTTGTTGTGTTAACCCTTTTGTACCTGTGGTTTCCAGTAGTTTTCTGTCTTTTTCTTCTAGAATTTGCCAGAGCTGTCATACTGGCCAGGGAGTGCTCTTCCTTCACTTCCCTGGTTCACAGCACTGCTAGTCGAAGGCAGACACAAAAGTGTCTGCCTTTGATGAGTGTCTTTCTGGCTGTTGGACATTGGTACTTGTTTTGGTCTTTGGGTCCCTGTATCCTTTCTGGGGTTTGGGATCAGTTTTCCTCTTTTAGGATATGCTTGACAGATTGTGAGATACCTCCCTTTGATCAGCTATGATCAAAAGATTTCTAGTTTTAAGAGGCGATATGAATACTGTAAAAAAAAAAAAATAGTAGCAGGAATCAACAAAATGGACTTTTTGAAACCAGCAACTTAAAGAAGAGGTCATAGATTCAAGCTAAGGAACAAAAGATGCCTAGAAAATATTAGAAAGTTCTCTTATGCAGACAAAGTGGTAGTGTATAGCAAAAACGTCAGTTTCAAAGCTCTCATTTAAGTACTTAATACATAATTTTTGTGCTGCATCATTTAGTGACAATATACAAATAAAATAAGTTAATTAAATTTATCATCAGAAGTTATGCAGCAGACAAAAGTGTGATGTGAATTAATAAAGAATATGGAGATGACCAATGCAGAATAGCATAATCCACCAATTTCTTGCCTTATGTTCTATTGGACAGAAATATTTATATCTTTTATTTAATCTCTGTTGGGAGGAAACTTGCAAACTAAATTTAAATTAATGTTTCAGAACTTGGCAGTAATGACCTTTGGTGTGGTAGCAATTCTATGCAGCACTGCATATTTAGCATATATGAAGTCTCAACAACACGAGTCCAAGACATACATTGCAGTAGCAGAGGATGGTACAAAACATGTTTTCCACAAAAAATCTAGATGGGAGTAAATCTTAAAATGTAAAGTGTAGTCATATTTATATCATAATTATCAAATCTTTTATTATGTAATGATCATAAATTGTCAACAAAAATATATATATATTTTATATTTAGAATTTATATCATTGTTGTATCCCGTTTCTTATTGTTGTGAGGTGTGAAAGCATCAGCCAGGATACAGTAAACAGGTGAGCAGTATAAGTGGAGAAGAAAACCAATTACACCTATCAATTTATCATAGCTTGCATTAAACCTCACAAACATCCTACACCTCTACACTGTACTTCAGACATGAAGCAGTGGGGGGTCCCACTACAGATGACCAAGACTAGGCGTGTAGTGTTTCTACAAGTTGTTGCATCCGTTCACACTTGTGAATGGCTGCCACCTAACCTTGTTCCCACTTCTCGTATGGTGTTTACAGTCAGTCCCTGCTTCTGCTCACACCCTCACTATGTCTGCCTATTTTCTTAGCTTCTCAAATTTATTAAAAACACATATTCTATCAGTATTATCTGTTTGTTCATAACCAATTTATTCTAACACCACAGCTGCTTCTCAGATTGTTTATGTCTTCAACCATTCTTGGTTTTTAACTCCAGTGTTACACACTCCACCCCACATTCCTTCTGGTCATTTCACTTAAATGTTCACACTTGAACATTTGTGTACAGTAATCAAAATAATCTACCACTTCTCTAATGACTCAAAATTCTCACACATTTTGCTTCTTTGTCGTCCACCATAAATGGCATTTTTGAAGGCATGTGAAATCATGAATTGCCTGTGCAGTGATTGAATGTTGTTTTAGGAATAGTGTCAGAGAAAAAGGAAAAATAAGGTACTGTATGAAGATGTAATGCTCATGGGTAATATCACTGCAAACATATGCAGATCTATCCATCCATCCATACATCTTTCCATCTTCTCCCCCCTCAATCCCCCAGGTCCTCTCTTTCTTCCCATTTCATATAATGTATGGGTTGTCCCCCCAACTCCTTCATTCCCTTTTCCGTTCACACACCATCATCCTCCTCCCATCTCTTTCCTACAATACAGTATTACCAATAGCATAATAAGAGCAAGTGTCACTATTTCATTTAATATTATTAAAGTAAATGACATTCACAGAATATAATAGTTCCCTGTAAATACACACCAAAATAATTATGTATGTCTCTAAGAAATTAAATTTTTCAAAATATTTTCATAGTGCTAAGCAGTTCTAAAAATTATCTTTGGGATTGAATGGGACTGGCACGCTGTTGCCTTTTGAATTCTGGCAACCATGACTAGTTTATGTTCATCCCGGACCCCATTATCTCTGAGTTTGAGTGAACCTAGACCCAAGCATATGTCCTCCAACTTTGGACAGTGTTACAGGTATAAATACTGTATAATGTAAATAAATATTATACAGTATACTGTACAATATATACTCTGTACAGTATTCAGGTATTACATTCCATAAGGATCGTCATATATATGCTGTGCAAACCATTTATAAAGAACATCCTCTAACTATATAATCTGAACACTTTGATCATGGGTATGCAGGGACACTACACATGCTGCTCTAGTTCTATAACGTATCCTGGACCATGAACCATTATCAAGTTATTACACAACTTGATAACAGTCCAGGATTAACCAAAATATCATTAATTCTCCTATTTATAGCTAACCGTCTATCTTTGCAATGCCTTTATATGGTATTATGAATTACAGGGTAGAAATTTCAGTTAAGAACCTGGCACACAAATCTCCTGTGTCTTCACACTCCGTCGTTGACAGCCTACTTCACATCAACACGAACTACAATCGTCATAAAAAGTATGTTCTAGAGATCAAGCCAGGTCCAGATGCCTGTCTTAGACAACACCTCCTCCCCTCCCCCAAGGAAACACACTCACCACGGTCAGCCCATTGCAGGTGTACTCATTATGCTGCCGGTGACTAGTTCCAGTTGACAGTGACAAAGGATGTGATGTCCCACACTGACAATTCAGTCTCTTTCTGGTGCTCTCCACAGTGTCAACATTACAAGCCGCCACAATTCCTGCTTTCCCAGGTTGTGGTGTTTCAAGTGTACATAATTTCCCAAGGCCTTTATTTGCTCTCATTGTATAAATTGATAAACGTAACTTTCATGTGTATTTTCCTATTGTGTACATAATAGCAAAGAGGTTTCAGATAAGTGTTGTTGCAATTCAGTTATTTCTTTCTTTTTAAAAATTTAAAAAAGTAAATTTGTTATTTTTGTCTGAATTTATTTTAATGCTTGCACACTTTTCACACTGCCAAAGGCTAGTATCAATCATATATAAACTTTTTGTTGTTGTTAATGAACATGAGATATACCATCAGCCCGATACGGCTGCAGTACCTTATCACGTCACAGACCTTTTCTGGGAAATGGGACAAGTATGAATGGTTTCTTTAGCAATGGCATCCACAAGGTCATTCGAGGCATATCTTAGAAATCCAGTAATATTTATTATCTCACATCTATTAAATATTAAGAATAACCAATTGTGAATTTCAATCACCATAGGATATTAAACATTATACGATTCCAGAGCCATGAGAGTAGTGCGAGTTGACTACAATAACACAAGAAAATGTGAGCATGATAAATAAGCATTAGAGAACATCAAATTACATTAAGCTCTACTGTAAAGACAGAGGGGAATGGGAGGCACAAAAATTTGATCAGGAAAAAATAATGGCGTAACCAACGCTGTTAGCAAACCTCAACCTTTTAATAAAGTGGTCTGTATAAAGGCAAATTGCAGATAGAATGTTCCTGATATTTTGGGTTGACTGCACATGTACTTTAGGCAGGAATCTTTGGTTTAAAATTCAACCCGCAGATAAAAAGGGAAGATAAAGACCCATAAGCATTGTATTTAAATTATTCTCAAGAGCACCTTCTCAGCCTAAGGAAGGATCTTCTCACCTGCACATGTGAACAAAATGGCCTTACTCTCTAAGGTGAGAATGAGTAAAGTAACTTTTAATGTGATGCATACATTGTGAGATGTGAAAGAACAAGGAAAATTAGATTGAAAAAATATAAGAATTGAGCATTGTGAAGCCGCAGATACACATTCCTCCTGCTATCTGATCTACATCACAAATGTGATTAAACACGGCAAAATCTCGTCTCCCTGATTAATTATGACTTCAAGTGGTGACAATATATACAGTATATGTATATCCATATGTTTGTTTTCCCCATCACAGTATACTACAGTACAAGTAGCACTGTTCCTACATTTCCCCCACTACGATATAATATTCCTTAATGATAAACAATAATGCTCTAGCTTCATTTGAACTGCAACATTTGATTTGTTTTTGGAACCTCCAAAACTCAACAGAAAACCAAGTGTTCCAACAAAGTGTGGTTCATTTCTTTGTGCTAATACTTCAGCTAATATAATGCTAATTTCTTCAGCTAAAAATCACAGCAGTAGAAGCAACAAAAGTCATGATTTGTGCATCACTGCCTGGGACACTAGTACGTAAATCCTGGATTTGCAAATATCTGTTGCATTATATAATAATTAGCAGAGCTTTCCTAATATAAAATACAAGTACTCACATATTAAGTATATGAGATCACCTTGTGTATCCACACAAATTCTTACTTAAATGATGGAGAAGAAAACAGCATTCAGTACAGAAATGGCTGATATCACTACGTAAAGTTTCCATGAAACACTGAAGGTTTAAAAAGAGATGTTAACATGTGGAACTTATTACCCACACAAAACACATTAAACACATAAATGAAGGAGTATAATGACATACTGTAATGGCACCAACAAATCACAATGATTCTAAATCTTCTACATTAAATGAACATGCCAATATCAATCATATATCAAAGATTTGATATCATCATTACCTCACTACTGTGAATACTTATACTGTACAGGTAGTGAAACAGCCGACTCTTGAATGCAAAATGAAATCTGGATACCGTATTTTTTTAAAAGAAAAAATAATAATTCCTAAGTCAGTATAGAAATAAGAAAAATTTTCATTACCATGATATGCTTCACACAATCTGAAAGTATATAATTCAGAATTAAAATATTTATATTATATATATATATATATATATAAATATATATTATTATATGTATGTTGTACCTAATAGCCAGAACGTAGTTCTTGGCCTACTATGCAAGGCCCGATTTGCCTAATAAGCCAAGTTTTCCTGAATTTCATTACCAATTTTTTTTATGAAATGATAAAGCTATTCATATCATTACGTATGAGCTAATTTTTTAAAATTTGAGTTAAAACTAATGTAGATATATAGCTGAAACTAACCAACCCTAACCTAACCTAAACTAACATAACTAAATCAATAATTTATGTTCCTAATATAATAATAATATTTAAAATAAATCAATGGGAAACAATTTATTGAAAATAAAGAAAATCACTCAGCCTATTAGGCAAATTGGGCCTTGCATAGTAGGCCAAGAAGTGCAATCTGGCTACTAGGTACTAATATATACATTATATATATAATTCATCCTCTGAAGATGTATTATTAAATACGAAAGTACTTAATTAAATTCCTGTTTCAATTCTTCTTCTGGTCTGACAGTCACATTTTTTATCATGTGTTAATTTTCGTGATTTACACACACAATATTATTATATATATATATATATATATATATATATATATATATATATATATATATATATATATATATATATATATATATATATATATATTATATTATACATTATATATTATATATATATATATATAATTTATTTTATTTATTTATTTTTGTGTCCGATAGTTCACTTGGGTTCATTCTCGCCGCACAATCAAGAATTCCGGCTGGGACAGAAATGGTTGGGCACATTTCCTTTCACCTAGCAGTGAGTAGGTACTCAAGAGTTAAATCGGCTTCTTGAGAGGTTGCATCCTGACTTCCTGTTCCCCAACACAATGAACTATTATATATACATATACATCAACACCGACTCCACACCCTGTGAAGTATAAACAAACTTGAGAAAATTCAGAGGATTGCAACTAGGTTAGTATCAAAATCAACTATGTATGCCATGCCTCGACTATATAGCCTGTTCTCATCAACACAGGCCAAATGCTTGTTAATCCAGCTGCCAAACCCTTTTTAAGAACGAAAAATGACTTGCACACAGCTCTCAACTGATGACATTTGAATATTTCTCGGACAGTGCTTCTTTGATGACCTCTGACTTGTAACTATTGTATATAAATGCTTCAGCCATGTACTATAGATATAAGTAATTGCCAACAGAACCTCAATATCTAACCTAATGATACAGTACATAGAATGTATTTTATTATTAATTTATACGAGAAACTGATTTTTAATGCACAATACATAAAAATTTATTCATGCGTCTGGCGGGATGGCTGCCGCCTTAACAAGCGTTGCCCGAGGATAGGTTGCAGGTATGACAGGTTGAGAGAAGTTGCCCTCATACCCATAGAGGAGAGAAGGAACATAGGGCATATGATAACTGTATGCAAGATCCTGATGGGAATAGAGAAAGTTGACAATGAAAACAAATTAAAAAGAGGTATGACAAGAGAACACTAGTGGAAGCTGGGCACACAGTAGTCAAAGAACTATAATGAAGTTCTTATTCCCTGTATTGGTGGTTAGCAATTGGAATGCACTGGAGGAAAAGGTTGTTGATGCTAACTCCATCCACAACTTTAAGAAACAATGTGATGAAAAGGTTTATGTCAATAGAGGTAATTACCATGTTAGATATAAATGGCTAGAAGGTGGGGTCATGAAAACAAGAGCTCACTCCCCCATAGTCATTGATAGGTAACCCAAAGCAAATGTGGTCATGCAAAATGTTGGACAGAAAATGCTGTTCAGACCCCGAGTGGTTTGACAATGTACTGTTCCACTTGAAAATAGGGAACAAATAGACATCCACCTAAGAGTGTTTGTGAACTTTACCATGCCATGCCCCAACCAAGATGCAAGGACCACATAGAGCTAAGGGGAGGACTCCTGACTAAGACCCCTAAAGCTTGGGAGGGGGAAAGAGTGGACTAACTCCAACAAAGCCCCCTAGGAAACCACCTAGAGCCCACAAATCATAGGACCAGGAACTGGAAAAATAAGGTAAATTGCAAAAGGGGTAGTGCAACCCCTTCTGCTCCCCCCCCCCCCCCCTAGATAAAGCACCCATCCATGAATGATGCCAACTAAAAAAAGAGGCCAGGACCAGAGAAACAGGTTCCACTAGAGGCCTATCCCAACGAACCCCTCTGTCAGAACCTGACCAAGTGGCAGGAAGGTAGCAGCTGTTGCCAAAAGCACTAGACACATAGCCTCAACAGGTAAAATGGGGAAGATGGACACAAAGGTACAGACCAAGCTGAATCAATAGCCTGGGCAAGCACTGCATGCTGAAATGTGAGACAGGAAAGGAGAGTCTGCTACTACCTTCTGAAGAAGTGGAGTGAGCAACCTGGGCAAAGCTGCTGAATGCCAGAAGCTCATAACAGGGAAGCAACACCCAGAACTGAAGCCAAAACATCCAGGCCACAGAGCAAAATGGTTACTAAGTTAGCACAGATCCCTTGAATTTCTTTGGGCTAGGTTACAGAAATCCAAGTCAGCTGCCTGTGGAATGGAGCCCACCACTTGCTCAGCAAGCACCCTTGTATAGCAAAAGCCACGTTAAACCCCCGAAGAAAACAGAGGGCTGTCTGCAAACCAGGAAAAAACAGGAACCTTGCAATGCAACCCACAAAGCTGAATCCAGTTCAAACCTAAAAATAGGCTGGGTCTATGAAGGAAGTGAAATACAGTACTGTACCTGCAAAAGAAACTAGGAGATAAAAAAAAAAAGGGGGGGGGGGGAAGGCAGAAAGATGGAATCCTCCCGATACATCCAAGGACACTAATGGTATATGTAAGCAAACCCTGGGAGCAGCAGCCAAAAAATTAAATTCAAATGTTGAGAGGATAGGCAGTACAATCTCCCACCTAACCTGAAAAACCCCTCGGTAGGAAACAGAGACAAGGAAAGGATAAAGGGCACCCAGTGACCCACCTCAGGCTCCTCACCAGCCCCGAAGTCTGAAATAAAGACCCCCAGGGCACGCACACCACTCAACATGACTAGGAATTCTGGTACCAAATTTATCAGAAAGCCCCTACCGTGCTTTTATGAATCGTGACAGCATGATACACTTTTCGTGACACACTAGGTTGTATCACAAAGAGGCTAGTAGGATGAATCTGACTGACAGCTAGACCTGAGTGCCCACACTGTACTAGGAATACAGGAACCCATGAAACTGGCACACCAAAACTCCTACCAGACCTCTTGGGATGCCTTATGCCATGTCTCAAGAAACATGGGCACCAAAATGGCCAAAAGCCAGAGTGCAGTTGAAACTTCTGGTTAGGCAGCTGAAAGGAAGCATCTGCTGCTACTAAAACTCCCCATTTTAAAGAGAAAAAGAGAACAGGGTACAAAATAGAAGGGAGACAGGCCAAGTGAACTCTTGAAAAGAATCCAACATAGTAAGGCAGCAGGTACAGTGAGCTGCATAGAAGTCTGTCACTGTTTTGTAGAAGCAGCATGAACTGTATCAGCAGACAAGGCCCCAAGATCAACCCGTACTTATTCAGAGAAGAGCGTGTGCACTGCGCAAGAACACAACCTCCACCAAGCAGCTACCCAGACCAACATACAAGGCTCAAGGAAAATGTCTTAGCTGAACAAACACCCACCCATAAATACCTCACGAGGAAGGCAGTCCCCAGGCAAGAAAACTGCTTATGCAACCCAAGTGCACCCTTATTAGTTTCAATATGCATAAGGAACTGGCTTAGGCACAATCAGTTGGCGCATGCGAGACAACACAGCTGAGTACTGTACTACACTCATCAACAGGCTTTTTAATCCAATGCACTATCTGTAAACAAGATGACTCATTATAATTCAGCTAGCAGAGGAAGAACCTAGGCTCCTCAGAGCTGATATCTCTGGCTGCATCTGGACAAATTTCTGCAGGAACTACTGGAAATGCAGGATTCTGGATGTGTGTGCTGTTGAAAGCGACACCCTAATTGAGAAATATACCAATGCTCTAAGTATGACAAGCTTGGAGAGCAGAAAATCTCTCAAAACCAACTTTATAGAGTAGAAACACTAGCCAACTTCCAAGACCACCTTACCTCACAGCGAGTGAAATGCTAAGCTAGGGCATGCACAAAGTAGGTGATAAAACTACTAAAACAAGAACTTCATAAAGAGGTCATTGAAAACAACTGGTTGTACTAACATTCCAGGAATAGCAAACGTGGAGACAAGGCTGGGGCCTGTCAGAGGCACTGCTTCATTCAGCTATAATTGGGACATAACAAGAGATGTTGGGAACCCCAGGTGACGTGGGCACCAGCATTGTGTGGGTCAGGCGCAACATGGATGGGGGTTGCTCATTTATTTGCATTTATGCTTTATTATTGTTTGTTTTGGATTGATCTTTAGTAAACAATTTTACCCTTACCTTTATGAGAGCCAGATTCTGGTCCTGGGTTCCAGTAGAAAAGGGTGGCCCCTGGAGGCTTGGGGCATCTCTCCAAGGTTTAACTAGAATAACGCTTAGGTCGAGAAGTTACTACTGAAGATACCCTCCTCAAAATACATTTATATCAAATAGGCTTTGTTTTATCAAAATGTGCACAGGTGCATTTCTATTGTTGCTACTACTAAAAATATAATTATAAAATTGAGTGAAAATAGAGAATATGATATGCACTGGAAGGATTTGGAACGAGTCGTGTTCTTCAGGCAAGAATCCACTGTCATCAGTAGTGTCTTACTCAAACAAAACTTAGCTTAAATGGTCCAAATACATCAGAATTACAATCTAATTATACAGTAGTTACTCCTCAGTGGGTACAATATCCAAGAGTAACATTAATTCAGTGTTGAATCAACATTGAATTAGCAGTATTCTTAAATGGTGCCCACTGGGTTTTATCTTGATTATCGGGATTTGTTTGGATAAATATTGGAAATATGGATAATTCAAATCTGCACAGCTGAGATATATGGTATACATATGTATTTCATACCTACTAGCCAGTGTTACTCAAGCTGATTTTTGTACAAAATTTATTTCTCAAAGATTTTAATTTAACATGTGGATTGATAGATATGTAGTCTTATTAAATGAGCAAGACAGTTTTTCAATTTGAAACAAAATTAACTTAACCTGACCTAACCTAAAAATGTAGGTTTTTTAACTCACAAATCAATGTCAATATTATTCAAGGTTACCCGATTTCAAAGGAAATATTTGAAAATATACACAATCCCCCTGGCCGTCACACATGTTCCTGGTTACTTGGTCTAGAGGTGAGGTTCTGGCTATTAGGTACAAAGTAAATAATTACATGAACAATGTGACAGTGTCAGCCCATAAAGGAAGGATGAAGACAGGAATTTCCTTAGTACTTTTGTATTTAATAATATATCTTCAGAAGGATCAGGAGCCTTCTGAAGATGTATTATTAAATATGAACGTACTTAAGGAAATTCCTGTCTTGATCCTTCCTTCATGGTTTGACATGGTCAAATTATATATATACAGTATACATATATATATATAATTAATATATTGGATTAATATATATACACAGTATATATTATATATATATTTTTTTTTTTAAATATCCAGAGGTTCAAAGGAAGGAAGGAATGAGGATCAAAGTTAGTGTCATGTTGCTTAATTCCTGACAATCTCCAAATTCATTCAATATTACATAAATGTTAGCAGGATAAATACTGTTATTTCATGGGGAGAAGTGTAAACATTCACTCCTGCAAACTCAACTATCAACTACCTTTCACATTTCACCTTCATTACAAGTTTGAAAATTATCTTAATTTTAATAAATTTCCTCAAATATCTTTTAAAGAGCAATAAATTAATAACATCTACACTCCTTAAACATGGATCAACTGCAACAATTTAAAGGTTTACTTCACAGTAAACCTACAAAGCAGCTTCTCAAATTATACACATATATACATCCTATACATCCCTGTGTATATACACATATGCATCCATGTGTATATACAACCTATGCATCCATGTGTATATACAACCTATGCATCCATGCATATATATATCCTATGCATCCATGTGTATATACATCCTATGGATATGTGTATACACACATCCTATGCATGTGTATATACATACAATGCATGTGTGTATACACATCCAATGCATATATGTGTATATACATCCAATGCATATATGTGTATATACATTCAATGCATATATGTGTACTGTATATACATTCTATTTATGTATATACAGTACATATACTGTATAGGATGTGATGTCCCCAGTTTAACCTTCCAAAATATGCCACAAATCAAAAGTGTAAATTTCACTTTACACACAAAAAAAAACTTAATAGTTTTTAATATTATTATTGAACACATCTTTAAAATTGGCATCATTTCACCTAAAAGTTGGTCAACCTGATGGACTGTTTGCAAGTTTGCATCTCCCGCGTTTACTTCTTAATTACGCCGCATCCATAGTCTAACCTCATTCCTTTTGAATAACTTTGAACATATACACACTTTTTTTTGTACATGATGAATCATTAAACAAAAATAAATAAACAAAAAAAGCAGTACAGTATATTCTTTTTCATTTTATCTGATTATATTATACTTACAATTGTTTTATAAGCACTAATACACAATTTAAATTAAATAATAAAACTTTCAGATACTTAGCAAAATAATAATAATAATAATAATAAAACACTTGCAAAATTACTCTCCTCATAGATAAAATAGGCTAAAAAATGTAAATAGTGGATGCCAAAGTCCATTACAAACATTTGCAAAATGAATATTTAATAAAATTCATGTATTGCAGGAAGTTAAAATCTTCAATAAATTAGGATGTTTTAAAGATCTGGTAAGAGGGCATTTCCATTATTACCAAAATCAAACATTTGTGAATTAATATAATTTTCATTAAAATTTCTAGACACCTGCAAAATAAACACGATAGATAATCTCTCACCATCTCTTCTGAGAATGAAGCTTGCACTAGTAAGATCACATTCAACAGTTTCTTCATTTTATGTACCAAAACCAATGTCAGTTTTAAAAACTAAAAAAAGAATCAGATATATAAAAAAACTCCTGATCTCTGCTGGCAAATAATTTTGTTAGTCCCAATTCACAGTGCAAAAATTCACCAAATTTAATTTTTCAGTCGTGCCCTTTTTTCCAATTTTCAGCTCTCTCTAAACATTGCTGTTTTCTTCGGAGTAATTTTTCTTTCCTCCTTAATCTACTACTATTATGTATTCTGGCTATCTCAAACTTTTAATATATATTCGTACGTCTCATCATTAAAGCAGCTGGTAACTGCTCTGCTAAGTAGACAGCTAAGACAACATGCTAAATTCTTTGGCAAAAGTTCTAAGCGTTGCTGTAGAATATTTAACCTGAATGTGTGTGTGGAGATGTACAGTGTGCTACCCAGGTGGCTGAGGAAGATTTTGGCATATTGCTAACCTGCACTCATCAACTAATACTATGTCAAGATACATTCTTTGTCAAGAACAAGAACAAAATTTATCATTTGCAAGACCTACACAAGATTGACTACAGGCACACAATTTTGATATTCATGCTTATTTAAGCTCAGAGTACTTCAAGTTAACTCTCCATTTTCAAAAGCTGCTTCTACATAAATTATCAGCTTTAATTGCAATGGTAAAAATCATTGCAAGTATTGTCACCATCATATAATATCAAAATTATGTCATTCATTTTCACGAATTTTCTTTACAAAGTGTTAACTTTCAATTTCTGAATGACATCCAAATAAAATGTTAAATTTTTTTAAACTGTAGCAACTTGGGTTACCCTTGATTCAGCCTGATGCATAATTATGATAGTACCTATTTTTTTTCTCAATAAATTAAAATCATTCACGTTTATGGAGGCAACAATGAGACAGACTCTAGCCATCTACGTCTTTAAAGCAGGGAAGAAATTATGAGTTTTGTTTAACTTATCATACAATGTAAGCTGGCAACACATCACTCTGCAGTATTAATCTGGCTAAACAATCCACACTTTGAAGGAACAAACTAGGAACAAACACTATTAATCTTAGGTGCTTTGAGCTATGGGGCATCTCTAAACTGTGCACAGTGGGACTACAAAACATGCATGATTTTTGAAAGGCTTACATACTTTCCCTTTTTTCATTATGAACTTGACAATTATTGAATAAAATACATACTGTATATTCTAATATAATAGGAAAGGAATTATTTATCTAGATTTCATATTCTAACTGAGCATACTTAGAAACCTTGCCCCAAGACCTCTGAAGCTTAAATAGCCTCCATGTGACAAATAATAAACATGAGAAAAGAAAAAGAAAAATCAAACACATTTAAATGATCAGGAGAGAGAGAGAACTCTTTTACAATTTTTAATAAAAGTAATTTGTCTATGAATTATAGAATGTGTTAACAACAAGCATTTGGTTTAAAATCATTGTTACTCAGCATCCAAGTGTATATTAATATGTCTCACAACCACTACTTACTCTGCTGGCTACCTCTCACACGCCACTTTGACTTATGTTATCCAGTCAATTTGTTACTCGACTGGCTTATCTAATCATATACATATAACTTCATACATTCCATATATTTAGTAGAATTCTACCAGTATAAAAATTGTGCTTACCAGTTATCATAACCAAAATCTATAGCTTCATTTTCTGGTATGGTATCGATACAATTTGGACCAACTTTACCCGAATTTAAGGCCCCCAGGGTGCAATATGATCTATTAGTAAAGATAACAAATTTACTGTATACTACAGAAGAAACTTTTTTTTTTGTATATAATTCGTTGACCTTTGCTACATACAATCTTAGATTCAGGTAACGATGGTAAGGTGTGTAGGTGGGGCAGAAACACATGGAAAAATTCCGAAATTTTTGTGCTAGAATTGTTACAGTTGAGAATAACCACGGTAATGTTCAATGCCATGCAAGGCTGATTTACTCCTCAAGCTACTACATATTTCAATACTTAAAGGATCATGTATATTTGTTTAGTGCAACAAAAATTTGTTTAAAAAACTCAGCAATGAAATATGAGCTTGTGGCAAGAATAAGACAAGCAATTTCCTTAAGAATGATTCTCTACAAAATTGCTGTGGAGGATAGATATGAAATGGCACCAATAATTAACATAATACATGGCTGGCTATTCATTTTAGCGGGAGGATCACTTCAAAGAATAATATTGGCATAACTAATGACTGGGATACAAGCCACAGAAATAAGTACAATTACTGTATTACTAGTGGCTGGCCAACCATCATCACCTCCCTCAGTCTTTGCCATATGCGCCCAGGCCAACCTAGCCATGCCAGCTGGTTTTCATAGTTCTGAACAATGTTTCATTCACAGTCTCTGTCTAGATACAGTCTGGGAAAACCTGACCAAAACTAGGTGGGGCACCCTTTAAGAATAAGGGATACACAAGAGTGGACACCTTTTGAGAAGAAAGGGTACCAAGGATGGGAGGTATTTCAGCAACCACCTAGGTGTGGTACGGCGCAACATATGTAGCAGGGAAGAGTCCCCTACGGTTACCCATTTCACCAGTCCACCAATGCTGGTCTGATCGGTCTGTTACGGTGATAACATCGCCTCGCTTAAATTCCAGCTCCCCATGTTCTTGTGGAGTGAAGTCATACAAGGCTTGCACTAGAAACTGAAAAGATATAATGTTCTCATTTTTTGTCTCAGTATTTATGATCTTGTACAGTAAAAATACAACACTAATAACCATTACACAAAGAAATCTCACACTAATGTGATATATCAATGAGAAAATCAATTGGAACAATGCAGCGACTTGAACCAAGCAATCTGGGTACTCCAAGCTGCGCACCTTACCCCTGTACCACAACATGGTAAAGGTTATAACCCTTACCATGTCATTGTACAGGAGTAAGGTACATAGCTGGGAGCACCCAGATTGCTTGGTTCAAGTCACTGCATTGCTCCACTTGATTTTCTAATAGCCATTATTATTTACTATATATTGTGGTGTACAGTAAATATTTTGTCAACCCACTCAAGTGACATTCCAACAGAATATATGATGTAACAAAAGGATTCTGATCCACTAAGTGATCATATGCAACAGAAACATTGTAAAAACAAAGAAATTCTTGTCAGACCAGAATTGAGGTGCCTACAAAAAAATACTCATCACACCATATCAGCCCAATTATAAAGTCCAAAGCTAGGTATGCATCTTACTGCCTGAAACGCTGCGCATACTAGTGGCTTTACAAGATTGTAATTACTATACAATGTATCCTCACAATCCCAATGTACCTTCTTGTATATATATAAATAAATAAATAAATAAAATAAATAAAATGATAAAAAAAAAAAAATCACAAAAATTCTTTACGTGAAATCTACTCACCCCTCCAAACAAGGTACAGTAACCCCAACTAAATAGTCAACACATCACCACTTTAAGTACCATGATCATACAGCCCAAGGTCAAGAAAGGTAAGGGTCTTATCTTGACATTAAGAAATTTAATGTTCTATATTTGTCTACTTTTATTTAAAAATAATAAAATTTAGTAATTCTTCATATACAATACTGTACTTTAACACTTTAGTCCGGGCATGACGCAGCACTGCGTCATCCGTTTACTGTCGGTAATCTCGGGGATGACGCAGCATTGTGTCATCCATTAAAATAATTGCCAAAAATCAGGTTTTTTTCCGATTTTGGGGGGACTGTTTGGTAACTGTCAACAAGCCGAATGCAATCTGTGACTACAATACAAACATGAAAGGTGTTGATCACTTTGACCAAATGATCAAATATTATCACTTCATAAGGAAAACTCACAAATGGATGAAGAAAATGACCATCTATTTTGTGCAAATGGCTATCTACAATGGTTATGTGATGTACAACTACTCCACAAAAAATACTAAACTATAATACTACATATACTAAAATACTAAATACTAAACATTTGTGGGCAGGAATTGGGAGTGTAGCTGGAAGGCGTCTGGGCGCTCACTCGCGGTTAACACGTGGCCCGTCTTCAACTCGTCGGCGGGTGGAGCGTGACCAGGTTTTTTATTTTATATGCTAATGTTCCTCTAGAGAATTCTATTGCAAACCCATTGATACCAAAATGAAAGACCTAGGACGACAACTGAGGTGACCAGAGTGAAAAGAGTGAACACATTTTATCGCTTTTGCGTGCTCCTGGGTAACTCATTCGCACTTTCTCTGTTTGCTGCGGGTAATTAGCCGGGCTTTTGGAGTTTATATGCATTTAGTGCTGTAGAAAATTCTATTGCGAACACAATGACACCAAATTTAATCTCGTAGGACGAGAATTAAGGTGACAAAGTTGAAGAGAGTATACACTTTTCAGAATTAACGTGCGCTCCCGTGAAACGCTGGGACCCAAATCGCACAGTTGAGGGGTAGCGCGCGGGGCACGCCAAAGTGTTAAGAACATTGATTATTGACTTAGTTGTGTTAGTTTAGTTTAGGTTAGGTTAGGTAGGGTTGGTTAGGTTCGGTCATATATCTATGTTAGTTTTAACTCAAATTTAAACATATTAACTTATACTTAATGAAATGGACAGATTTATCATTTCATAAGAAATTAAAAAAAAAATAAAAAATCAGGAAAACTTTGCTTATTAGGTAGATCGGCTCTTGCATAGTAGGCTGAGTACGACATTCTGGCTACTAGGTACAACATACATATATATATATAACATAACGCATTGGAGGGAATGTAGGTCCCCTCCAATACAGTTTCTGTGTGCTTTTCTCCTACCACCCCCTTCCCTTTTTTTTTTTCCAAAAAATAAATAAATATATATATATATATATATATATATATGTCGTACCTAGTAGCCAGAACGCACTTCTCAGCCTACTATGCAAGGCCCGATTTGCCTAATAAGCCAAGTTTTCCTGAATTAATATATTTTCTCTAATTTTTTTCTTATGATATGATAAAGCTACACATTTTATTATGTATGAGGTCAATTTTTTTTTATTGGAGTTAAAATTAACGTAGATATATGACCGAACCTAACCAACCCTACCTAACCTAACCTAACCTATCTTTATAGGTTAGGTTAGGTTAGGTAGCCGAAAAAGTTAGGTTAGGTGAGGTTAGGTAGGTTAGGTAGTCGAAAAATAAATAATTCATGAAAACTTGGCTTATTAGGCAAATCGGGCCTTGCATAGTAGGCAGAGAAGTGCGTTCTGGCTATTAGGTACGACACATATATATATATATATATATATATATATATATATATATATATATATATATATTTTATTAAATATGACCGAAAAAGTAAGATTAATAATTCTAACACGAATTTTCTCAATCTTTCGTACATTATGCTTCACTGTTGGAGGTAAATCAAAAATCACTTCTCCAAAATTCATTTTTATTTCTAGTCTGACGCGACACGGGCGCGTTTCGTAAAACTTTTCGTTTTAACGCGTTTCGTTTACGAAACGCGCCCGTGTCGCGTCAGACTAGAAATAAAAATGAATTTTGGAGAAGTGATTTTTGATTT
The DNA here is from genome assembly GCF_040958095.1 of Procambarus clarkii. NCBI lineage: Eukaryota > Metazoa > Arthropoda > Malacostraca > Decapoda > Cambaridae > Procambarus > Procambarus clarkii. The sequence continues at coordinate 21,239,096 of NC_091159.1, forward strand.
ACCTCCAACAGTGAAGCATAATGTACGAAAGATTGAGAAAATTCGTGTTAGAATTATTAATCTTACTTTTTCGGTCATATTTAATAAAATATGTCTACAGGAAAGACTGCTACCAAAATATACTAATATATATATATATATATATATATATATATATATATATATATATATATATTTATATATATATTTATATTTATATTTACAAAAATAAATAAGGACTATTTCCAAGACTTTATAGAGGCCATTCAAGGTCAATACTAGAATATACAGCACCTGTGATGAAAGCTGCATCTTGTGAAGCACAAATCTTGCAAAAAAGAGGCAAGGTTTTCAACAAGCCACGTCTGAACTGATGATGATTAAGCTCCGAGGACAACTAATGTTAATTTAATCTCACAACCTTAAAAAAGAAATAGAAGGAACTGAGACGATATGATTACTACATGTAAGAAACCATGGGAATAGATATGATGGACAAATGCAGCCTATTTAAATTAAGAGAAAATAAAACAAATAGGTGGTAACTGGAAACACAAAGGAGTTGAAGAAAGTCGAGAAACAAGGAAATACTCGTACTGTGTTAAGAGTGGTACACACATGTAGTGCGCACTGAAAGCCCCTTCCATCCACAACTTTTAATGTCCAATGCAGCAAATAACTTGAACATCAGTAAAGTTACAATAAAATGCAATGGGTACGAGAAGGCTAATAGGCTGATAAAAACTCTAGCTTTAACACAAAGCGTAAACAAAACCATCCTTCTAGTATGCGAAACCTTAAATGTCAAACGCATTCAGATTTGACTGTGAAGTACTGTATATAATAATCAATTACCACTCGTTACATCCCATCAAATCTCTGTATGATGTACTTACAAATATGGAACTGCACAACTAACATAACTGTGACTTCTCATAAAACACTCACCTCTTCTGGAGTCATGTCCTTGAGCTTGATATCATGTGAGCGAGAAACTGAGGCTGATCGGTGATATTCTACCAGTTCATTTAAGGAGTTGAATTTAACAACCCATAGGAAAAACTTGCCTTGCGCATCCCGTAGAACTTTAAAGTGTTGTACACCATCGCCACATCTACAAAGAGATTTAAATACAAAATAATTTATTTTAAGACAAGTATAGTAAATACATTTAAATACAGTATTTGTAATACAGTATTGAGTATGAACTGAAACAAGACCCAGTAAACTCACTTAACACAAACTAATTCAAGAGAGTAAATCACCTAAATTTTGTTGTATTTTCTACACACACACACAATAAAATGCAGATGAAATAATGTTTTTTTTTTAGATTTAGTACAGAGAAGTGTCAAAATAAAAGGTGAAATAGGTATTTTGGCCTTTTGTGCCACTGAAATAGACATCTAATAGTGATGCTCTAAACCCAAGAGAAAATCTAATATCTGTCGATGAGTATAACTATTTGAAAGTACATGGGAAAAGAAGGAATTTGAAATGTTAATGGAGGGATGCTTTAGAAAATATTAGAGGGTTAGGAAAAGAGAAACTAGACATTCTGACTGTAGCTAATTGAGGGAGGTATTTTCAGGACTTATGACGACCATATTTCCCAATACAAAGTACATTATGGATACTTGAAGTAATTATCAAAAGAAGGCACCAAACCGGGAAGGCTATGTAGCACCATCAAATGTGCGGAATAATCAGAGGGTGCTAAATATCACTAAGGATGCCAATACGAGAACGAAAACGCATAAGGCGAACGATATCAAAAGTATCCGAGTCACCAAGAATTCTATTGAGGGACAGGCGACTGCGAAGGGCGGTCGGAAAGCAAGACACACGGTCGTCCTGGAAGTCAGGACATTCAAGAAGGACATGCACGACCGTAAGAGGGACAATGCTAATAGGACAATAAGGAGCAGGGCGGCGCTCCATCAAGTGACCATGGGTTAAGCGAGTATGGCCAATATGCAACCTCGCCAGAGCTGTTTCCCATCGCCGGTTACGGTGGTAGGATATGGATACTTGAAGAAAACTGTCCAATCATCAGCCAGATCCCCACATTCATGCATAGGCTGGCTATTCAACACAACAAACTTCAGACTCTTGTTTATGAAGGAATGTGTTGTCTGAAGTCGAAAGGCATCTGGTATTAGGCCTTATCTGGATGCCCCATGGATGAGACTATTGGTATGATGGACAAAGTTTACCAGGATTCAGTTTGTACATTTATGTATAAACAAATTGGCATCTCCATGACCCTTTCCCCCCACCCCCACCTTGGTGTCCCTATTTTTGAACATTATCAGTGCCATTGGAGAAAAAAATAAAAATAAAGTATTTTAAAAAGTTAAAAGTATTTTAACCTGGCTCTTACACCAGACATATGCTGTAGGCACTGTATGTTGCTAACTTCAACTAAGATTTAATAGTCTGAGAAAGGAATGGAGACTCTCACACTTCAGTGTGTGTAAAGATAACTAACACTAAGGAAAGGTATATGCCTTAATGCTACAACCACCCTGTTCTTTCACTAGCCCATCCTCTCCAGTTGTCACATCACAAAATGATATACAGTTCAAATTGCCTGAACATAACCTTACCTGACTGATGAACTTACATATAGAAAATATGGATGTTTGTGAGCCATTTTGATATACAGTATTATAAATTATATTATATCCACTGGGAATTTTGACATCAAAAAGGGATATATTACTCTAGAGGACATGTTGCTTTCACACAGCTCAGCGTTGTAAGTAGACTGATGAGGAACTCGGTAGCAAAGCAGGTCCCATTTACAGCACACACACACATGAATGGTTATGTGACGGTCATGGAAATATCAGAACAGTATAGATGAATTGCCATACTTCCATTGATGAAAAGGTGTACTACACCTTTTCATCATTGTACTGTACTACAAAATCTGTTCCATCAATGAAACTACATTATAGAAACTTTTTCAACATCTCACAAGATGGAGAAGTTACAAATGGCCGAACAGAAATGTGATTCCTATCAACACTGAACAGAAAATACAGCTTGCTAATTTACTGCAAGAATATGAGGACTGTCAACTTGCACTTTAAGAACTGAAATGGAATGCCTTCAAACAGACTAATATTGTCTATATATCTATATATAGGCTCTCTATATATATATTCAGGATGACATAAGGTGCCTGCCAAAGCACAAGTAACAAGGCTCCAAGAAAGCCTACATTATTTCTTTACACAACATAGACTATCACCATACATCATGACTAGCAGCTCTGGAATAATCAACAGATACTGTACTATGACAATCGGTGACAACACACAGGAAGCACTTCTTATCACACTCTTCCTATTATCAACACCCCTGCTTACACCTAGATGCATGTGACCATCAACAAGACCAAGAGACGGCTGCTAGTTTTCACTTACTAGCCCAGATGACCAATGAGAATGCAGAACCTGATTACACTATCCTCTCGACAGTAACCTTTGCTGAATAATGTTCAAACATAAACATCTGGCAGGAGTAAGGCACAGGTCTCCATGGAAAAAAACAATCACTTATGAAAACCAAGCACATCTTCAGCAAAGGTACAAAGCCCGAGCATGCACAACGAGCAAGTCTATGCGTCGTAACACAATCTGAAACACTTTCAGAAACTAGCTAAACAAATCATCAAACAAGTGTTAATGAATTCATCTAAATTTTCACACAGTGAACTGAATGGAGGGTTGAGCAATCATGTGACACAAGATAACAATTGACATTGAAGCATGGCTCAAACAATCTTTGACCTTACAAAGAACTTTTTTCGAGCCCAGCTAGGTGCACCGAGTGCTATAGTTCGTAGATGTCAGTGCATGACTAAAGTTCATAGGAGCTTTCCAAGGAAATTATTTTATAATGCATGAATAAGGACAGAAAGACAGACAGAAGAGAAGAAGGAGAGAGAGAGAGAGAAGGAGAGAGAGAGAGAGAGAAGGAGAGAGAGAGAGAGAGAAGGAGAGAGAGAGAGAAGAAGGAGAGAGAGAGAGAGAAGAAGGAGAGAGAGAGAGAAGAAGGAGAGAGAGAGAGAGAAGAAGGAGAGAGAGAGAGAGAAGAAGGAGAGAGAGAGAGAGAAGAAGGAGAGAGAGAGAGAAGGAGGAGAGAGAGAGAGAGAAGAAGGAGAGAGAGAGAGAGAAGAAGGAGAGAGAGAGAGAAGGAGGAGAGAGAGAGAGAGAGAAGAAGGAGAGAGAGAGAGAGAGAAGGAGAGAGAGAGAGAAGAAGGAGAGAGAGAGAGGAGGAGGAGAGAGAGAGAGAAGAAGGAGAGAGAGAAAGAAGGAGAGAGAGAGAGAAGAAGGAGAGAGAGAAGGAGGAGAGAGAGAGAGAGAGAGAGAGAGAGAAGGAGAGAGAGAGAGAGAGAGAAGGAGGAGAGAGAGAGAGAAGAAGGAGAGAGAGAGAAGAAGGAGAGAGAGAGAAGGAGAGAGAGAGAAGAAGGAGAGAGAGAGAAGGAGAGAGAGAGAAGAAGGAGAGAGAGAGAAGAAGGAGAGAGAGAGAAGAAGGAGAGAGAGAGAAGAAGGAGAGAGAGAGAAGAAGGAGAGAGAGAGAAGAAGGAGAGTGAGAGAAGAAGGAGAGTGAGAGAGAAGAAGGAGAGAGAGAGAGAAGAAGGAGAGAGAGAGAAGAAGGAGAGAGAGAGAAGAAGGAGAGAGAGAGAAGAAGGAGAGAGAGAGAAGAAGGAGAGAGAGAGAAGAAGGAGAGAGAGAGAGAAGAAGGAGAGGGAGAGAGAAGAAGGAGAGAGAGAGAAGAAGGAGAGAGAGAGAAGGAGAGAGAGAGAAGAAGGAGAGAGAGAGAAGAAAGAGAGAGAAGAAGGAGAGAGAGAGAGAAGAAGGAGAGAGAGAGAAGAAAGAAAGAGAAGAAGGAGAGAGAGAGAAGGAGAGAGAGAGAAGAAGGAGAGAGAGAGAGAAGAAGGAGAGAGAGAGAAGAGGGAGAGAGAGAAGAAGGAGAGAGAGACTTCAGGTGGCATAATTTATGGCGACTTATTACGAGAACTCGTCTAAGTGCAGATGGCATATTGTATGGCAGAAAAGTGACTGGGTAAATACAGTAAATAACAAATTGGTAAATAAACACGGTGGGTTTGAAACCTTGAATATTTGCAGTTTGACAGCTAGCGGTAAAGGTTCATAAGGAAACATAAGTTCATAAGTTATACTGGTTATGACATTCATCGAGTTGGACAAAGCTTATGACAAAACCAGAAAAATGTGTGTAGAATAATGAGCATGGAGTTTGTGGAATATTTTAAAATAATGTGAAAAGCTTTTTTTATTAAGGATGTAGTACATGCAACTTAGTTGTGTAAGGAATGACTGGTTTGATATTGATATTTGCACACACCAGGGATGTGTGATAACTCCATGGGTTTTCAATGTACTGTACTGTATATATAGATGGGGGTCATGTGAGTTCAAGGGTGAGAAAATATAAATAAGTAAATAAATAATTCGATATATATAAAAAGCTGAAGTTGTATTTATATAGGTAAGACTGCTAAAAATACACAATCTAGAACCCAGACATACAGAAGTAGATATAATAAGTACTGCACTGTATTCACCCAAATGTGCTCGCAGAGTCGAACACTAGCTTCGGTTGTCTAATGCAGTGACTACCCCCATTTCTTGTTGTATATACTTTTGAAATTATTTATTTTGTTAGCTTCTATCCCTCAATTTAGTACATTCAATTTGCTAACTACCCTTATGCAAGAAACGTTTCTTCTAACATCCTGTTAATTAAATGTGCCGCAAGTTTCCATCCACGTTCCCTCTTTTTATCAATCTTTACACTGAACACGTCCTCATTATCCGTCTTGACAAAACCCCCCCAATACTCTTGCACTGTACATCATTATCATATCTCAAGTTTGTCTATCTTTTAAGTGTGGTTAGGTTCAGCTCACTTCACCTCTCCCATTGTTAAATACAGTACTTCAGTTTGGGTACGAGCCTCATTGCATCACTCTGGACTTTTTCAAGTTTGACTATGTTCCTTGAGGTGGAGGTTCCATGTTAGGATGGTATACTACAGTGTGGGCCTAACATATGTGGCTACCACTACAGCATTCACAAGTACTCCTTCACTACATTCCTAGATAATATTCATATATTTACTACATTATTAAATAAATAATATGAAATATCATTAATATGTTCTTTTGTCTGACACACACAGTGGTGGTACCATTTTATACAGAAAGTAATGAACATTGTATAAATAAACACGCATTCACATGCAGTGGCACTTTGCTAGAACAAACTAATCGGGAGCGAAAGTGTTCCAATTTACCAAGGATTCTGGTCCATCAAGTGTTTTCATAATTTTTTTTTTCCTTTTTTCACTGACAAATTATTTAACTTTTCATGGAACCCCAAATGATAGAATATATATCCTTGCACATAATAGACAACAAATGATGTACTGTATGGGATCACCTTAAGAGACTACTGGGGAGCGCACTTAATTTGTTCTACAGAGGATTCAGATCCTAGCATTTCACAATTTTTCACATTGTGGAGAAAAAAGAAAAAAATCTGACCCAGAATGATAGAACACATACTGTACAAGTACAGTACAGTATTTAAAAAAAAAAAAGTGTGATATTTATAAAAAATCTTCTTAAATATACTGTACTTGAATTATTCTTTATATTTTGATTACTCAAGCATTTTTCAATTTGAACCATTGCCAACCTATCTGCTTCACTTGGCCCTCCCCAGGCTTGGTAACTTTCTTCAATCCATTTAGCCTCTTTTCCCATGTTAACCCTTAGGCAGCGGTCATCGTTAATTGTTTATTCACGGTGAAATGCAGATATCATCGTATGACCATTTAAACAATTATTCTCTGGGTTTTACATGCATGATGCAAATATGGATATAATAGCTGTCTGTGGATGTAAATAAAAACAAACAAGTTAAACATCCGAGGATAAAACAGGAAGCGCCAGCAAAGTCAAGCACCAGGCGTCCACACATGCCAGACAGACTAGCAGTCTCTCCACATAGTATAATTATAAATACAGTACTGTATTCAGTTATTTTCGTGTCTTACATTTTGCATACAAATTAATAATTATATAATGAAAAATTATTAGTACAGGTATTTTTGTTTGTTTTGTGTATATACGCAGGTATGACCACCATAGCTGCTGTCTAAGGTTAAGAAACCTCTTCTTTCCCTTTCTGCATTATTCTAGCTATTCCTGCTAGTATACAGCTTTTCAACTCACAAATGATGAAATAACCAAAGAAAAATGGTTCAAAATTTAGCACCAAGATTTAGCTGTCACCCACTCACAGGAAAATAAAAGCACTTGGCCAGGACACATTAATTATACTAGAGTTACACACAGGTGGTCACAAACCCAATTACACAACTTTTATTAAATAATCAAGTAAAAAATTTTTTTTTTTGAAATACTAAATGCAATTTATTGACACAGTATTCGCTCACTAATTTGTAACATGGATGGGTGTCTACCAGAGTTATTTGAAATTATTACTGAATTGAACAGTGAAAAATAATTAATTTTTGTTTATCCTACTGAATTCATATTTTTCTTAAATATTAACAGATTTACATTATTATGGCAACATCTTTATATAAATACTATATAGACAACCACGTGCTTTCTGGACACGACTGTATTTATCCGGATATATGCCCTTTTTGTGTGTGTTGAGTTTTTCAGAATAAAACCCAGCAATGAATGTAATGAAATGCCATTTTCTGGGTTAGTCCCAGAGGCTCCCCAGAGCTATCCAGGCTGATAGGGATAGTCCTATCTTTTGGCATCAGTCGATGTGGGTGGAGTACTAGGCCTACCGGGGACCACAGACAGAACCTGGGCCCCCTCAGAGAGGCACGAGCAGCAATGGCCTATAGCAATGCACGTGTGATTTTGGAGCATTCTATAGCTGCCATCGACTGGGACAAACACCCAGAAAGGTAAGCGCCCCAAAACAAACTCCTATTCTGGTGAAACCAACGAAAATAACGAAACAAGTGGACAGAACTCCCCCAAGTGAAAACGAGCAAACAAGCATGACGTTACACGAGCCACGCCGCATGTCTGCGCAGTTCCCCCCTCCCTAGGTGGGGGAAGGGGGAGCCCCAGAACCCTGCACCGGCAATCCACACCTCAGTTCTGAGGCTTTATATCAAAATACCCGAATATTGCTGACTTAGGGAAGGGAGGGTTGCCGAGGAGCCTCCGGGACTCGCCCAGAAAATAGTGTTTCATTACATTCAACACTGGTTTTCTGGGGGGAGCCCCTATGGCTCCCCGGAGCTACTTCACCAAAGACTAAGGAAAGAAGGGGACTTACGCGGAAGGCGGTTGGGGCTTCACACCTCAACTCGAAGTCAAGACAGGCTGCAGCCGCCGACCCAAAACAACATAGGCCTGACTAGGCTCAGGAACATTCAGGAGGTAGCGTGCAGCCAGGACCCTGTTCAACCGCCAAAAACCCCCTGTCCGAATGTCAGCGCAGGACATGTTCCCAAAGACGGCAGCAAGGGCAGCGAACTTACGAACGTCATGGGCACGGGGATAGACCGCAAGGCTGGTTCGACTTAATAACCCTGCGGACGACCTGAGACCTGTACACACAAACAGGGAAGAAGGGAAACTAGATTAACTCAAAGAGCATCCCCGGACACAGAAGCTGTGGCACGCAAATACCGGTGGTAGGGGGGAAGGGGGGGGGGGGGTGCGCTGCAACCGGACATAAAACATGATGCACCCCTGGCCTGACCAACCAACCATTAAGAACTCAAGGACCCCACCGGAAAGCAGCAGTCTCATTTTTTGCCAGAAAAGAAGAAGACAGCTGCAGATGAACAAACCTATCTCCACGACTGAAAGAGCAGAAACCCCTGCGTCGGAGGAGAGCGTGAAGCTCCCGACCTGATCCTCAGAGGCCAATGCCAACAGGAAAAAAAAGAGCCTTCGAAAAACAATCCTGAACCGAAGGGGTCACAACAAATTGAGAAGAGAGATAGAGCACTCTGTCCAAAGACCAGGACGGCTCAGATGGTGCATGAGCAGGTCGGAAGTGAAAAAAACGCACGAAACAGCTTGCGAAATGGCGCAGAAGTAACATCTATACCGAAACCAAGCTGAAGCGGCTCCTCCAGCACCGCACGATACGAGGTGATAGTATTCGGCATAAGATGACTGTCCTGGAACAACCACGAGAAAGGACACCACCTCCCCGAACCGAAAGTGAAGTACATCGACAATGATTAAAAAAGAAACGGAAGGACCGCCAGGAAACTTCATACTGCCGCTGAGACGAAGCCCGCAGGTGGGACACCATTGATGAAGCCACCTGATCACCATACAAATGGTGATAAACTAGAGTCAAAAATAACAAACACGAAGACTCGAGCAGAAGAGCAAACCAGTCTCGTAACGGACCAGGCCGATCTTCTGAAAGAGGCGGTGCTACGGAAAAACCTCAGGGTGCGGACACTGGGCAAGCAGCACCTGAAACCACGGCTGGGCCGGCCACCACGGGGCCAAGAGGACAACTTGCCGCTGGTAAGTCTCCAAGCGAGCCAGGGCCTGAAGCAACAGCTGAACCGGGGGAAGGAGGTACAAGAACCTCCACCTCGACCAGTCCCGCTGAAAGGCGTCGATCCTGACAGCCTCGCGGTCAGGGAAGGGCGCCACATAAACCGGAAGATGCCCCGACCACGGCGACGTGAAGAGGTCCACCTCCGGGCGCTCAAACGTCTAGCAGAGTCAACTGAATGAGTTAGCGTCGACCGTCCATTCCGTGAACAGGGGGAATGAACCTGGACAGGCCGTCCGCCAGGACGTTGGACACTCCCCCGGATGTGAACCGCCAGGAGAGCCAAACCCCGAGAACTCAGCAGACGAGTTACCTGCAGCGACCAACCCAAAAAAACCAAGGACCGCATAGAACCCCCTCGGTTCAGGCAATGAACCACCAGGGAGCAGTTTGAATGGAGCTGGATCGTCGATCTGCAGGCGATTCGAACCCTCCAAAGCGCAAACCACACCTCCCTAACAGTAGAAAAGCGAGAACCCAGTTCGGTCGCAACCGACACCAGATCTGCCACAATAGAACCACGGAGATGAAGGACTGGCAAGACATCTGGAACTAATTTACCCACTATCTAACGGATTTTCTTCCAGATCAGGGGCAGAGGAGTGTCAGACATAATGGTGGAAATGAAAGATCTCCGACCCTCACATTTAGCCATATGGATGGCCCTACGGGCCACTGCACTTGCCCTCCAAAATAAAACAAAAGAAATGGGTGTCCTACAGCCACGGTGTTTCTTCCAGGCTGCACACTTACAGCGGACAGCCCGAGCAGAGTTTGCGTTCCACCAGGGAATGCACTTCTGCATGCCCCTGGAGGTAGAGCGAGGATCAGAGCAGAGGGTAGCATCAAAACCAGCGTCATGAAAGAGGACGATGACTTGGGGTGAGAGGCAGATCAGATAGGTCGGTAAGAGTAGCACGCAAGGTGAAGACATTCCAGTCAGCCCTGGCAAACAGCCACGTAGGGAAGGAGAGGGGAGGGCGAAAAGAAAAGGTGACAAAGATGGGGAAATGGTCACTTATGTAGGCCATCAAAAACCCATTGGGTGAAGTCCAAATAAAGAGAAGACGAGCAGAGAGAAAGATCAAGACAGGAAAGGATGCGATTGTGGAGTCAACATGAGTGGACTCGCCAGAATTCAGAAGAGACAGAAGAAGAGAGGACAAAAGGTTAAAGAAAGCAGCCCGGGGTGTTTGTCAGAACATCACCCCAGAGGGTATGCCGACAGTTAACACTTTGGCGTACCCCGCGCGCCACCCCTCAACTGTGCGATATGGGACCCAAGGTGTCACGGGAGCGCGCGTAAATTCTGAAAAGTGTATACTCTCTTCAACTTTGTCACCTTAATTCTCGTCCTACGAGATTAAATTTTGTATCATTGTGTTCGCAATAGAATTCTCTACAGCACTAAATGCATATAAACTCCAAAAGCCCGGCTAATTACCCGCAGCAAACAGAGAAAGTGCGAACGAGTTACCCAGGAGCGCGCAAACGCGATAAAATGTTTTCACTATTTTCACTCTGGTCACCTCAATTTTCGTCCTAGGTCTTTCATTTTGGTCTCAATGGGTTTGCAATAGAATTCTCTAGAGGAACATTAGCATATAAAATAAACCTGGTCACGCTCCAACCGCCGACGAGTTGAAGACGGGCCACGCGTTCGCTGCAAGTGAGCGCTCAGACGCCTTCCAGCTACACTCCCAATTCCCACCCATTTCAAGCCTTTCTTTCGCAATTTTCTTCCTGGAAGGGCCTTGTTCATGATCACTATCCATCGTGGAGTAAGCGTAGATAGTTTTTAAAGCCGCAGTAAGAAATATAGCCACGGAAAATAGCCGAAATGTTCACACGTTTGAGATGCGAGGGGAGGCGACATTGGTCACAACAGTGGAGCGAAAACAATGGGCCCACGGCGTGTGCCAAGCCACCTGAGGGCCACGAGGCTCAACAAAGAAAAAGGGAAGACATCGGCGCGCATTTTAAAACCAGTCCCCAAAAAATCAGAAAAAAACCTGATTTTTGGCGATTATTTAAAGTGGATGACGCAATGCTGCGTCATCCCCGGCATTACCGACAGTAAACGGATGACGCAATGCTGCGTCATGCCCGGGCGAAAGTGTTAAAATCACCCAAAAGGAGCACAGGCTCTGGTAAGGAGTCCAAAAGGTGTTTAAGATCAGGAAGAGAAAGTGGGACATTCAGGGGGAGATGAATGGAACAGACTGTATACCATTTACTCACACGAGATACGGGCTGCAGAACACTGAATGGGTGACTGAAAAAGTAGGGGGACGAGGGGAATATCAAGACAGATCAGGAGAGCAGTAGAGGCATGGGCCCCAGCAAGAGCTGGAGGGGAAGAAAGAAAGGAATAACCACGGAAGTGACCAGGACGAGTGCCAAGCATCGGTTCCTGGAGACACACACAAAGCGAGGAAAACTGCAAGATCATAAGTTGGAGTTCATGAAAGTTGGTATAAAAACCACAAATATTCCATTGAAGAACAGACATAGACAAAAAGGAGAGAACAGAAACAGAGAAAACAAGGGAGAAACAGGCAAATTAGAACACAGTAGACTAAGGAAGAACAAAATCAAGATCAGTGAAATCAGGGTGATGGGGCAGAGGTAAAGCTAGCAAAGATAACCGAGACAAAGGAACGGGAGGATGGACCAGAGGCAAGTGGACAGAGTCCGGATCGGGGGAGGCAACAGAGAGGAGCGGGCAAGGAAATCGGAGGCAGGAAGAACAGAAACAGGTGAGGGCACCGGAAAAAGGGGCAGCATCCAAGAGAGTACCAAGGGAACCTCCATAGGAGGGACAGGAGACCCCGCCACTGAAAAGGGAGGGGAGGCAGGGATTGTGCCAGAGTCGGAAGGGAGGAATACATTGAAGCCTTTTTACCTGCTAGGGAGGAAGGAGAGGAGCCAGGCTTACGCTTCTGATGGAGAGAGAGAGACAGAGAGGTGTACCATCAGCCATATACTGGCGACCGCCTCGACAGTTTCAACAGAATGGGAATGGGTAACATGAGAATGCTGGGAAGATGGACAATGGCCTGAACAGACAGGTGGCGAGGAGAACTAAGAGACAGAGGGAAGGGCTGAGAAAGAATGGAGCATGAAGGAAATGAGGGCACAGGAAACAAGGAAACACCAGATGGAGAACCAGGAGGACCCTCTGGCCTAGAACGCAAAGGAGAAGACGGAGCAGACGAGGTGGGGTGGAAGTGTCGGGGTCCAAGGCCTCAAAACAGTTGCGAAACTGAGAAAGAGGGAGAGGGCGAGAAGAATGGGAATGCAACACATGAGCATAAGACATGCCAGAGAAAGAGGGAAGACTGCAAACCTGACGTCTAGCCTCAGGATAAGACAAATGATCACGATGCTTCAAACTGAGGGTGGTCTCCTCAAATCTGTAATTCACACATGTGCGGGAGAAGGTAGGGTGGGCATCACTGCAATGGATGCAGAGAGTTTGGGAAGTGCACTCCGTTTTGGAATGACCAGAGGTTCCACGCAAGGGGCAGAGAGAGACCTCACTGTGCACCTGGAGGGACCATGCCCAAATCTCCAGCACTTGCTGCCGAGGCGAGGAGAAGGAATGTACTCCTGAAAGGAGCATCTGGCACCAGCAAGAATGATGAGTGAAGGGACCTGCCAACCAAACGTGACCTTCACAAAGTGGAGAGAGGCTGATGGAGACGACCACGAGGGGATCAAGTGAAAGTATCCACCTGGAGGACAGAATGGCTTTGGGCCTCAAGGATATACTGTACAGTACTTAATATCCTCGTAGCAGTCTTCAAGTTCCCTGTCACCAGTCACAACATGGTGTGGGAGAAGAATTGTGCCAATGCAGGCATTCAACCAGGCATTTTTGAAGATCCGAACAGGAGTCTCCCCAATTCAGGACAACGAAGCCAAGCGAGCCACCGCTTCCTGAGAAGGGGCTGCAACAACACGGGTACCCGTACAAGTGGGGTTAAAGGTGACCAACATATCCACCGAATCAGCAAGGTGCTTCTGGAGAAATAAATCATCGGGACAAGTAGGGTCAACATGATTAAGACCAAATACTTAGTCCATGTAGCAGGACCAAACAAAGCCTCAAACGGAGATTAGGAAGAAATCAAGCACGAGCGAGTGCGGAGGTGACGACGCCAAGCACCCCCTGTAAGAAAGGGAGTAAAAGGCACATTTGCGACTAGAGATTGAGTCACGCCAGGTGATGAGGTTGTCACCACTGGGGGCATGGGGCTCAACCAAGTCACAGAGGCGGGAGGGGAGTAGAGAGAGGGGCAGCCGGGAGAGTCCGAGAAGGAGCATGGTCAGGGCCCATTGTAGCGGGGACTACAGAGCCCGGTCTTCCAACACAGTCTAACTCGGGGGCTTGGTTGCCCACCTCACAAGTCTAGAAAGTGAATAGAGGGTCAATAATCAGTATAATAATAATGAGGTAATTATCTCATTCATGAATAAGCCCCCCCATACCCACCATGGAGCTACAATTAGAGGATAGGACACCCGACAAGATGGGCCCCCCCAGGAGTGCATCGTGAGAATACGCTCCACAATCACCACGTTAAGAACCGTCAGTCTGCCGAGATCGGGTTCAGCAACGAAGGCGAGGATTGACAATAAAAGCATCTCCTCGCTCGCAACATCGAGTACCACAGTTCTACGGGTGGGGGTGCACCTCCTCAAACACCCAGGTGTCAAAACAGAAGAGGTCCGAAAGAATAATCAAGAATGGCAAGGTCAGAGGGAAAATGAGAATTAGAAAGGAGAAGAGAGGGAAGGAAAAGTTAAAGATAAGGAAGAGAAAATAGCTTCTAGCAAAATTAGTGAGGACGGCAGCAGGAGCACAAGGCTTCAAAAGAACAGAGGACTGCCCCGTGGAGCATCACACCCCGGCAGCCACCCACTAAGCACCCTCACGACAACAACGGGCTGGAAAAGGAGGGGAAGGCATCCGGAAAGCATGTAGTCATCTATCAATGAAAATGAACTTGCAGAAGTACTAACTTACCTTGGAGAAGTTGAAAGCTGTCTTCATCACCCATACTGCATTATATTTTACAACACAAATATAGTTCTATACATATTACAACTAAAGGATTTAAACACTGCATATATTTTACATGAAAATATAAATTAAAAAAAAAATGACTATAAGCAGGTTAATCAACCTAAACTGAGTTACTGTACAAGTACTTGGTAAACTCAGTTCTGACTGAAAGACACAAAGGCTTTGCTGGTTGAAGGCCTTTAGCATTAAGATCTTATAAAATAAATCTTATTTTTGTCATTGGCCTCCTTTATGGTCAGTTCTTTGCCCTGCCTATAGTAAGGACAAACTTCCAAAATATTGATTTTCACTGTTGGAAGCATAATTACTCAAATGATGAAGGCATTCAAAGAAAAAATGTATTTGGCAGTATAATGTAGCTTCCTCCTCCTTGTTTCCAAGGTAGTTTGGGTACCATTGTACCAGTTGGGGTTGACATTTTACAGTCACCAACAGGTAGCATAACAAAGCCTAGGTACCAGTTTCGAAGGCCAAAGAACCTGGTTAAATATTAAAGAATTGCCATTTTTTCAGAGTGCCTAGAAAAATTAAATTTTTTTCTTGGGCACCAGAGAGTAAGGAAGAGGAAAGCTAGAATGAAAGAGAGCTCAAGAAAAAAAGGAAAATTGCATCAATATAAAAAAGCCTTCAATATCATCTCCCATAAAATACAACAGGAGTGTGTCCAGTTGGCAGGGATAACTGGGAATAGATTCAATCAAGCAAGAAAGTTGTGTACCTCTCACAGCAAGAGACAGCATAAGAGCAAGTGGGGTTACACAAGGATCAATCATTGCACCATTATTCCTGACCTACCCAAAGAGGTAAGGCTCCTACATGTCAATGTTGGTAAATAATGCACAGTTAACAATAACAGCAAAGTAAGTAATTATCAAAATAAGGCACCAAGCTGGGAAGACTATGTTGCACTGCCTGTGTCATTAGATAATAAGAATGTATTAAATATCACTCGAGATTCCAAAATGAGAACAGGAGGACATAATGTGAACGACATTAAAGGTATCGGATTCACCTGTGATTCTAATGTGGGGCAGACAAACTCCAGGGACATTTTGAAAGCAAGATACTTGAATGAGAAGGGCAAAGACTGAGGAGGAATGCAGGCTGATACAGAATGATCTAAAATTGCATTAATGAGCAAGGAAATGGCTACTCGAATTCATTCCCAGCAAGTGTAAACAGAATGGGAACAGGGGAAAAGAAACTAATAGTTTTACCTGTATAGCATAAAAAAGAAGGAAGTTTCAAGAATCAGAAAGAGACGTACCTGGGTATAGAAGCTATACTATCTTTAATCCCTTTGTTGCAGCAGTTGTGTTTGCCCATATCATTTTTTAGGTCAATACTAGGATAAAAATATAGCATATATAATCCTTTCTTATATTTTTTTTTAATATTTGTGTTCTTGCCTTTTTATTTTACATTTCCAATAATAAAAACAATGCTATTTTCACATTAACATTATAGAACCCATAATGACAACTGAATCCTGAACAAGAATGCTTTGTTTACAACAGATTTAGAGCCATCGCATAAAGTAACATTTGATTATTACTGTCAAACCAGACTTAAATTCAGATTCTGAAGGCCAGATACCTGGACAAACATTCCATGATGTTGAAAATATTGTTTTGATACTTTTTTTACAAAACTTCCCATCACAGTGAACAATAAATTTTTGTGAAGCATGCGTTTCTGCTTATCACAGCGAAAGAGTTAATGCTGGAAGCGTACACAACCATAAAAGTATTGGCAGCTTGCATAAATCTCACAAAAGCAGCCTTAAACAGAAAAAACTTATGGTGAATCATTAAGAACACACTACACAGCATATGTTAGACCAGCCCTAGAATATACACCACTTCATGCAACTCTCACCTTGTCAAATACGAAATTAAAAATAATTGCCTTGATCTTGTATCATGAAATTTAATATAAGATCAGGGCAAGAGATAAAACAGCTCGCTTATAATGACAGGCTGAGAGAGCTCAATCTGACAACACTAAAACAAGATACAGTACTAAAAATAGGCAAGGTGGAAAGTGATAGTAAACAAAGGGTGGGAATTTGTAACAAAATGAGATACATGTACTGTACTGTAAGTGTAAACAAACTCGTATACAAAAAAGGTAGTAAGCAAACTAGGAGTGGAGGTAGTGGAAGCCACCTAAATTTACAGCTTTAGGAGCAACCCTAGAACATCAACAAGAAGAATGAAGACACCAAATATTGTAGCTATGAGACGGAACCCTACTCCTCCACAAGCACTCACAGGTATACATATATGAACATCTCTAAGGAGTCTTTTATGCTCGAATTGGAACACTGTGAATCTTAAGGATCAAACATTACCAAATAAAAGGTTGAGTGAAATAAAAGCGATTCCAGCATAGATAAGAAAACGAATGGTAGAAGTGGATGCAATGAAAGTTCAAGGGTTATGACAAGATGAATGTGCTACAGAGGCAAGGGTAGGGAAACTGTAGCTCCCTTGATTGCCAAAAAGCATTCAACACTATCCTGCACATGAAGCTTTTATGAACTAAAAAACAAAGCTGATGTAACTGGAAAATTGCTAGGATGGCTAAGTGTATCTCGAACAAGAAACAGAGTCACCGTCAGGGAAATCCAAGTGCCAAGATGTCATGAGCCAGGTACAATAATTATCAATACAGTACTGTAGTATCTTGAGGTTATCTTGAGATGATTACAGGGCTTAGTGTCCCCGCAGCTCGGTCCTCGACCAGGCCTCCACCCCCAGGAAGCAGCCTGTGACAGCTGACTAACTTCCAGGTACCTATTTACTGCTAGGTAACAGGGGCATCAGGGTGAAAGAAACTCTGCCCATTGTTACTCGCCGGCACCCTGGATCGAACCCGGGACCACAGGATCACATGTCCAGTGTTCTGTCCGCTCAGCCACCGGCTCCCCCCTGGATAGTAGGGTCCATCCAATGTGTAAACGATGACAGGAGACGAATACAGCAGAAAATTTTAGGAATACCTAGACATGTCATAGATAGGTGGAAATAGAGTGTGGCAACTAGACCTGAACTTTCACATATGTAAAGTTACAAGAATACCGTACAAGGGTAAAAAGACCCAAGGACAAATAAAAGATCAAAAGAAGTCAGCTTCCCTTCCCAATTCATAGACTGATCTGGAAATAATATAACCCCCAAATTTGACAGCAGAGGAACATATTAGCAGTATATATATATATATATGCTGCATACACAAAAATTGTTAAGTCTGAATAGCTTTCAGGAACCTTGACAAGGAGGCCATCACAACAATGTATACAACTTATGACCCACCTTTGAGTATGCAACTCTGGCCAGGAATCCCCACCTGAAAAGAGCATAAAATAAAACTAGAAAGTCTAGAGAAATGCGACTAGGGCTTGTTCCAGAACTAATGGGACTACAGCAAATGCTTGACAAGATTCATCTTCTCTTCAATACAGTATGCTGCAAACACATGGAGGTGGTGAAATATGATGTACAAAACATTGAGAGTTGACCAAACACCCATGTTCAAAATGAGAACCAATTGAACTTGGAAACAAGACACAAATGAGCCACAGAGATATAAGTAGACAATCTCAGAACTAGAGCTGCAAATACTGTAAATGGAATGAGGTTGAAGAAAAGATTTTAAGAGGTAAATTCAACAGTTTAAAAAGATGTGAAGAGAAACATTAAGGAAAGTAATTACATTAATTAACTAGTGGCTAGAAAGGATGGTCTATGAGAAATTGCTCAACTCTGCAAGCAAATCTACTCATATCCGAGTACTGTACAACTAAATGAGAACACACACACACGATATAGAGGGCACACTACTCAACTGGATGAGAATTCTTGCCTGGAAGAAAAATGGAAGTGACACAAGCAAAGTTGTCAGCATGTGGGAACGTTACTGTACTAGTGGTGTCATACAAGGATGAGCACGGGTTCCAATTACACATTCACCGTATGCAAGAATGATTTGTCGAGGACATGAACAATTACATGAACATGGTTGCAAATTAAACAAAGATTTTGATGAAAATAAGTACTATTTAGTGGGACCTTGCTTGAATGGACTGTAGTGGACTGGAACCCTTAGTGGGCCAGAGAGAATCTGCTAACGGACAATTTCTTGGCAAGCCGTAATGAAATGTCTGCTTCACCAAACTGTGCTGGTAGAGAGCAACTTAATTAGTAGTGTCACTTCATTTGTATATTAAAAATTGTGCAATTGAATTTATTAATGGTACTTTTTGTTATGGTTCTAACCCTAATATTGCACCTTGTAATTTTACCCTCTGACTGATAGGACCACTTGCATTTAGCGAGTTTTAGTTATTTTCTTTATTTTATTTTGTTTTTTGTTTAAAAGATGTTTATCAGTGGTAGGTAGAAGAGGGAGTATCTTAACATGGAAGAAAAGCCTAGACTGAGAAACGTCAGTAAGTCTGGGGAATGCAAAATGAAAACTGCTCAAGAAATTAAAGAATAAGGAGTTAGATAAGGCTGCTTATAAATGATTTATGAAGCAGCATAGCATAGAAATTTTGTACAGCATTTGTTTTGGGTTGAATACAGTACTGCTAAACTGTATACCAACACTTTCTTATAATCCTTTACCTTTAAGTATATTTAAAATGTATACAGAACAGTACAAGAAAATTTATTCCATTAAATCAAATTTTGTTTACTACTTTTACTGATCTTGTACTTTTCATTTATTCAATTATTCAAAATGAAGTACTGTATTCATATTTTTAAAATGTTTTTAAAACTTGGCCTATAATATTTAATGTACACAACTTTGTTTATAAAATTTTGCGGCATTGAGACCTACTGTGACAGTGTTTTCTCCAAGAAATTACGACATGGCGACCAAACCACATATCAAAAGAGAAATAAATATTTTCTAATATGTTGTTTGGTCATCATATCTTCAGCCATATTACTGTTACTCATCTTCAGCATATGGGATGACCTCATTACTTAAGAATTGTTCTAGCATTTCTTAGAATATATTATTTGGAAGTTGAAGCTTTGTCATCTGATAAAAGTAGTACGGGTACAGAACACAAAGGTAAGAAATTTTCTTACCACGGATAAGTTATTAGAGAAATGTGATCGTGGCTTTGGAGGAAAACAACTCACGGTGGAGCAAGGATTAATAACGTTTCAGATAAAAAAAAAAGAAAGAACGCAGATCAAAGAGTTTGGGAGTAAAGGAAGAACAGTGGTGGGAAGAAAAATGACACCACCATTGATACTTTAAGTCTGAGGATTTAGACAATACTGTTTATCAGTGGCTCATACAATATTGTAGCCTGCGAATGACTGTTGGTGTTGCATAGTGCAGTCTGAATCTCAAAGAATGACACAAACCATGGGTATTAAGGACTTAAGGTTCAATTCAGGATGATGGTTTAACACGCATCACAGTTCTACAACCAGATTTTGCTACCTTATTACTAAGACCAGCCTGTGCTATTAAAGGTGAGTAAAAAGTTTAATGTTTTATATTTTTTGCCTGCATATCTAATATTTATATGCACATAAAATCACCAGTTATATACTGTAGTATTTGTATTACTAAATGTGTGTAGTATCAACATGTACCATTTGCTATAAGAAAAATTGGTGATATAGTACAGTAAATAAACAAAAAATAAAAAAAATATACCTATGCCCCAGAGACATGTTCTACCATTTGAGGCAAGAGAAAAAGCAAGAATTGTGGCAATATAAAGCAAAAATGGCAAAATATTTGCTGGACTAGAATTCTTTATAAAACAGAACAAGCCTGGTCCCAATTAATGTATATGTGCAAAGTGCCATTGTACTGTAATTAGAATGACGACACAATCCTTTCATTGAATTTGAACAAATCAACCGAATGAGGCAAGAAATACATGATAGAATTTAATGGCAATAATTGCCACGCTGAAAATGATGATGAGCAGGAATAAGGCTCATAGGAACTACAGACTGTGCAACACAATTCTACATTTGTTAGACAAAAATAAAGGGCCTAAAGGTAATCATAAGCGACATGTTATCACCAAAAAAAAAAAAAACGTAAATGCTAGAATGATTTCTATGCAAATTCGTCACATTTTAGAAGAGCATTTAAATACTTTAAGAAATGTTTAAGAAATTATTTACAACTTACGTCTGACCTAAACTGGAGTATGCAGCTGTGGTTGGTGCCCACACCTAAAAAAAACATATTAACAAAATATATAAAGTCCAGAGGCATGCAATTAATTGAAGTCCAGAACTAAGATACACGAGTTATGAAGAGAGATTAAGACTTTGTACATGTCCAACTTGGAATAAAAGAAAAATATATACACAGATAATATAAAAGCCAGGACATGGTAGCCAAATACAGGTTTGAAAAAGGATACAAGAAAACTGTTTTGTATCAGAAATAAAGAGAATAAAAGGAAATAGCCGAGTAGAATATAGAAAAGATGCAGAAAGGATTAAGTACTTTTTCTTTAATAAAAAGAGTAGTGGATGATTGGAATGAACTTCCAGATGTATTGGTTTTAGAAACATGACAAGCTTTAAAGCTATTTATGATAAAAATTAATAATGATGGAATACCATAAGCATTGTACTCTACCTGTAACCACAAATACTGCAGATAAATGTAAAAAAAAAAAAATTATATATATATATTATATATTTTATATATATATATATATATATATATATATATATATATATATATATATATATATATATATATATATATATATATATATATATATATATATATATATATAAAATTTCAATCATTTACTCTCACACCTGAAATTTTCTTATCTGGTAATATTATTTCATGTACTTATTTCCATTTCAACTTCTGAGAGCATAAGCAGGCTGGACAATAATATTGTTAGTGCATTAGTGAGCAAAAATTGTGTATAAAACATTTCAACAATTCCAGGATCAGGCTAAGCTTCCTACAGGGTTTTATTTAATATTATATATATTATATACAGTATATATATATATATATTATATATATATATAATATATATATATATATATATATATATATATATATATATATATATATATATATATATATATATATATATATTAAAAAATAGGAAAACCCAATGTATTTACTATTTAAAAAGCAGAACCTTTACTACAAAAATTCTTATCTAATTTATGTTTATACATTTTACCTCATGGCTTGTCTAATGCTTGTTTCTTGAGCAGCTGGTGGCTTCAAGCATAAAGATATTTGAGAATTACTGTACCTACAAACATTCTTGGTGAAGGATCTGGTTACTTGTTTCATCTTGTGCATTCAAGGTGGCTTAGGGATAGCTAAAGCTTTCTCAGGCTAGACACAAACATGCAGTCACACTCATACTTACCGTGGAGATGAGTGAGGTTTATCTTTATCTTCCAACGAACCACTGAAATAATGGAGAGGCCTTATTGGCAGGAATAAAAGTCTAGTGCCACACAGAATACGATGGACTATGTGTCAAAATATGAAGGTTGCGTGAACTCCTTTAGTGAAAATAGGAGCAGATTAAAAACAAGGTGTCGGGAAGACATTTTAGATGGGATGGAAGCACTAAGCTAAACAAACACTTGGGGTAGAACTGAGGGCATTTGGCAGAATATATTGGGATACATCACAAATGTTGATACACTCTTAAGGAGAGGATGTGTGTCTGTGAAGAATACAACAGAATTTAAATGCATTATTTAAGTCAAGAACTGAATGAGATAAAGATGTTAAAATGATGATAACTGTTACATAAATGTACAGTAGCTGACATGACTAATGTCAGCTACTGCACTTTTATCAATGAAATGATAAGTATATGAAATGATCAATGAAATGATAAGTACTTATCAATGAAATGATAAGTAGATAGTTATTTAATTACTGTATATGCATTGTATATTAATTATTTGGATATTTGAAAATACATAGTTTATAGAACAGTTCATCCAAAACAGATATTTTCAAGATGAAAATGTAATAGGGAAATAAAGATGAGATGGCTACAAAAAACACTATTCCTCTCTCTCTCTCATATGAAGCAACAAATCTGGAACAAGAGTTAAAGCCTTGTCACTGAAGCCCACCCCCGTCTCCATCCTGTCCCTTCTAAATGCATATGGTTCAAAGTACTACAGCACTGCAGTACTGTGCAACTATTACAAGCAATGAAATGTGAATGAAATATATGTTTTCAGAATAATAATAATAGTTGGCTGATACTTTTAGAGTAATATATTTATTGGGAATATTTGACAATATAAAGTACATGGTCGGGTGGAAGCAGTTTGTTACGAAGTAAAAACAAAATAGGATAGTTTGCCCATGACATCTGACGTAGTGCACGAAGTGATGCACTACGTTGCTAGTGTGTGGCAGCGATGATCTTCTACGACGCCGTTACGTGAAGAAGAAAGGGAGAAGAGGGAGGGTGATCACTACTCGACACCTTTAACCAACTGGACCTATAATAACCTTATCTTCTCCCAAGTCCATGAATGTTGAAAATAGGAAAATGATAATGCTGAACTCTTGGAATGCTTTTTAAGGTGAGCCAATTTGAAAGATACCTGTTATGGCAAGAATGCAAGAAAGTTTTAAAAAATTATGGAAATACAAATATCAAAAGTAATTATCAAAAGAAGGCACCAAACCGGGAAGGCTATGTAACAAATATCAAAAGAATATGAGAAGAGAAATATACAAAAAACTAGCACTAGCCAATTAAGAGGAACAGTATCTAAAGCCTTTTGACAGTCTACGAAGATGCAGTATAGTCAACTTTTTTCTTCTCAATATACCCCTGTCTGCCATTTCATAAATATTGGAATTATATATTTTTTTTAGATTTCCAGAAGCTTGCTAGTCTCAAGTGTCTAGTCAAGTTGAAAGATCTTGTTGGTGGGTAACTTAAAAGAATACCAGCAGCCTTCCTCAGTAACAATGGACATGCTTTGTCTGGTCCTACTGCTTTTGTTACATTTACTTCTGCCATTTTTTTTTTTTTTACACTTTCAGTGACTTCCAATCTGTCTAGTTGCTTATTATCAGTATGCCTTCCTCTCTCCCAAGTCTAATCAAATGATCTCACACTTTTTTTCTCTCTCTTTATGTGACTATGCAAGTTTGGATTGGATCTTTGCTTTCTTTTTAATGTTTCCAAACTGTTGCTTTGCTGCTCTCCTAAATCTGGTGTACTCTTTCATGCCTCTTTTTAGTGCCTCCTTGTTTTTATCATTTCATAGTTACCCACGCCTTATCCATGATTTGTGGTTTTCCTTGTACTGTCTACTAAACCATGAGTTTAACATTACCCATTTCTTTTCGTCCACTTCCCTCCTGTGAGAGATGAATGATTCCACTGCTTCTGCACATTTCTGTGCTTTGAATTCCATCATTATAATCATTCCCTTCCTTTCCAATTCATTCTCACACTGAACATCCTGTAGACCGGCCCTAAGTCTACTCTTTAACAATGTGCTCAACTGAAATTTTATTGGTTGCACAATGAAAACTGCTCTATGTAAACAATTTCCTATATAAATGTATGTTATACAAGGGTCCTCTTAATGCATTGCAACTACAATTGTGTTAGCAGTTTAGTATGAGCACCGATGAGATACTGTCCCAAAACACGCACATCCAAAATATATACACATTGGATTTTGGCTTCAATGGGACAATTGGTTCCAGACCTATTTCTATATACCCTATCTTTCACTGTATCCAATCTGCACTCTCTCTCATTATAAGTTGCCACAATACATAACTTTTTACTAGTACAAATAAAGTATGCTTTTTTTGTGCATTCTGCACTGCATTTTTAAATAAATAAAATAGCACTGAAGATGTTGTATCTCTTACAAAGTTATCGGCACCATAAATCCAGCTTTGCAATTATCCAGAAGGATGTGCATCTGACATTTACCAATGGAATACATTGAGCCGAGTTTCATTTGAGAAGAGATGCACTCTACAGCATGTTGAATATAGTTACAGAAGTGAAAGAAACTTTCACCAAATGGACATTTTTAACACACACACACACACACGACCAACAATAATGAAATGCGCACCAATTTATAAAATATTTTTTTTACTACATTCTAAACATATTACCAAGAACAAATTACCCTATAAAAGTATAAATTATAAATAAATAAAAACTATTGTGATAATAAAACTTTGCAATCTAAAATATAGCTTTAGGATATCTACAAATGTACAGTAACTATAAAAATGAATCTTAACTCGCAGCCTGCACGACTTGTAATACAGAACAGGTACTCTGTTTTTCTCTGATCTGCAGCATATAGTGATAAGATTTTAAAGTGTTACTGCTGCTCTCAACAGGCTAAGACGGCTAAGAAGTTAAATTAAGCTACGGTACTGAACACAATAATTTTCTTTGATATAAATATGAAGATAATTATAACTTGCAAAATTTTGTAATTTTTTTCAAACTTTGTCAATATGTAAACCAGTGTCATTTTATTTTTAACGTTATAGTGTCACAACACACACACACACTTTATCTACATCATATTGATCTAGATAAAGTAAGTGCTTGGAACATTAAGTGACAAATGGAATTCAATGTGAATGAATGCCATGTTATAGAATGTGGAATCGGAGAAAATAGACCACACATAACTTACAAATTGTGTGGAAAGGAATTACAGAACTAATAAAAATTGAGACCTAGGGAGGTTTCCTCCCTAGGTCTCTCCCCCCTCCTCCTCCCTTGAGTTATAGGGAGCCGGTCGGCCGAGCAGACAGCACACTGGACTTGTGATCCTGTGGTCCTGGGTTCGATCCCAGGCGCCGGCGAGAAACAATGGGCAGAGTTTCTTTCACCCTATGCCCCTGTTACCTAGCAGTAAAATAGGTACCTGGGTGTTAGTCAGCTGTCACGGGCTGTTTCCTGGGGGTGGAGGCCTGGTCGAGGACCGGGCCGCGGGGACACTAAAAAGCCCCGAAATCATCTGAAGATAGGGGTGGTTTTGGATAGTAAACTGTCATCAGAGGAACAAAGAACATTGTGAGAGCGTACGCACCACTTTCCAACTTAAGACTTGCTGTTAATTATATTGATGGTGAAATACTAAAACTGTTCATGACTTTTATGAGCCCAAAAATTGCCATATACAGTACAACAGTTGTATGGTGCTCAAATCTCAAGAAGCACACAAATAAACTGGAAAAGTTGCAACAGCATCATACAAAATGGCTCCTGAAACTGAAAACAAGAGTTACGAGGAGAGACCAGAGACGTTAAACATACAAATAGAAGAAAAGATAGAAGAAAAAGAGGCGATATGATCACCACTTAGAAAATACTAACAGGAATCAATGAAATTGACAAAGAGGAATTCCTGAAACCAGCAACTTTACGACCAAGAGAACACAGATTCAAGTCACGGAAACAAAGGTGCCAAAAAATATTACCACTAACACTAAATGTCCAACACTGTTTGCAAGTTGGAACATGGTAAGTGAGAAGGTGGTGGAGGCCAAAACTGTGAGTAGTTTCAAAGCGTTATACGACACAGAGTACCTGGAAGAGGGGACACCATAAGTGTAGCTCTCATCCTGTAACTACACTTGGGTAATTACACTCACTCACGGATACACACGAGTGGTAAGGATAAAATCTGCCAAGTATAATTTTCTAAATGCACCCGACTAACACTATTGCAGGCCGAGAGAAAATTCTTAGCGATATCAAAATTTGTATATAAACAAGGATTAAAACGCCTTTGGTTGTAATGCAGAGAACAAGGAACATCCACAACACCTGTTTGTGTGTGCAGCCCGTTCTGGCGAGCATTCCCATTGTCAAGAAACAGTCATACTAAAGTGCCTTATCCTAACCTACAAGAGAACCCACAAACAGAAAACAGGACATTATGTCAATTTAGCGAGCAACTACCATTTTCTAATATGACAGTTTTGGCCTTGGGTAAAATATTCGTCAAAATGCGACTTGCAATAAGGAGGATAAATTAATATCTGTCTGGAGTGCAGACACTTCTTCACTGATGTCACATTAAGACCATATGGAACTGACCAATTAAAAACAAACGAGAAGGACAGAACCAAAAAATATTTTCCTAATAGGGATATTAAACAAGTTTGTATGTGGACTGAGCATGATATACCATCACATGTGTAGAGAAGCATACATGCCAGGACACCATTCTTCCCATTCAGGTCAAGAGGCACCAACATCAAGAGGAATATTTTGTGTCAAAAAGTGACTAACAAAGACAGGGATCTAGATGGTTCTCAACGCAAGCTGAAGAGAACGAACTTAATGGCAAAAGTTTGAGAGTTAAGTATGTAGATTTAGGAAGTGATATGATACATTTAGGAAATATCAAACAAATAAGGAATGAAGGAAAGTTGAAGCAGAAAGCTTACAAAAACATAGAAAAAGAAAACTCTAAACAGAAATACAGTGAACAATGAACTGTACCTAAAAACTTAACAATACTCAGTATTGTTAACACTTTCGTGTTCTGGGATTGAAGACTTTTCTTTCCAAAGTTTACACCTTCGGCAGCTAGCTTTGCCGTGCATAAAGTTGATAATTTTAAAGTTCTGAAGTACTATATAGGCACAGCAAAAACACTGGCTAAACAATAATTCAGTGTGAGAGGTACTGATGAGCTTTTAAAAGTTCAATACACATTTCAAAATTTTGCCATTATTTATGGTCATCAACTCAACCTATATGTTTTGAATATGTATGTATGCATAAAGCATAAATCTATATTGCTCTAATAAGAACAAGAAAATTACTTTAATCAGTTTCATTTCATTAATTCCGATATGAAGAGTAGTTTGCTGCCGAACCAGAGTAGTATTCTATGGGGGTGCCATACTTAGTTTATGTTCCTTTTAGTTTGAAAAATCATTTATAGGTTTAGAACACTGATTTTGGTATGAAAGTGATCATAAACGCATGGTCTTTACTAACAAGAAATGTAGAACTTCTGTTAGGCACACAAGCTACCACTGAATTTACATACTGTACATTAATACACATTTCAACATCATGCAGCTATGATCAAATAATTTTATTAACACTTTTGCTATCTTGTGACACTTAATGCGTCACCAATTTTTCTCAGAGTCTCATCTCGTGACACTATTTGAGTACAACAATAAAATATTTGCATAAAATGCATTTTTTATCTGATTGACCGAGATAGTTTCAAAATGAGCACCTTTAAATTACGCACAATTTGATACCAAAATGAAAGATATAATATGAAACTTGATGTCATAACACTTGAAAGATTATAAATACATTTTTGGCAAAATTTTAAAATATTTGTTAAAATTCTATTTATTGTGCTATTATTATGGGACTAGTTTTAAAATGCACGGCTTTTGATTGCGAACAATTTGATACCAAAATGAAAAATGTAACATGAAAACTTATGTCAGAACACTGGAAAGATATAAATAATTTTGTGATGATGAGCGTCCAAACTTAAAATATTTGTTAAAAATCCAATAACTGCTCTATTATGGGGACTAGTTTTAAAATACGCGCCTTTATATTGCGAACAATTCAATACCAAAATGAAAGACGCAAGACGAAAACTGATGTTATCAAACTGAACGAGTATACACATTAGGCCGCTGTGTGCAAATTGGTGCTCATTCACGGGTAACTTTAGGCTTTGCTGTGGGGAGTAACGCCGGGCTTTCGGACATTACAGGAGTACCTCAGTTTAAGAGTTTAATTCGTTCCTGGAGACGGCTTGTATTCCGAAAACTCGTATTCCAAAGCTAATTTCCCCATAAGAAATAATGGGAAATGAATTAATCCATTCCTGACTACCAAAAAAACCCCACATCAAACTAAATTTTTATACCTAATTCATCTAAATAAACCTACAAAACTATGTTCAAGTTATTACTTACCCTTGCTGAGGACTGCTGTTGGGGTATGGAAGATGTGAGGAGGAGGGAGGAGGAGAGGTGTTACTGTTTGGAAGGGGAGTCTCCTTCCACTGTTACCTAGCAGTAAAATAGGTACCTGGGTGTTAGTCAGCTATCACGGGCTGCTTCCTGGGGGTGGAGGCTTGGTCGAGGACCAGGCCGTGGGGACACTAAAGCCTCGAAATCATCTCAAGATAACCTCCATTATAACATCAGGCAGTGAGGACTTCACTGGTATGCACACACTGGCACATTTTGCCTGCATACCACTAGGATTTGCTTGTTTTACTAAGAATCTGTCTAAAGACACTTGTTTTTCCCTACATTTTAACATTTGTCTGTATTAAGACATCACATTGTCATTTAAAAGGTCAATGCAACGGCCTGCTACATCTTTATCTGGGTGAGTTTTTTCAACAAAACTTTGCAGTTCTTCCCATACTTCACAAATTTTTTTAATCAAGAAGGGACATCCTCTACTCACAGCTATTTTCTTTGGTTGAACTTTACCAATGGCTTTCTTGAGACCCATGGTTAGATATATAATGACAACTTTTATGCTCAAATGGCCAAAAAAACGACAAAAAACTGTAAATCCTTGTGAACAATTCAGGTGGGATAGTCACTGGGCGCGAGACACTGGCAAACTGAGGCGCGATCGCCGTGCCACCATGCGCTAGTCGGCCTGTACACGTATCAACAAACTCGTGTTCCGAGGTAACCCTCGCCTTCCGAGACACATTTTCCGAGGAAATCCTGCTCGTATTCCGAAAAACTCGCATACAGGGACACTTGTGTTCTGAGGTACCACTGTATATGCATATACACCTGCAGGGAAATTAATTGTGAACACAATGATTCCAAAACGAACAACATAGCACAAGAAAAAGGGTGAGAAAACTGAAACGAGTACACACATTTTACTGATTTTGTGCGCTCACAGGTAACTTTTGCTGACTTTAGGCTTTGCTGTGGGAAGTCACGCCAGGCTTTTTGGACATTATACAGTATGCATATACACCTATAGGGAATTCTATTGTGAACACAATGATATCAAAACGAACGATGTAGCACTAGAATTAAGGTAAGAAAACTGAAACGAGTATACACATTTCAGTGTCGCCGAGCGCTCGCCCGCACGCTGGGAGCATGACCTCTAAGTTTGCGGCATGCATGCCGGGAGTGCGAAAATGTTAAACCATGCACAATTTACTGTCTATATGAATGGAAAAAACAATCCTTTAATTAAACAACGTTTATTCCATACTGTAAATGTTAAAGTGAAGATTAATTCGTACGCAGAATCGGCGACCGATTTTGTGTAGGACTAGGCGTGTGGCAAGGCAGTTATCTAATTAGCTACACCCACTCGTGAGATGCAATTGTTGAATCGTCTCAAAATGATGCAGAAATAATGACGAATATCAATTTGATGTTATACTAAATTGTATAATGTGCAAATGCATTATCATATTATGAAGTACAAAAGAAATGGAAATACAAATGTAAAAAAACCGGAGTAGTCTTGACAAATGGGGTTTAAATAAATCTATACTGTACATGAAACATAGTCAAAAGAATACTGTATCGGTGATAGTTTTTAACCCTTAACATGCTCGGGGTCTAATATCCTGCCATTCGCACAGGCGCATGTCATTTTGAAAAAAACAAATTTTTTTTTTTTTTGCTAATCTGTTAAGTTCTGTTCACTGATCACGGGAAAAATAAAAAAAAATTCTATTGTACTTACTTTTTTGCAATAGAGCCGGAAAGCTCGGTGATGACGTCACAATATGCATGTTCGCTCATGCAGTATGCGCCCCAGAGGTGTTGCGAGCGGTCCTCAAACAGCCAGAGTTGCCACAAATATATTTTCGCGCTATTTATTTACAATGTCTAAGCGCATTTTATCTAATTTTTTTCACTAATTGTGTTTCAAATACTGTTTGAACATATTTTGTATCAATAATTGTTGCATATTTGAGTATACACAGGCGCACACAAATGTTTTCAATTACGGCAATATAATATGTCATTACAGTCTATTATATTGTATGTTCTGCTTATATTTGTATATATTTACACACACGAACACGCTATCTGCTTATATGTTTACATATATACACACTCGCACACGCTATACACACTTTGAAGCACACTTAGAAGATTTCTAGACTGTGGTAGTCATTGAAGCAGTCGACAGCACATAATGGGATACCACACGTTTCACACCATGTTTGCACAAGCTTCCGTTTCTTGTCTCTACGTGTCGTTGTTTTACACACCAAGCAATCACGTTGGGCTATTGCACGCTTCCCAGCTGGTGGCAAATACTTAAGTTTGTGTGCTAGGAAGCCTTCAGTGTGAGCGAGGCGTGGAGTACCAGCATGCTACAACAGTGGGTTTATGATGGGCCGCTGAATACCTGGGACATCTTTTGCAAACTTTCCTAATAACTGTATTGCAGCATCAAATACAAAGTCACGGAAAGTGGGCTTACGTCCAGTTCTCACAAGGTACATGTTGAAACAGTTCAGCATGCTCATGTCCACAAGATGGAAGAACACTTTTTTCGTCCACCTACATGTCTTCCGCACACACTCTGCAGTGCCAATCATCATGTCTGATTTATCAATCAACCGCATGTTGATATTATAGTCTAAAACACAGTCTGGCTTATATAGTGGTGCGTTTGTTTTATGGCTCACTTTCCCACTGTTCACCATTGTTCCATCATGAATTGTTGTCAACAAGTTCACCTCTCTTTTGTCTTTCCACCGAACTGACAGAATGTTATCACTTTTCCTTCTCTGACACTCACCAACTGCAATGTCGTTGTCAAACACAGGCATTTCCCTTCGTTGTGGCTTTACTGTACCAACCAATCCGGTTCTATTTTCTAGCAAGAACCGAGCTAGCAAGGGACTTGTATAGTAATTATCTGTGTATAAAATGTGTCCCTTGTTCATCCACGGAGCCATGATGGTCTTCACTACACTCCCCGAGAATCCATGTTCGTCGTTACCGGGAATGTCTACATCACTAGCCGAGTACAGAATCATGTGTAACACGTATCCTGTCTCACAATCACAAAGAACAAAAAATTTCAGGCCAAATCGGTTTCGTTTTGAGGGAATGTACTGTTTGAATGGAACACGTCCCTTGAAAAGTACGAGAGATTCATCAACCACCAGCTTCTGTGCTGGTACGTAAAAATCTCTGAATTTTCCAATAACATCGTTCATGTAGTGCCTCACTCGCCACAGTCTATCATCAGGTGTTCGGTCCTGAACACTTCCAAAATGTAGACACCTGAGGAGTATCTGAAACCTGTCTCGTGACATATATTTCCCGAATAAAGGTGTTGGTAGTGTCTTGTCCTTGCTCCAATAGTCACTTATTGCATGTTTGTGACAGTGCTTCATCAACAAACAGAGTGCCAAAAACACATACATTTCCGCAACTGTGATATTTTTCCAACGCTGCAGTCGTGAAGATTCTGTGATTTCCCTCTCAATCAGGTAAGCAGCATGCAGGTTCGTTTGGTTTACAATGTATTCCATGAGTGGTTCATCATAGAATGCTGTAAAATATTCCATCCTCACCTTGATTAGGGAAAAGGTTTGTAATCCCTACATCTTTATCGTCAAAGTGAGGAATATTAGGAATAAAATCGTCACCATCACTCCACTCAAGTACACCAGGCGTCCTGCGAGATGCAGAGGAAAGACGGCGAGGAAGCGATGCATACCGGCGACCAGGAGCTGAATACCGTCTGCGAGAAGCACGGCGGCTACGTGCACGTGAGGTGGGTGCACGTGAGGTGGGTGCACATGAGGTGGGTGCATGTGAGGTGGGTGCACGTGAGGTGGGTGCACGTGAGGTGGATGCACGTGAGGTGGATGCACGTGAACACGAGGGTCTTGGTCCCTCATGTGGTGCCATGCGGTGGCGCTTGGCCGGGCGAGATGCTGCTGATGCGACAATTTCTCGCCCAGTTACACCACTGGTACCAGCCACAGGCTCAATAAAACTTTGATCTGAGTCACTAAACCCAGAAAAGGAGTCACCTCCCTCTGACTCGTCACCCTCAAACAGAAAATATCCACAGGAACTGTGAGGTCGTGGTAGAATTGGGGTAGAAACTGGCCGAGGAGGCATGGGTGAGCGTAGAGGCCTCGCCATGGCATGGAGGTCATTCTCACTCTCACTGCTGCTGCTACTATCACCCGACAACTGTGTATAATCCTCATTGTTGTCTGAATCATCAAACACACTTTCCTCACCTTCAGAGAATAATTCGTGGGCTATTTGCTCTGGGGTGAGGGACTGAGTGGTGCGTGCTCGTGAGGCGTTTGACCGTGCGCTCGCCATGGTGACTCTCGCTAAACTGAGGCCTCCCATGCCTTCGGTTCGTAAGCGGGAATTTTTTTCAAAATGGCCGCTGTTTACTAGAGCCCCTGGGCAGCGTATGGGACCCCCAGCTACACCGCGGGCCATTCAAATCGTGCGCGGTACCCATAATCGTCATATGATGTGAAGCGCAGTTGACTGGTAAAACGATTTACACTTCATATGACGTGATGCGCACTTTAAGGGTTAAACAACTATGTGACCCTTAAGTTCTTGAAGCAGATCAGTTCTTACAAATTCATAATCCTTACAATTGTATATACTGAAGAGCATATAAAAGCCAGAATCAGAAGGAATCAGTTGGGCTAATATAATCTTTATTCGTGATAAAACTCTGCAACAGCCATCAGTTAAGGTCTCAAGATCATTGTAAGTACAGTACACAGTTAAAAACAAAGTACTGTACAATATGGAGAATGCTGAATAAAAGTTAGTTTTTTTATGAGTTGTTGAACAGAGGAACTACAATTCATCCTATTGAAGCAATGACTTGTAAATCCCTATAATTTTGTCACTTATGTTGAGGATTTTCATGGGCACTTTTATGATATTTAATACACTAAGGTCACTTCATATACAAAATACTGTAGTAGAGTAATACAGCACAAAATTTTGCATAGAAAAATAAAATTGATACAATAGACGACTGAAAAGAAATAAGTATACTTAGGAGATTTACAAAACTAAAATGTTAGCCAAGGTATGATTATGTAATGATTTATGTTTGAAGATGAGAGAAAGTTTCAAGAGGCAAGTATGTTTCAAGAAGTAATGACGTAGGGTTATTTATGCTAAACCAAACTGCACAAGGTCTTAGTGAAAAACTAAATCTTGAATAAAATGGTTAAGGTATTTAAAACAAACTAAATACATAAAATAAAATAAGTACATAAAATAAACACTGAACTACCAACCACTTTCTTAGACTCAAAGGCATAGTTAATAACTTTTGTTCACTAAAAGTCAAGGAATCAGAGAATATTACAATTAATGTTAATTTATATTTAATAAAAGTATTTTGTTTAATTAATCATGTCATCACTCATCACTCATGTCAAAGGATATAAAATGAATAGCCAATGGCTGAGGAAAGGATGCATATCAATCAGAATATAGTACACAGCAACAAAGTTAAGGAATGCTTTAAACTGTAGTATGGTAAGTTTCCTGGAGTGGGACTACAAACAGAGAACATTTTTGTACACTAGAAACCCACACACCAACCCCACCCAGAAAAAAAAAAACTTACTTGACTGATAGTGAAAAATCACCAGGTGAACTCTCACTGACCCGAATGAGAAACGCTCCTTCATGTTTATTGAGTAAAAGTTTCTCTGCGTCTGCTCGTGTTATCCTTCCATAATACCACCTGGAGATTGAAAGACAATAATTTAAGCATAAAAACCACAAGAATATGACAATACAAATAACTTTAAAATTGAAGAAATTGGAATACTGTACTGTATGTATTTATACAGTACTGTAATACATAAAAAAGAACAGATAATGAAGAAACTGTTAGGTCAGTACCAAATATGTTGGGAGAAAAAGAAAAAACACATGTGAAGGCCAAGGACAGGACCGAGGCTCTCCTCTGCAAACACAATGTAACTGTCCCTATTGATACCTTGTTACAACATGTTAGAAAGCCGTTACATCTTGTTAAAAAGATTTACACCCAGATGAGAGAAGAGGAATGCATGCCTAACACACGGGTAGGAAATTCGCTTGTGCACAATCACAGAGGCCAGAGAGGATAGCAGGAACCACCACCTATCTGGAGGAGGCACACAGGAGCCCCCCTCTTACCTTATCGACGAACCGCTCAGTGAAGGGGTCTAATAGGAAGAGACCTGGCACGATTCATGTCATTGAGCGACCCCTATGATTGGCCAGGGAACGTCACTGGCACTTAGTATGTCAATTGGAGAGGTTATGCCCTGCTTGGCTCTGCCCCACCTCTGGTCATGTATTAAAGTGAGGGACGTCAGAAGGTCCGATTGAAGTGTTTACCAAGAAGCAACAGTATACCATGGAAGGGGAAGCAATCAACCTCTCTCCAGCACCCAGCTTGTTATTACTAGTCAGGAGGAAATGAGAAACAACTGATTGAGCTGTGGTATTGAAGTGGCCCAGAAAAAAGGCCACTTCATCCAACAGAATGATGATCAGATATGCACCTAACTAGAAGAACATTCTACAGGAGGGCAAGTGCACAGTCACTTTGGGGAATACAGCAGTAACCTCCAAGCACCAGTAATACAAGGTCTCAGTATATCAGTCTCTCCCCAATTCATATACACAGTGATACCATAATATTTATATAATAATAATAAAAATAATTTTTATTTAGGTAAGGTACATACATAAAGAGATTTTACAAAGTTTGTTGGCTTTATAGATAGAGCTAGTACATACAATGCCTAAAGCCACTATTACGCAAAGCGTTTCGGGCAGAAACGTCAACACATGATTTAGTACATAGATAATAGAGTTCTAGTTTCCTTAAGTGTGTGCAAGTTCTTTCCTTTAGTGAGTCAGCCCAAGGACTGAGCATGTCTAAGAGGGCTGTGCTCTTTTTGCTACTGCACATACCAGGATCAAGTAGATCCCTGATCATCAGAGGTAGTATCAAAGTACCAAGTGAAAAATACATGTATAGTGCCATAGTTCTGACTTGGGAAGTAAGTGAAAACCTACTTTCGAGGGATTGGGGTACACAAGTGACCACACTTCAGCTCAGCTAGCATGTGACTGACACGTTTCCCAGATGTTACTCATCTATAGGGGTTGCCAACTAGTAATTCTGCAGTAAAGTTGTCAGATAGTGTTATTGGTGAAACTATGATTTATATAAGTGAAACATTATGCCATGGAAAAATTTATATAATTACATGTGCTTATATTAAAGATTTATCATCAATATTAAAAGTACCAACATAGGTTAACAAACAAATGTTCAGGGGTGTTTTAAAGTACTCAGACAGTTGAGAAGCTAAGTGTGGCTAGCATATTTATATTTACTAGCAAACATATTTTTGTGTGCTATTAATCAATGTAACATTACTCGACATATACTTGCCGAGTATTTTTACGATTTATGTTCAGCAAGCAGCAAGATGGATGACAAGACTCGGTGAATGAACAGATGGGGGCACAATGATTAATATGATTAATTTGTGCATTAATTACTTAAGAGTATCGGGCAATTGCCTCATTTATCATTATTACTTCATGTGTGTGTATATTACTGGTGATACTTAGATAATTACATGCTAACCACTGATGAAATTAAATGATTTGTGATTAATGAGAACTGAGGAACATTTACTGGAAATCAGTGTTAAAAAGTGTTAAAAGAGTTCATTCCAAGTGAATGATCATAAGAACATAAGAAAAAAGGTAACTGCCTAAGGCCTTTTGGGCCATACGAGGCAGCTCCTATTTATAACCACCCAATCCCACTCATAAATCAGAGAACAATTATTTGAATGTCCAGTTACAAGAGTTGTAACGTTTGAGTTTGAATTTAAATAAATTCTCAGAAAAAAAGGACCAATGTTATTAAGAGGCTACATATATATACTGTACTGGTGTTTACTTTATTAAATTGTTATATTTTTAAAATGAATAATTTTTAGGCCTCTGTTGACCAATTATGCTTATGGAAGATCTTTAATAATAAAATATTAAATTAAAACTAAGTGGGACTATCAAGCAAGGATTATAGGAATTCAGGCTAGTACAGTACATTGACCACTGTATTGCGCAGTGCCCCCTAAGGCGCTATGGAGTACTGCTATTTGTTTTTAATTAGGCTATATTTTAATGTTTTTAATATTTTCATCACTCTGCATTATGAAATGAAAATGGTTGAGTTTGGAAACGTTTTGACATTAGCTTTACCTGAACATTTATAAAAACAAAAATATGTCCTTCACAATTGCACTATGAAGTTTTTGCCAAAACCAGGTACACAGTGTAGTGGTTAAAGGAGTGGCGAGTCGAAGATGACCAATGAGCTAGCGCACGACAAATGATCGGTCAAGTAACAAAGCAGTAAAGATACCTTTCCTGTGATGGTGTTCTCTCTCACACCTCGGTGACTTACTTGCTAAAGAGACTGCAAGACTAAATGGGCAACTCCCATGGCTGGTGCCATTTACTAGTACAGTACTCAGAGGAGTAAAGAATTAGGAACAATCACACAAGGAGCTGGGATGTACCGTGTCTCTCAAGCTGCAAGGCTCTAGTCTATAATATAATGTAAGGCTTACATTATATTATTAGGCGAGTAACATACTCACCCAGGACTCTGTAGCAGGTTAATGTATTTTTTCCAAATACTATACTTTAAACTAGTGCGATGAGAGTCCAAAGCAAGGAAGTTTAAATGCCTTGCAGTATATTATTGATTAAAGGCTTGCAACTGGAGGGACACAATACCTCCCGGCTTCTTGTGTACATGTTCTTCGTGCTCACAAGAACACAAGTTAATGGCTGCTGGGCAAGGGTTAAGGCAGGGGCTCTGTATACGTGCACTGCCAAGCTAGCCTGTGTACCTAGAATGGATGGTTCTCATGTCCAGGGGCCCTCCCACTATCAACCCTTTTTGTCTTCCCAGTACAGATGGACCACAAGCAAACAGAAGACACACACTATTCTCCAAAAAATCCTGCCATAGGCCTCTCCATGCCAGAGGGTGCCCATTCCCCCAAATGTCATTTTAGGAGCACAGCACAAAAGTGTGAAGGCAAGCCTGGGAAAAACAAGGTAACCAGGAGTGCTTTTATGGAAAATTGACAACCCACACCTAAAGAGACAGAGGAAACATCTCGGCAGGCTGACAAAGCCCCTCTTAATCTAGCCCCCCCCCCCCAGAAAACTGAGTAACTACTGGCAAGTTGGAGCACACCCTCAGGGATAGAGCACACAACTACTTGGTGGTAATTTGACAACTGCTAGTTCCCTCTGTAGTTAAGCCCTTCAGTGATAATTGCCAAATTATTACTTGAAAGAGGGATTGAAACATGTATTCTGCTCTTTTGAGTCATAGTAAGCAGTCTCTTGGTGGACTGCGAGTACTGTAATCTTCACTGTCTTCTCTCCCTAATTATGTGGCAAGACCATTCACAATGTAGGTGGTCAAGGGGGCACAAAGGCTGATGAGGGACTTGATATCTTAAGTAGCCTGGGTGGACCCTTGCTGATGAATCAAAAACAACAGAGTGGCCTGGCTCACAAAGTGTATATAATTGATCACCACCTTTCACAAGAAATGGATTGAAAAACTAATTCAAGATACTGTACAGTATAGTACAGTACAACACTGCATTAAATCATAAATACAGTATATACAGTACAACAAAACATATAAAAACTTACTCATGACTTTTCATTTCAATATAGTTGCTGGGGATGAGTCCTTCTCTACCATCTAATTCTGCCCTATACCAATTCATGTCATCTTCCATGTTTAGTACCTAGAAAGTAATGTTCATTATTATACTTAAACAGTATTACTTTCACAAATGGCAATTTTTTTTAACTCTGTATGTACATAATTTGAAGTACAGTACTTAATTAAACTACAATCAAACTGCTATCAGTCATTGCTACAATATTCTTTACCAAAAGAAATGGAGGTGACAAACACAGTATATTACTCAATGTATTATTTTTTCATATTCTATGACTTTCTGCAAATTTTTCTATCACATCTTGCTTGTTGATATCGCGTGATTACTAGAAGAGGGAGGTAGAAGATGGCGAGGTATAGACAATGGTGCCCCACCACCACACTTCCTCTTATCAAACATCCTTAAAGGTCTAGTCCTTAATAAATAGCTGATGCAGTGGCATCACCAGCACTGTTCATAATGTCGGGGCTTTAAAATTGGTTTGTGTAGAGAAACAAGGGGCTTCAATGAGAACTTTGAAGACTATTCTTATGATCAGATGTTTGTAAATCTGGGTAATGCATAATGTCCACAAGCTACTGTTTAAAACTGTACTGTAATAACATTGTGCTGCAGAGCTAATTACAGTACCTAGGAAATAAAGTATTTACAACACAAAAGTTTTATTCCATTATCAAGTCAAAACTATATTTACTGGATTTGCCAAAAATATTTCATTGTCTCACTTTCAAAATTAAAAATGTGGACTAAACTATCTCAAGAAATATTAATAAATTCAACACATTGTATTTAAATTTCTGGATTACTTTTCATTGCTTACTAAATGTGTTTAGTTAAAAATTTTGGTCTACATAATTTTTGAGTACTATATGTCGAGTACTATGAGGACAAAACATTAAATTATTGGAAAAAAGTGATCATGGATAGGAAGTGTGGAAACCTAGAGAGGTGTGTTGCTGGAATTAGCCCCATTTCTGGAGTAAAGAGAAAACAGAAAGTCAAGATTTTAGAGATCATTGCCAAGAGAGAGTTCTGGTGGCAATGAGAAAACAATTCTCGGTGGCTCAAATTTTACCACCGTGCAGTTCAAAAGAATAGTTTTAAAACTTACATTTAAAAAAGTACATTTAGTATCATTATTTTTATATCTTTAGGAGTACCTTTTATGATCAGCACTGCAAAAATAAAATAAAAATGGACTAAAATCTGTAAAAAATTATCGAGTCCAGATATTTGAAGTTACACTGTACAGTATTTAGACATTAGCAAGGATACCAATACTATTTCCACATGGAAAATTTATATAAAAAAAACATTAAGAGGTGATGGTATTGGTACTCTTTGATGTTACAGAATTCAAATATTGACATGTAAAATGCATGTTCTGGTGGCAGGTTTGATTTTCTGGGGCTCCCAACACTTTAATGGCACAGGGTTTGCCCGGGCACTGCTGTGTACCCTTTCTTGGAGCAATATAAAATCAAGGAAATTACTAAAGGGTTTGAGACCAATAAGGCACTATGATTCACATTTTCAAGCATCAGTAATAAAGGATCAGATATTCTTAAACTTTATCTCACTCTAGTGAGGCCATACTGTACTTTTTATTTATTTATATATACACAGGAGTTCTTACATTCTTGTACAGCCACTAGCAATCATCGCATTTCGGACAAGTCCATAATCCTAATATTTCCCAGAATACAACCCCACCATATTGTTTGAATACTAGTACTTGGATTAGGCAGTAGTATGGCACTGTACCATAGTGTGTATGTTAAGTAGTATCTCAAGAGTATACAGTGAAAGTTAACTTACAAAAAAAACAAGCATCCTTATGACAAGAAGAACATTTTTTAAGAAGGCAGAGAGCATGAGGGGACATGACTGAAGAATATAAATGGATGTATAGATTTAATACTATCTAAAAATATTAACTCAATGGAGAACATTGGTTAATATATATATTTCCCTTCAGTTGCAGCTACCTCTGTACCCTACGACCACCACCAACTTCACCGTCTTCACTCCACTGCAACTGGATGCACCCTTAACACCATCACCTAGAAATACTCTTTGACCCTATGTCCTTTGACCCTAGAACTTTATTTAAATCAGCCAAATGAATCTTGGTACTGTACATATATTGCATGTTGGTTACCCGCCAGGCAAGTGTGATAATGAGGCATTGTTAACCAATCTCGCTGACCCTGTGGAACACATTCGGGGTGACCCAGGTTCTCATCTTCAACAATGTCACATGGAAACAGTGACTACTATTCTATCTACTACATAGCATTGGCAAGAGATAATACAATACCCACTGATGGGCCAAGTTACAATACACCAAATGTGGGTTAGGATACTGCATTTCACTTTCAAAGGCACTGGTGCTTCCTGAAACACCTCAAAAGATTATTTAAAATAGAGCCTGGCTATTAGTTTAATAGAGATTAATAATTATCGAGATATAAAATAAATTTTTACATGCACTTACTTTTAAAATTTGTCCTTTCCTAAAACTGAGCTCATCTTCAGCTGTGGCATTAAAGTCATGTTTTGCTACTGCTTCCATGCTGAAAAATCTGTGGATGATATCTACATTTAATGTTTACTTCAGAGTTCAGTACTACATATACAATAAGCACAGAAGCTACCAAAACAAAATGGTCATAATATTGTATACAGTACCCGCAAAGTAGATTCTAAATTCTACTAAGGATTTATTATAATATACAATACCTGTACTGTAGAGCATTTTCTCTACTCAAATGGTACTAACAATTATTATATTTTATTGCATTAGAAGTTGCTTTCCTTTGCACAACATATATATACATTATATTAAATGATTTATGCCTAATACAGCATATTATTAACATAATTACGAAGCCAAAATCTTCTATCTTGCTCTTGTTTCTTCTATCTTAAGAAGTGCTGACTTTTCTACTTCATAACATTCAACAATACTTAAACATTAAAAAAAATTTAATTTCAGCTAAAACTGCAAAAGTTAAATGAAATATCAGTACAGTATATATAAGAGAAATGTACAATTTAAA
The DNA here is from genome assembly GCF_040958095.1 of Procambarus clarkii. Classification (NCBI taxonomy): domain Eukaryota; kingdom Metazoa; phylum Arthropoda; class Malacostraca; order Decapoda; family Cambaridae; genus Procambarus; species Procambarus clarkii. The sequence continues at coordinate 21,280,689 of NC_091159.1, forward strand.
GTGATTCAGTCTACACAAACAGTTGAAAATGCAATCAGTTTATCCATTTTTATTCATCACATTGCCATAAAAAAGAATACAATTTTGATCTTTAATATCCGTCAACCGCATCTAAAACTCGTATGGAATTATACGTTCTCCATTACATTATACTGTATATGATTTAATTTTTTTTTAATTCGAGTTAAAATAAATTTTATCAAACCTATGCTAACCTAAAATAACTAGGCCAGTAATTCATGTTGTTAATTAATATAATACAGTAATAATTGGAATAAACCAATTTGAAAATGTATATTTAAAAATAACAAAATTCACTCTGCTTGTTAAGACAAATTGGACCTAATATACTAGACCAAGTACAGTAGCACAGTTCTGGTTATTAGGTATGACATACATATGTACATAGATACATACATAAACAAATTATTATTTTTATTATTATTTTTCTATCACAGATGTAGCCATTTACAATTCTAACATATATACATTTTCTTTCCTCCTCCATGGACAGGGTTAGAGATCTGTGAAACACACAGTCCAGTGGTTTATTGAGCAATCAACCACAGAAGGTGACTGTAGTGCTTTTATAATACTAATTTAATCTGACCTACATAGTGTTCAAAGTTAGCTGTGTTAGGCTTGGTAGAGTAGGTTAAGCTGGAGAAGTTAGATACTGTAGCTTGTGGCTGTTAGAATGTACTTTGTGTACAATGTGACATATCTGTATAACAGGGCCACTCCTGAATATTTAATTAATAATGCTTACAATTGCAGAAGCTAATCCAAGCCATTTCAATGAAAAGTTGCAGCGATTTCCAATAATCCCTATACCTAATTTAGCCTAAATGGCATCCCTTAATTGACCCTATGGACAGTAACCTACAGTTGGTTACTAGCCTCTGTGATACCCTTATGTGCATCTTACCCATTTTTTAACCCTTGCTATGATAGCTGCTTTTTGCCAGTTCTACTCTACTACGGCTATCACCGATTCATACTTTTCCTATATTCTTTTCTGTCAAAATATGTTTAACTTGAATACATAATTACGAGTTTTATATTGTGATATAATCCAAGATACTGTTCAATATAATGCTCCTAGAATATAGTGCCTAGTAGCCAGGCTGGGATACACAAATCACGGAGCGGCATTTGCACATTGGCTCATTTTCTAAATGTAAAAAAAACTGTACGTATCATCAGGTTAGACTGTGCAAGCTTACGCTAGCTTGAGTTAGCTCAGGTAGATCTCAAAACACGTTGAACAATCATTTGTACGAAATAAGCCAAATCGTGCAGTGGGTTGAGACTAGACTAGACACAAGCGAGTGGACACAGCTAATCGGTACACTTGCCAATAACATCCGTCTTCCAATACGAATAATGAAACCAAATGAACATATCATTAAACATTACAGGGATAGAGGCTATGAGATATAGTGGTCCTTATCAGCTAGTATTCTCGAGACCAAAACAAACCTCAGCCCCTATCCCATGGTGGCCTCTCCTCTGACCCCACACACACACTCCTCTCAAGACACCTCTACACCGCCCATCTCCTCAAGTCTTCCTTCTCCTCGTCTAACGTGAAATTAGCGATAAGGGGGTGAAGGTGGTGTGTGAATCATTCCTCTCTCCCTACCCAGGACACACTCCCGTCTGACTATACACTTCACCCCTCCCCCACACCACCAACTCTATAATACAACATACGGACACCATACCTGCCTCTCTATAGCCTATGCACTACGTTCAATGCCTTTCTTCCGTACAAAAAATTCGTGCATCAAGAGAATTCTTCTAAAATAAACAGAGGGTGGACGTCTCCCTCCCTTCCATTACACTTGCTACCAACACACCGTTGCCACATCTCCTCGCACCCAGCACCTCAGCGTGGGTGCTCGCAGCCTATATTTTCTCTCTCTCTCGCTCGCTCGCTCGTTTCGGGGGGATATTTCATCTATAAATATATCTCCATCGCCTGGAAATATGAACGCTGATTCAATATTTCTAAACGATAAGTTCAGGTATAAATAATTCAGCAAGAGGAAAAAAACTACATTGGATTCCCTGAAAATTGGGGGAAACTAATTAGTAGTATCATACAGTGATTGTGATGTTACTAATCCAGGTATTAACTATTTTTAATAATTCAATATACTTTTAGATAATAATGATAAGTTCATATGTCCACAAATAATGATATCAAACTGTTGAACTTAAGGATTGGCACCACTGCTTATCACTTCCGTAGAAAGTGACATTTAATTAAAAACATTGCATGTTATAATATAAACTGAATATCGCTAGTGACAAATATTTTAATTATAAACTGTTTACTACGAAAATGACATATTACTGAGACTACTTTTCCTTGCGGACTAAAGACGCAAAAAGATCGTTCTGCGGCTGCTCAGCGAAGAAGCGGAAGATTTGAATCTCAAAAATGCTCCACTAACAGGAGTAAAAGTGTTCTTTGTTCTTGTTATCCTCTAACTGATATCAAACATTTGTCTAAATTTAATGTGATTGGGTGAAATTAAAGTTTTTAATATTTTCAAACTCAGTAACTAAGTAATTCTTAATATTGTGAGGTGCAAAGTGAACTAGACATAACAGGCGCTCTGCCTCAAACACGAAAATTCACAGCTAATGATAAGGAGAGGTCAAGTGCTCAAGATAGTAGATAGAACAGAGGGTAAAGTCCTTTTCTAGAGGAACAAATGTTAACTGTCAGTTATTCCGTCAATAATCCTCAACAAACTCTAATTCGGTGACAGTGGCCTAGTTTCTACTTATATATATCCCCATTGTCTGGGACAGGAAGCCCTATCGCAGTCCCACTAGGCGAATAGCTGACGTCTCCTCCAAGATGTAACACGCTACAGTTGTCTGAGGCTATTTTACTGCTAGGGGAACAAGTCGTTACGGGGAAAAAAAAACGTGGACAGTTTTAAAATGTGTTCACTTTTAAAGACATGTTCCGCTTCCCCTATTCCCCCCCCCCCACCCCAACCCCCCGCCGTACCTACGCCACTGGCAGAAACCTGCACGAAGTTACGCAAGTACTTACGAACGTGTACATCTTTCCTCAATCATTGACGGCTTTGGTTACATTTATTAACAAGTTTACAAGCATGAAAATTTCCCAATCAACTGTTGTTATTTGTAATAAACAGCCTCCTGGTGCTTCGGAGCTCATTAACTGTTTAATAAATGTAACCAAAGCCGTCAAAGATTGAGGAAAGATGTACACGCTCATAAGTGCTTGCGTAACTGCTTCGTGAATTTGTCCCCCGGTAGCTGAGGAGAGGAAGAGTTCTAAATAAGGTATCTGAACTGAAAGGTGAACTGCAAAAGTATTTTCGATAAACTAATAAGCCAGATCTTGCCAAGTGCTTTGAAAATGTAGCAAGTATATTATGTCAGTAATATACTTGCTCCATATTCTCATTAGCAAGTATTCCTTATTAAAAATATTTCTTTATTACAAAATTAAAATTTATTACAAACTCTTTATTAAAACCCAATTCTTTATTAAGACTGAAGAATGGTTGCAGATGCTAACCTGTTTAGCAGACATTTTCCATCACATGAATGGTCGATTTAAAAGAAGACTGAACCTTTGGAAAAAAAATCATATGTAAACAGAAATCATGAAATGTTTCAGCTGCTGTTGGGACTTAAGAGTGAAGAAAGATACCAGCAAATTTCAAGTGTTATTGAAACCCATTTGGAAAATCTGTTAATAATACTCGAACATTATATTCCCTCCCTTGCATCACAAGCATGATTGAGCGAGGGATCCATACTCTGAATCCTCTGCTCATCCTGAGAAATTTACTTGAAGAGACGAGGAAGAACTTTTTGTGTGATCTGATCACACACTCAAGATGACATTCACTAACCTATTCATTGATATGTTGTACTCACCTAGTTGTACTCACCTAGTTGTGCTTGCGGGGGTTGAGCTCTGGCTCTTTGGTCCCGCCTCTCAACTGTCAATCAACAGGTGTACAGGTTCCTGAGCCTATTGGGCTCTATCATATCTACACTTGAAACTGTGTATGGAGTCAGCCTCCACCACATCACTTCCTAATGCATTCCATTTGTCAACCACTCTGACACTAAAAAAGTTCTTTCTAATATCTCTGTGGCTCATTTGGGCACTCAGTTTCCACCTGTGTCCCCTAGTGCGTGTGTCCCTTGTGTTAAACAGCCTGTCTTTATCAACCCTGTCAATTCCCTTGAGGATCTTGAATGTGGTGATCATGTCCCCCCTAACTCTTCTGTCTTCCAACGAAGTGAGGTTTAATTCCCGTAGTCTCTCCTCGTAGCTCATACCTCTCAGCTCGGGTACTAGTCTGGTGGCAAACCTTTGAACCTTTTCCATTTTAGTCTTATGCTTAACTAGATATGGACTCCATGCTGGTGCCGCATACTCCAGGATTGGTCTGACATATGTGGTATATAATGTTCTGAAAGATTCCTTACACAAGTTTCTAAAGGCCGTTCTTATGTTAGCCAACCTGGCATATGCTGCTGCTGTTATCCTCTTGATATGAGCATCAGGGGACAGGTCTGGCGTGATATCAACCCCCAGGTCTTTCTCTCTCTCGGACTCTTTGAAGTATTTCATCTCCCAAGTGATACCTTGTATCTGGTCTCCTGCTTCCTACCCCTATCTTCATTACATTACATTTGCTTGGATTAAACTCTAACAGCCATTTGTTCGACCATTCCTGCAGCTTGTCCAGGTCTTCTTGAAGCCTCAAGCTGTCCTCCTCTGTCTTAATCCTTCTCATAATTTTGGCGTCGTCAGCAAACATTGAGAGGAATGAGTCTATACCCTCTGGGAGATCATTTACGTATATCAGAAACAGGATAGGTCCAAGTACAGAGCCCTGTGGGACTCCACTGGTGACTTCACGCCAGTCTGAGGTCTCACCCCTCACTGTAACTCTCTGCTTCCTATTGTGGATTTCTGTGAAAGATGATTATTCTGCTATTCATATGAAGGCAATAAATATATTGCGGCAGTTTTTAACTAGGAAGAACTTACATGTGTGAGGAAGCATTTTCTCGTTTAACCAGTATCAACAGCAAAGATAGAAAGCGTCTCCTTTCACTCGAAAATGAAATCTGTGTTTATCTGACTCCGTATTAAGCATGTGTGTATGTCCGTATTCAGCATGTGTGTGTGTATGAAAGGAGAAGCACAGGGGTTTCACATTAGAGAAGCTAATTTCGTAATCTAAATTGGCTTAAAAATAACATTATCTTGACTATATTTGTTCTATTTGTTCACATAGCTTTGATTAATCTGATGCTTTTTCAATATTGTTAATGATTATTTTTTGTGTTTACAGATATGGTTAATTTTTTGTGATTAATATATATTTTTTTTAAATTAATAAATATATATATTATAATAAAATTTTTATGCAGGGGTTCCTTGACACATGAAAACTATTTCAAGGGCTCCACGCGGGATAAAAGATGTGAAACGCTGAACCTGCCTGTTCCTAGGGAGTGCTAAGAGAAGTACTCCTGAACCACTTGACATTATAATCTTGTCTTGTATTTCAAAAAACCTTCTGGCACACACACACACACACACACACACACACACACACACACACACACACACACACACACACACACACACACACACACACACACACACACACACACATAATTCTCATCTTCGATAAGCTGCTAAAACGATACAACAGCTTAACGGTAAAATAATAGAGAGGAATGTTAGGATAATGATTGGGTATCTACCAAATAAATATGCGCTATTTTGCCATATTTATAGCTCTCAATCACTCAGAAAAGGTAGTCGTAGATAGCTTCATTATTTACGAGGCTTTATGCGTATTCCTGGCTATAAAGTGCTGAGTATCAGAATGTAGCATGATCATTTTTGAAACCGAGCACAGACACGTCTTCTGAAAAAATGAATGTGAGTCAAACAGTTCTGGATTCTTTCTCGTAAATCTCCAAGAACATACTGAAGTTGATGCGTCTGTTAAATCTGGAGTCCGACCTCACTGTAAATCCATTACCATGAGAAATTACACCCACCCTCAAACCACCTGGATAGTTATCAAGACATCTGTGATGATCTGAATGGTATTACTGTTCTAGTAATAGGCTATATGTAAACTGGCAAATGAGCCTTTGTCGTAATCGGTGATAATTCTCAAGTTATAACTTTAATGTAATAGAAATCGTTGGTTTAAAATAGAAAGTGTATGATAAAACGTTTTTTTGATGTATGATGAAAATTTTGAAGTTTTGTTTTTAGTAAATGGAATTCTTGGGCACATTGAAACAGTTTTTAAATTCCATATTTTTTTTTTTTGAGATATATACAAGAGTTGTTACATTCTTGTACAGCCACTAGTACGCGTAGCGTTTCGGGCAGGTCCCTGGAACACGATCCCCTGCCGCGAAGAATCTTTTTTCATCCAAGTACACATTTTACTGTTGCGTTAAACAGAGGCTACAGTTAAGGATTTGCGCCCAGTAAATCCTCCCTGGTCAGGATACGAACCCATGACATAGCGCTCGCGGAACGCCAGGCGAGTGTCTTACCACTACACGGAGACTGTGTATTTCACATTACCGTCAATACTACATCATATTTATATAATCAAACATAATGAAACCTAATTTAACCAAACCTTAACGTAACCATGGATAGAGAGTAGATAATAGCACACAATATGTAGTTCCCAATCCATTCCCTTGCGCAGATCTCCCTGAGGACAGGTTGCATTAAATAAAGGCAATTTTGAATATTTTTACGGCCTGCTGTAAGCTATAAGCTTAGAGACTTACTATATAAGAGTGAAAATAGTACACTGAAAAGCATCAAGCAAAGTACAAGTACAGTATTGAGAAAGTAGTATGATTAGTACGCTTCAGATACATCTAACGTGAGAGGGATGAATAGCCTATTGCTCTTCCTCACAATTCGACATCAAAACCTTACGATCTGACATCAAAATTGTATTCCATCGATGACTCAATAGGTTGAACATTGCTCAATTCTCTGAGGGTGGCGGAATCCTTTCACAATCTACTTCTATTTGACCTTTAGCTCGGCCCACGACCTGTTGGAAAACTTTATCTAGACAGAGATACCCCCCCCCCCCCGGAGGTAGGGAACACGACGCCAATAAAAGAGCCTTTTAATGAAGAACTGGAAAATGTTCTTGTCGTCATCCGTGCATCCCGTTCTCCCGAGCGTTCCGAACGTCACTAATTTGTCAACCCGTCCTCGACTCAAGTCCATTACATCCAGCGGTCGACCCCGCAGACGCACTCATAAATTTTAATATGCTGTTCATTCAAAACGGGAATTTTCTCAAGTATAAATTAATATTATAATATATTAGCATATTGTGCATATATAGGCATAGGTTAGGTTAGGTTAGGTTAGGTTAGGTGTTTAGGTTCTGTTGGCGATTATTTGTATTTGTAGTACGTGGGTGAAGCATTTATAGCGTTGTGATTCGAACAAAATTCGTCAGTGAAACACTTGTTCCGGATATGTTCGAACGTCAGCAGTTGTGAGTCGTGTGTAAACCGCTTTTCATTCATAAACAGGGGGTTTGGCGGGTGCATGGAATCACTTTTGGATCTTTGTTTGGAGGACGGGCTGAATTTGTTGGACTAAATTGGCCGAACCCAACCTACTCGAGGACCCACGAACAGAAAACGAGACAACGACTTGTATGTGGAAATCGGACCCAATTGGGTGCCAATTAAATTCCTCATTTAGGGCCAGTCGGCGTTCCACAACGTTTTCCTGGAATTCCTAAATGCCATCTAGGCTTCATGGGGTTTTCTATGGGATTTGAAACAGGCCATCTCTTAAAGCTGGGAAAGGATGCTTCGCCACTATAATGCTCTGTCGCCTTGACATAACTGGTGGCCCTTATCAAATATTCCATTGCTTTTGAGCAGCTTCCGTCGGATTCGAAGCACGCTCATCCTATAATTAGAATACCGAATTAGATTCAAATCCATACCATGATTCAAATCCACATATCTACAAATCCATGTGGATTCAGATATGTGGCTTCTAGCCACAGGATAGATGGATATGTAGTTTCCTCTTTTGCAGGTCATGGCTTCCTTCTGCTGCTCTCTAGTCTCACGAGGGATCCCCCCGAAGGCGTGATCCTTAGCTTGTTTGTATTCAACATCTTTAAGTCTAACATGCTATCCCCCGAAGGCATCCGTACTCTTGTTTACACTGAGGATTCTACATTATTTTGAGGTTTTTCTTCCTAGCAGAGGCACAGGCTCGCATCCAGAGAGCAGTAGATATGGTGCCAGACTGCAAATAAATGCCTGAGATTCCATGGCTTGAACTTGAACTCCTGTCCTTGTTATGTGGTGGTAATGACCTTGAAGGTTTGGGACGGCCTTGGAGTTCTGGGCGGGGCCTCCTCTCACCGCCACGAGGCCCGGCGTGGCCGCCCACGCGGCTATCTTAGGCTAAGAAGGCTTGGGCGTGGCTAGAGGGAGCGGGGGGGGGGGGGGGGGGGGGGGGAGAGCGCGGGAAAGTTGATCACACAAAATATTTTCCTTTTGTACATGTGAAGTATTTAAGTTTGGTTAAATGTACAGAATGAATTTTAAAATTGTGCAAGATTGTAATAATATTACTAGAATAATGATAATATGAAGTAGTATGTTGGCTGTTAACCTTCAAATATCGCACTCAAAATGTACTAATTTTGAGTGATATTATGGTTCTTATCAACGGTTAAATATTTATGAGGAATAGGTTCTATGATATGACGAGGCTGCACACCTCGGATGCTGTTGCCAGCGTTTTAAAAAGTATTTTTTTTAAATTCTGAAAGTTGCTAGTGGAAATCTTTGAAGAACATGAAAGGAACAAAACCTTAAAGCTCTTTATAAAGACCCAGATGGTTGTGTAGGTTAAAAAAAAACACAATTTGCCTTATCTTGCGCCCGCCACCCATCCAGTGGGCGGCAGTGGAGAGGTTATGGGTTACATTTGCATACACTACCTATAGTTAGCAAACCGGGCATAATTGGCTAAAGAATTTGATAGCAGATAATTTTGAATGAAATACAAATTTCTTGAACATTCGTTACAGAGTTGTGACCATCCCACAGCGACGCAGAGTGTACGAATAATTTTGTTGACACTGTTAACATTTGGTCAGGTCTACATCGACATGGTAGTACGATGATGGATGAAATATGTAGTGAAGAGGTCACTCTGTCTTAGATCTACAAGGTTTTATTGTAGTTCTTGCTGTATTATTGTTCTCGTGCTGCTTATAGGCAATCTAAGATTATAATCAGCTCCTCTGAAAGGCAGATTCTTTGGCTAACTCATCAATTCTATCAAACAATCGAAGACCAACATGAGATGGAATCCACATGAACATGACTCTGTTACCATTATTAATAATTTGCTGTATTTATGTCTGGTTTCGGACACGAAATCAAATAAATGAAATTAATGTTACTTCTTAACTTCATCTTAACAAGCATCTTAAATAGTTGAGTCCATTTATAGTTTATGAAGAATAACTTACAATTAATGAGTCAAGTTTGGAGACGTACACATTTGAGTGCAAGTAGTTTGGTCTGAAGGGTATTCCCAGTTGTATATATACGGATTCCTCACTCAAAATCTAAGCCGTCACTCATTCTTAGGACAACTGCACTTCCAGCTGCACCCGTTGGGTGGTGCAGGGTACAATCAGTGTATATGGCTTGAGAGAGGGAGTGCTCTGTGAGCAGAATATCGAAACAAAGTTTGGCCTGATCTTTAATTTGCTTACCAGAATCAAATAATATCTTTGAGAGCATGAGCAGCGTTCCTCCAGGATGTCATGTAACATATCACCATCATTCTCTCTAAATATTTGCAGGTTGCACATAGCTCATATATTGCATGCTCTTAAATAGCTTGCTACAAATAGCTCTTTGTAATATAGAAACAATAAATGAACGAAGCTCGTGTTTCGCAACCAACATTTTGGATCACAACCTTTGCTCAAAACACTATCAGTGCAAGCAAACACATTCCTTGAGGGGAGGGAGGGGGTGGTGCTTATGTTGGGGAGAGAGAGGAGTGGTGCTGTGGTGGGGGTGGTATTCACCTATTAACAGATTGTTAAAACCTCAGACGTCATTTTGTGTGCTTGAATGTCTCTCAATAACCCCCTAATTAACTAGTCTACGATCTTCCGATCTATTCGTAGTTAAAAACAGTAACACTCGACTCTCTCCATAACACATTGAAGTTTAAAAAACTATAGAAATCAGTGAAATACCCTATACCTTCAACACTAGGGGTGGTACTTGCCCACTGAAAGGCTCAGATGGCAAGTGTGTCTGGCCAAATCGTACACAAGACGTACGGTTAGACGAAGCTCGTTTTCCGATTATCAAAATTCCTTATATCGTTAGGTTAGGATATATTACCTTTGATTAGGCTGTATTATGTTAGGTTGACTTGGTTTTGGGCTAGGTTAGGTAGGTCTTAAAATCCGCTGCGAACTTTCCTGCATACGACGTGGCTTGTTTACACCCTCTAGAGTGGAGGTCAAATGGCGTTCGGACAGAATATCGCCATATAGATTAACCCATTATTTAATATATAACAAAATGAGTTTGATATTCACGAACTACTAAACTGGGTTTTAAAATGCAGCAAAATGGTCCGAAGGTAATGGCTGGGGTTTTTAAGAGTATCCTCTTTTTAAGATTACCTGTATCGTGGAGAGCTGATATGGCAGCATTCAAGCTTGAAGCTTATTGCTGGGGCAGAGTGATCACCGAGCGCTCATAAAGTCGTGGAACATCAATCAAGTCCTTAAAATACTGCAAAGAGCCTTGGATGTCTGGTAGGCCTTAAGACCGACACACCTGTCAAAAGATAATTTACTGTATAAATGTTTAGAGATGAATTCGCGATGATTGAGTGATTGACTGATGAAGATTAAGCCACCCAAGAGGTGGCACGGGCATGAATGGCCACGTAAGAATTCACGGGTAGAAATATTGTTTATATGAAGAATATCAGTGATGGTGACGTGATAGCCTCACATCCGTTCATGTGGCAGCGCGGCGCCTCCAGCCCCGCCGGGCCCAGCTCCAACACCAACACCGCCCTCACAACACGCACCAAAATACACCAAAATGCACAATTCAAAAACGAATTTGACATCAAATAAGACTAATACTCCAGATAACAATAGGCCACATTCTTCCATTCCATAAGTAGTTAAGGTTTGAATAACAAGACAAAACGATAAGATATTCAGGAAATACCAGAAAAAAATCATAACTTTAGGGTAAACCACAAAACAATTACGCATATCATACATCGTAATATGACCGTTACTTGCTTAGTTAAACGAACTACGGGGCTTAGTTCCTGAACCCATTAGGTGCCTCTGTAACCCCTCTCCACCACCGCCCACAGGATGGGTATGGGGTACATAATAAAGAAAGAAATTGAAATTGACCGCCACTTGGTTAGTCAGGTTAAGTACCGATGGTTTGGCAAGCTCTAGATGGGTGGCCGCGCGGATAGCTTGTCCCTTTGGTTAGGGTTCTTCATAAGCCTAGCAAGCTTCTGGGGTTCCGGCAATGGTATACCATCAAAAAAGTGATTTACAATATGAAGTGTATATGCTCTATGTTGGACGATATGAGGTGTATATGCTCTATGTTGGACGATATGAGGTGTATATGCTCTATGTTGGACGATATGAGGTGTATATATTCTATGTTGGACGATATGAGGTGTATATGCTCTATGTTGGACGATATGAGGTGTATATGCTCTATGTTGGACGATATGAAGTGTATATGCTCTATGTTGGACGATATGAGGTGTATATGCTCTATGATGGACGATATGAAGTGTATATGCTCTATGTTGGACGATATGAGGTGTATATGCTCTATGATGGACGATATGAAGTGTATATGCTCTATGTTGGACGATATGAAGTGTATATGCTCTATGTTGGACGATATGAGGTGTATATGCTCTATGATGGACGATATGAAGTGTATATGCTCTATGTTGGACGATATGAAGTGTATATGCTCTATGTTGGACGATATGAAGTGTATACCCGCCAAACACACACCGAAACTACGACGTTGGTACAACGTTCGAACAAGTTTTTACACTTCCTAACCAGTTTTAACAACCAATATAGCAAGTTGTAACAACGTTCTAATACGTCATAAACACGTTAAGCCAAGATGTAACAACTTTATTACAAGTTGTAACAAGCGGAAAATAGAGACAGTTTCGGTTTGTGTTTCCAAGGTATGCTCTATGTTGGACGATATGAAGTGTATATGCTATATGTCGGACGATATGAAGTGTATATGCTATATGTTGGACGATATGAGGTGTATATGCTCTATGTTGGACGATATGAAGTGTATATGCTCTATGTTGGACGATATGAAGTGTATATGCTCTAAGTGTATACACACACACACACACACACACACACACACACACACACACACACACACACACACACACACACACACACACACACAGGCTTCCTGTTCCCGACAATACGAATTAATTTCTCCCTGTTTTCTTGTCTGTGTATTATCCAATCAAAAATTGTTAGGTGACTGCCATATCTATTATTCTGAACCAGTTTGTATGTTGTGATCATTCTCTGCTCAGTAACCTAGCCTAGGTCACTGAGCCATAAAAACCTAGCCATAAGTACCATTTGGTCTAAAATCACTGATAACAGGGCAACCACAAAGACTCGATTGACGTTACCTATTCAACACTAAATATCACAGAATAGTATAATTATTGTTGTTTACTTGCAGAGGGACAGAACGCGCTATGATTTACATAGCTTATAAATGATTTGCATGTGTTTATTTTATTAGAAGCAAAATGTTGATACAATGCAAGAATGTCAAATAATTATCATCGACAATATGGTGCTGTGTTATTTCATCAACGTTAGATTAAATCTGTAAATAGTTTGGTAACCAGTCTTTGTATACAAACTTGTATAGAAACTTGTAAACAAACTTTATATTTCATGTGATCTGGTGGACAATACAAGTTGAAGCGACATAGACACTTGTAACCTATTTGTTTTCCGCTGAGACAGTCAGTTAACAGTTAACTGACTTTGTTACTTGTTCTATCCTCGAGTTTTGGATGACATATTGAGCTGAGCGAATGGTTCAGTTAGCACGTATTTGTACTTAATTTACTTTTTTTAGATTCATCGGAGAGTTCTTCTATTATGACAATTTTAAATTTTTAATTTGAAATTCCAAGATTATAAAAAGACCTTTTTTTTAAATTACTGCAAGTCAGCAATTTTTCCGACCTTATCACAATTAAGAAGCCCTACAAAAGTGGGGAGCAACATCATATTGTCTCCTGTAACGCTTACAGCCTTTCCCCGGCGGCAGTGAAAACCAGTTACAGTACACAACAGCAGCAGTGCCAGAACGCAACAGTTCAGTATGCCCAACGCGTAGCCTAGCGCTGTCAATCCTTGTGTTTCTCACACGTGCCTAGTGACTTTATACAATATACAAATGCAGTGATATATATATATATATATATATATATATATATATATATATATATATATATATATATATATATATATATATATATATATTACATTTATTACATTATACAATAATAATGCGCATAGGTTCGAAGCTTCATGAAGGCACTTGTGGATTTGTTCAAATACCGTACCCACTGTAATATTATTCCTTGCATAGCTTATAAATAAATAAATAATAATAATAAAATAATAATTACTATTATTATTTGTATTATTATTATTATTATTATTATTATTATTATTATTATTATTATTATTATTATTATTATTATCATAGTTTAAGATTGTGCATTGCGCGAGACCATTTCAGAGCGCTCCCGCGCAAACATTGTGTTTTAAACTGTTCCTACGATAACATGATACGGGTTTAAGGTCTAGCTTATCTCAGTACACTCTTCCAGCTTCCTTATATTGTGTGGAGTGATGGTTGGTGGTGGTGGTGTTTTTTTTTTTTTTATTATTATTTTCTACCACAGACGTGGTCACACATTTACAATGCTAACCAGCATATATACATTTTCTTCTGTCCTCCATGGACAGGGTTAGAGAAGTGTTAAACATATAGTTCAAGGGTTTATTGAACACTCAACCACAGAAGGTGATTCGGTGCTTTTAAAATGCTAAGCTAACCTACATACGTAAATACATAGATACCCAGATTTACGTATGCCCTACATAAAGTGTTTGATGGTGGTGTGAGGGAGGGCAGCCCTGGTGGTGGTGGTGGAGGGAGGGCAGCCCTGGTGGTGGTGTGAGGGAGGGCAGCCCTGGTGGTGGTGGTGGTGTGAGGGAGGGCAGCCCTGGTGGTGGTGGTGTGAGGGAGGGCAGCCCTGGTGGTGGTGGTGGTGGTGGTGTGAGGGAGGGCAGCCCTGGTGGTGGTGGTGGTGGTGTGAGGGAAGGCAGCCCTGGTGGTGGTGGTGGTGGTGTGAGGGAGGGCAGCCCTGGTGGTGGTGGTGGTGTGAGGGAGGGCAGCCCTGGTGGTGGTGGTGGTGGTGTGAGGGAGGGCAGCCCTGGTGGTGGTGGTGGTGGTGTGAGGGAGGGCAGCCCTGGTGGTGGTGGTGGTGTGAGGGAGGGCAGCCCTGGTGGTGGTGGTGGTGTGAGGGAGGGCAGCCCTGGTGGTGGTGGTGGTGGTGGTGGTGGTGTGAGGGAGGGCAGCCCTGGTGGTGGTGGTGGTGGTGTGAGGGAGGGCAGCCCTGGTGGTGGTGGTGGTGGTGTGAGGGAAGGCAGCCCTGGTGGTGGTGGTGGTGGTGTGAGGGAGGGCAGCCCTGGTGGTGGTGGTGGTGTGAGGGAGGGCAGCCCTGGTGGTGGTGGTGGTGGTGTGAGGGAGGGCAGCCCTGGTGGTGGTGGTGTGAGGGAGGGCAGCCCTGGTGGTGGTGGTGGTGTGAGGGAGGGCAGCCCTGGTGGTGGTGGTGGTGTGAGGGAGGGCAGCCCTGGTGGTGGTGGTGGTGGTGTGAGGGAGGGCAGCCCTGGTGGGGGTGGTGGTGGTGGTGGTGGTGTGAGGGAGGGCAGCCCTGGTGGTGGTGGTGGTGGTGTGAGGGAAGGCAGCCCTGGTGGTGGTGGTGGTGGTGTGAGGGAGGGCAGCCCTGGTGGTGGTGGTGGTGTGAGGGAGGGCAGCCCTGGTGGTGGTGGTGGTGGTGTGAGGGAGGGCAGCCCTGGTGGTGGTGGTGGTGGTGTGAGGGAGGGCAGCCTGGTGGTGGTGGTGGTGTGAGGGAGGGCAGCCCTGGTGGTGGTGGTGGTGTGAGGGAGGGCAGCCCTGGTGGTGGTGGTGGTGGTGTGAGGGAGGGCAGCCCTGGTGGTGGTGGTGGTGGTGGTGTGAGGGAGGGCAGCCCTGGTGGTGGTGGTGGTGGTGTGAGGGAAGGCAGCCCTGGTGGTGGTGGTGGTGGTGTGAGGGAGGGCAGCCCTGGTGGTGGTGGTGGTGTGAGGGAGGGCAGCCCTGGTGGTGGTGGTGGTGGTGTGAGGGAGGGCAGCCCTGGTGGTGGTGGTGGTGGTGTGAGGGAGGGCAGCCCTGGTGGTGGTGGTGGTGTGAGGGAGGGCAGCCCTGGTGGTGGTGGTGGTGTGAGGGAGGGCAGCCCTGGTGGTGGTGGTGGTGGTGTGAGGGAGGGCAGCCCTGGTGGTGGTGGTGGTGGTGGTGGTGGTGTGAGGGAGGGCAGCCCTGGTGGTGGTGGTGGTGGTGTTAGGGAAGGCAGCCCTGGTGGTGGTGGTGGTGGTGTGAGGGAGGGCAGCCCTGGTGGTGGTGGTGGTGTGAGGGAGGGCAGCCCTGGTGGTGGTGGTGGAGGGAGGGCAGCCCTGGTGGTGGTGGTGGTGTGAGGGAGGGCAGCCCTGGTGGTGGTGGTGGTGGTGTGAGGGAGGGCAGCCCTGGTGGTGGTGGTGGTGTGAGGGAGGGCAGCCCTGGTGGTGGTGGTGGTGGGAGGGAGGGCAGCCCTGGTGGTGGTGGTGTGAGGGAGGGCAGCCCTGGTGGTGGTGGTGGTGTGAGGGAGGGTAGCCCTGGTGGTGGTGGTGGTGGTGGTGGTGTGAGGGAGGGCAGCCCTGGTGGTGGTGGTGGTGGTGGTGGTGTGAGGGAGGGCAGCCCTGGTGGTGGTGGTGGTGGTGTGAGGAAGGGCAGCCCTGGTGGTGGTGGTGTGAGGGAGGGCAGCCCTGGTGGTGGTGGTGGTGTGAGGGAGGGCAGCCCTGGTGGTGGTGGTGGTGTGAGGGAGGGCAGCCCTGGTGGTGGTGGTGGTGGTGTGAGGGAGGGCAGCCCTGGTGGTGGTGGTGGTGTGAGGGAGGGCAGCCCTGGTGGTGGTGGTGGTGGTGGTGTGAGGGAGGGCAGCCCTGGTGGTGGTGGTGGAGGGAGGGCAGCCCTGGTGGTGGTGGTGGTGTGAGGGAGGGCAGCCCTGGTGGTGGTGGTGGTGGTGGTGTGAGGGAGGGCAGCCCAGGTGGTGGTGGTGGTGGTGTGAGGGAGGGCAGCCCTGGTGGTGGTGGTGGTGGTGTGAGGGAAGGCAGCCCTGGTGGTGGTGGTGGTGGTGTGAGGGAGGGCAGCCCTGGTGGTGGTGGTGGTGTGAGGGAGGGCAGCCCTGGTGGTGGTGGTGGTGGTGTGAGGGAGGGCAGCCCTGGTGGTGGTGGTGTGAGGGAGGGCAGCCCTGGTGGTGGTGGTGGTGTGAGGGAGGGCAGCCCTGGTGGTGGTGGTGGTGTGAGGGAGGGCAGCCCTGGTGGTGGTGGTGGTGGTGTGAGGGAGGGCAGCCCTGGTGGGGGTGGTGGTGGTGGTGGTGGTGTGAGGGAGGGCAGCCCTGGTGGTGGTGGTGGTGGTGTGAGGGAGGGCAGCCCTGGTGGTGGTGGTGGTGTGAGGGAGGGCAGCCCTGGTGGTGGTGGTGGTGGTGTGAGGGAGGGCAGCCCTGGTGGTGGTGGTGGTGGTGTGAGGGAGGGCAGCCTGGTGGTGGTGGTGGTGTGAGGGAGGGCAGCCCTGGTGGTGGTGGTGGTGTGAGGGACGGCAGCCCTGGTGGTGGTGGTGGTGGTGTGAGGGAGGGCAGCCCTGGTGGTGGTGGTGGTGTGAGGGAGGGCAGCCCTGGTGGTGGTGGTGGTGGTGTGAGGGAAGGCAGCCCTGGTGGTGGTGGTGGTGGTGTGAGGGAGGGCAGCCCTGGTGGTGGTGGTGGTGTGAGGGAGGGCAGCCCTGGTGGTGGTGGTGGTGGTGTGAGGGAGGGCAGCCCTGGTGGTGGTGGTGGTGGTGTGAGGGAGGGCAGCCCTGGTGGTGGTGGTGGTGGTGTGAGGGAGGGCAGCCCTGGTGGTGGTGGTGGTGTGAGGGAGGGCAGCCCTGGTGGTGGTGGTGGTGTGAGGGAGGGCAGCCCTGGTGGTGGTGGTGGTGGTGTGAGGGAGGGCAGCCCTGGTGGTGGTGGTGGTGGTGGTGGTGTGAGGGAGGGCAGCCCTGGTGGTGGTGGTGGTGGTGTTAGGGAAGGCAGCCCTGGTGGTGGTGGTGGTGGTGGTGGTGTGAGGGAGGGCAGCCCTGGTGGTGGTGGTGGTGTGAGGGAGGGCAGCCCTGGTGGTGGTGGTGGAGGGAGGGCAGCCCTGGTGGTGGTGGTGGTGTGAGGGAGGGCAGCCCTGGTGGTGGTGGTGGTGGTGTGAGGGAGGGCAGCCCTGGTGGTGGTGGTGGTGTGAGGGAGGGCAGCCCTGGTGGTGGTGGTGGTGTGAGGGAGGGCAGCCCTGGTGGTGGTGGTGTGAGGGAGGGCAGCCCTGGTGGTGGTGGTGGTGTGAGGGAGGGCAGCCCTGGTGGTGGTGGTGGTGGTGGTGGTGGTGGTGTGAGGGAGGGCAGCCCTGGTGGTGGTGGTGGTGGTGGTGGTGTGAGGGAGGGCAGCCCTGGTGGTGGTGGTGGTGGTGTGAGGAAGGGCAGCCCTGGTGGTGGTGGTGTGAGGGAGGGCAGCCCTGGTGGTGGTGGTGGTGTGAGGGAGGGCAGCCCTGGTGGTGGTGGTGGTGTGAGGGAGGGCAGCCCTGGTGGTGGTGGTGGTGGTGTGAGGGAGGGCAGCCCTGGTGGTGGTGGTGGTGTGAGGGAGGGCAGCCCTGGTGGTGGTGGTGGTGGTGGTGTGAGGGAGGGCAGCCCTGGTGGTGGTGGTGGAGGGAGGGCAGCCCTGGTGGTGGTGGTGGTGTGAGGGAGGGCAGCCCTGGTGGTGGTGGTGGTGGTGGTGTGAGGGAGGGCAGCCCTGGTGGTGGTGGTGGTGGTGTGAGGGAGGGCAGCCCTGGTGGTGGTGGTGGTGGTGTGAGGAAGGGCAGCCCTGGTGGTGGTGGTGGTGGTGTGAGGGAGGGCAGCCCTGGTGGTGGTGGTGGTGGTGGTGGTGGTGTGAGGGAGGGCAGCCCTGGTGGTGGTGGTGGTGGTGTGAGGGAAAGCAGCCCTGGTGGTGGTGGTGGTGGTGTGAGGAAGGGCAGCCCTGGAGGTGGTGGTGGTGGTGTGAGGGAGGGCAGCCCTGGTGGTGGTGGTGGTGTGAGGGAGGGCAGCCCTGGTGGGGGTGGTGGTGGTGTGAGGGAGGGCAGCCCTGGTGGTGGTGGTGTGAGGGAGGGCAGCCCTGGTGGTGGTGGTGTGAGGGAGGGCAGCCCTGGTGGTGGTGGTGGTGGTGGTGGTGGTGGTGGTGTGAGGGAGGGCAGCCCTGGTGGTGGTGGTGGTGGTGTGAGGGAGGGCAGCCCTGGTGGTGGTGGTGGTGGTGGTGGTGGTGGTGTGAGGGAGGGCAGCCCTGGTGGTGGTGGTGGTGGTGTGAGGGAGGGCAGCCCTGGTGGTGGTGGTGGTGGTGGAGGGAGGGCAGCCCTGGTGGTGGTGGTGGTGTGGGGGAGGGAAGGCAGCCCTGGTGGTGGTGGTGGTGTGAGGGAGGGCAGCCCTGGTGGTGGTGGTGGTGGTGGAGGGAGGGCAGCCCTGGTGGTGGTGGTGGTGGTGTGAGGGAGGGCAGCCCTGGTGGTGGTGTGAGGGAGGGCAGCCCTGGTGGTGGTGTGAGGGAGGGCAGCCCTGGTGGTGGTGGTGGTGGTGTGAGGGAGGGCAGCCCTGGTGGTGGTGGTGGTGGTGTGAGGGAGGGCAGCCCTGGTGGTGGTGTGAGGGAGGGCAGCCCTGGTGGTGGTGGTGGTGGTGTGAGGGAGGGCAGCCCTGGTGGTGGTGGTGGTGGTGTGAGGGAGGGCAGCCCTGGTGGTGGTGGTGGTGGTGTGAGGGAGGGCAGCCCTGGTGGTGGTGGTGGTGGTGTGAGGGAGGGCAGCCCTGGTGGTGGTGGTGGTGGTGGTGGTGTGAGGGAGGGCAGCCCTGGTGGTGGTGGTGGTGGTGTGAGGGAGGGCAGCCCTGGTGGTGGTGGTGGTGGTGTGAGGGGAGGGCAGCCCTGGTGGTGGTGGTGGTGGTGTGAGGGAGGGCAGCCCTGGTGGTGGTGGTGGTGGTGTGAGGGAGGGCAGCCCTGGTGGTGGTGGTGGTGGTGTGAGGGAGGGCAGCCCTGGTGGTGGTGGTGGTGGTGGTGTGAGGGAGGGCAGCCCTGGTGGTGGTGGTGGTGGTGTGAGGGAGGGCAGCCCTGGTGGTGGTGTGAGGGAGGGCAGCCCTGGTGGTGGTGGTGGTGTGTGAGGACCACCACCACCACACAAGGGTGCCGGGCGGATGAGGGCAGACATTAGCAGCGTGGTATTACGCCGTGACCTTCTCTACCACAACAATACCCACACACCAACCTCAGCATATCATGCCACTCCTCACCCCGCTCTGTACCCTAATAAATCTATCTTTATTTTCAAAATATACAAATTGCGTTCCTTACAACTATATATATATTTATTTATTTATATATATATTTCGACCAGGAACGATACGGATAACATTTTGTTAGTTTGTTAATTAGTTTGTTAGTTAGCTGGCGGTCACAATGAACGATGGACATGTATAGGAGTCCCGATTGTATCAGATCATTTGTACACGACATACAATCACTACACAATACATGTAGGATACATACCAGACATATGGTTCATATACATAGAGCATATTTTCATGCCACGCACAAACAACATTCATTTTCGTAGATTCTTGTGCAATAACTCACGCACACACGCACGCACGTGCGCGCGCACACACACACACACACACATATATTGAGACAGGGGCCTGACAGCTGAGTGGACAGCGCTCTGGATTCATAGTCCTAACGGTGTAGTTCGATCCCCGGCGGAGATGGAAACAAATGGGGAGAGTTTCTTTCACCCTGATGCCTCTGTTTACCTAGTTAGGAGTTAGTTAACTCCCTAGATAGGAGTTAGACAGCTGTTATGGGCTGCTTCTTGGGTGTGTGTGTGTGTCAGAGAAAAATATATATATAGAGAGAAATATATGCAGCAGACTTAATTGAACAAAAAATATATATCGGTTAGAAAGATATAACAAAAATCTATCGGTTAGAAAACCACATCTAGACGAGCATACAGAGTTTACCAACAGAGCCCAGAACCGGATGAAAGAGTACCAAACAGGGAGGAGGCAGAGTCCCGGAGAGAGAGAGAGAAAGAGAGAGAGAGAGAGGATAAACTGGCATGGAGAAGCGTAATAAACGAGTCCTTTCCAGCCTCTCTTCTAGAACCAAGTCATGCCATAGGGACCTGATCTATCACAAGTCATGCCATAGGGACCTGATCTATCAGCAAGTCATGCCATAGGGACCTGATCTATCAGGAAGTCATGCCATAGGGACCTGATCTATCAGGAAGTCATGCCATAGGGACCTGATCTATCAGCAAGTCATGCCATAGGGACCTGATCTATCAGCAAGTCATGCCATAGGGACCTGATCTATCAGCAAGTCATGCCATAGGGACCTGATCTATCAGCAAGTCATGCCATAGGGACCTGATCTATCAGCAAGTCATGCCATAGGGACCTGATCTATCAGGAAGTCATGCCATAGGGACCTGATCTATCAGCAAGTCATGCCATAGGGACCTGATCTATCAGCAAGTCATGCCATAGGGACCTGATCTATCAGCAAGTCATGCCATAGGGACCTGATCTATCAGCAAGTCATGCCATAGGGACCTGATCTATCAGCAAGTCATGCCATAGGGACCTGATCTATCAGCAAGTCATGCCATAGGGACCTGATCTATCAGCAAGTCATGCCATAGGGACCAGATCTATCAGCAAGTCATGCCATAGGGACCTGATCTATCAGGAAGTCATGCCATAGGGACCTGATCTATCAGCAAGTCATGCCATAGGGACCTGATCTATCAGCAAGTCATGCCATAGGGACCTGATCTATCACAAGTCATGCCATAGGAACCTGATCTATCAGCAAGTCATGCCATAGGGACCTGATCTATCACAAGTCATGCCATAGGAACCTGATCTATCAGCAAGTCATGCCATAGGGACCTGATCTATCACAAGTCATGCCATAGGAACCTGATCTATCAGCAAGTCATGCCATAGGGGTAAATCGAATGACAGAGTAATCTAATGAGAGGAGTAATGTCCCGCGTGTCAATACGGCAACCCGTCCTCCTGTGTAGACAGTACCTTCTGTGACGGTCGTCGATAGTCACGAATTCGTACGTTCTTAGCTTTCAGATAGTACTATACTGACTAATAAGGAATAATTATAAAGTAAATGGATGGCCTGGGAAGGTTAGGTTAGGTTAGTTTAGTTTGTCAAAGCAACACAAGTAAAAAATAGTTTTCCGGTTTGTCCAACTCAGTAGTTCAGATGTCTACTTTCTAATATCGTTGTACGTCGGTATATGTACTACGGTCCTCATCGTTACTATAAGTACTACCAAAACAGGAGGACGAGCTGCAGTATTTACTAACTATACAAAAATAGCTGGACTACAGCACTACAGGATACTGCGGAAAGTCCTAGATAAGAGCAGAGTTAATCTGAGAAAGGCTGGAGGACTGTAACCCCAGCCTGGTCATAACACGGAGACCACCTCACTGGACACCAACAAACCAGTACACACTGAAGGAATATCACCTCCCAAAATCAGCTAAAGAAGATCTTGGGGTAGACATAACTCTTGGAGTATACATACCATCAACTGTGACTCAAGAAGAACACATACACAAAGTAGCAAACATCAGGATGGTCTTCAAGAACCTTGATTGAGGCACTCAAAATCACTGCATACTACCTACGTGAGACAAGTGCTAGAATACGCAGCGCCAGCGTGAAGTAAGTGTCTCGCGAAGCCCCGAGGAAAACTTGCAACGAGGCTCGTCACGGAGCCTCGGAGGATGGGGTGTGAGAGACGGTGACTCTGAACCTCTCAACACTAGACGAGAGAGAGACATAGAGAGTTGACACAGTTAAGAGACAGATATATATATATATATATATATATATATATATATATATATAGAGAGAGAGAGAGAGAGAGAGAGAGAGAGAGAGAGAGAGAGAGAGAGAGAGAGAGAGAGAGAGAGAGAGAGAGAGAGAGAGAGAGAGAGAGAGAGAGAGAGAGAGAGAGAGAGAGAGAGAGAGAGAAAATGCTCTTGAGGTGAGAAAAAAAGGAGCCAATGTTTACGTTCAATAACAATTAGATCAAGAGCACATGGAAGGATGCGAGGAAATACTCCCTTACATGTCAGTAGTATGAGAATGGAAGGAATTAGACAGAGAGAGAATAGAAGCTAATGCTAGGTAATTACATTAGACAACCGACCGCAGAAAGCAGTGGCCAAGAAGACAAACTCGAGCCAGCAAACTCAACCGAGTACCCATAAACACACCCAAACGTTTCCCAAACCTGTCCTCCTCTCCCCGCGCGTCTGTTGCCCGCGTCACCAGGGCTCTACGCCACGCATGCGCAGGGGATACTGATCTATACGATAAAACATGACCACAGTTCTCGCCGTCGTCGGGGTGACATATACTGTTATGTCTTCCTTGTTCCTCATTGCTAACAACTGACCTTTCTCCAGGATGAAGCTTGCAGCTCTGGACTGTGTTCTTGGTGCCTGTTTACTGCAAGGTGAACACAGGCGTCCACTATAGAGAAACGTGCGGCTACGGGTTGCATCCTCGGGATGTGTGTCACAGAAAAATATTTGTAGTAGATATGATAAGAGGGGAAAAAAGATCGGGAACTAGTGTGTTAGACAAAAAAAAAATGATTAGAAAGGCAGGGTCCAAGAGCTAATAGCTCGATTCTGCAGACACAAATAGCAAATAGTAAACAAACACACACACACACACACACACACACACACACACACACACACACACACACACACACACACACACACACACACACACACACACACACACACACCGATAAAGTATCTGGAATCCTATGATAAAGTAACAAGAATAAGGCAGGACAGGGATGATAAGAATAAGGCATGATTCGCACATGTCCTGTGCCAGGTAAGGCCACTAAGGGCTCACCATAGCCCGTGCTACTTGCAACGTTGTGTTCCGAGTGGCTGAATCTAAAACAACAACAACATCTAATGATTTACCAGCCGTGAAGACGACTCGCTCACACTATAGTTGCCCCAACAGCCGACCTCGTGTCCCCGCTCCAGGAATCAAGATTCCCTCCGTGTTGACGAATCTGATCCGGGATTGACCTGGATCCGCCTCAATCCTCTTTCAAGGCCTCAATCCTCTTAGTATATGCGAATACTAAGCCACAAACCTTCAAATCCGGACCTTCGGCCAAATGTTAAATATTGGTTGTCCGAGTAGACGACCAATATTATGGACAATAACTTATGGCCACAGAGCTGTGAGCTCTCTGGCCTCTTGTTCTTGTTTTAGATTCAGCTTCTTAGAACAAAAGTTGCTAGTAGCACGGGCTATTGTGAGCCCGTAGTGGACTTACCTGGCACAAGACCTGGGCTGTAACTGCGCTCTGTGGCCATAAGTCATAGGAGTCTGCCCTTCGGGATTACAGTTTAGTGGCGAAAACTCGCTCCATATTACAGTGTGTCACACTAATTGGTCAATGTCATCGTGCCATGGCCTCGCGGGCTCCCTGTTGTTACATTTCATGGGACTGAATGACGGAAGTACTCAACAATTATAAACCGGCGCTATATTTAACAGAAATATACATTTTTTCTATAAAATGAATGATAAATTTTGCCAAATAAAGTGCCAGAGAAAACCAGCTGTAAAAGTCATGGACGAGGGATGAGGGCCAGGGGGCGGGTGTCACAGGGAACGAGTTCAGTAGGTTAGGGGCCCCTTACACACCATACATCATCATCCACCAGCAGACACTGGCTACACCCACCGGCGACATCCATCAGCAGACACTGGCTACAGCCAACAGAGACATCCACCAGCAGACACTGGCTACAGCCAACAGAGACATCCACCAGCAGACACTGGCTACAGCCAACAGAGACATCCACCAGCAGACACTGGCTACAGCCAACAGAGACATCCACCAGCAGACACTGGCTACAGCCAACAGAGACATCCACCAGCAGACACTGGCTACAGCCAACAGAGACATCCACCAGCAGACACTGGCTACAGCCAACAGGGACATCCACCAGCAGACACTGGTCGTATCTTCGTTACCAGTCGTTAGTTCACTGGTTAACTATCCTACAACCACCTTCACACTTTCACTTCTCGCTTGTACACACTCACTTTACTGTATTCATTCTTGGCATACTTTTTTGTTAATTTGTTTTTTGTGATTCGTTTGTTTGTTTGTCTTTCACTCCAGGTGAGTTAAGTGTGTCACAAGGCACTCGTGTTGGCTGTTATCTGTTGAAGATGGACCTTTATCTGAGATATATATGTAATGAAAACAATGTTTTTTGTGTTAGATTAAGTATAAGTATGCAGAGCTATCACAATACTATATCTCTCTCTCTCTCTACACACACACACACACACACACACACACACACACACACACACACATACACACACACACACACACACACACACACACATACATACATATATATATATATATATATATATATATATATATATATATATATATATATATATATATATATACGAATAAGCTTGAATGGTCCCCAAGCCAATATGCAACCGAAAATTCCTCACCCCCCTGAAAAAATTGAACGCAGACAGCCCAGGACTCCATGAACCTTAGCGTATTCAGTAATATTCCAACTAGACCGACTGTACAAAAAGGTTGGAATTCATCAGACCCTTAACCCAACACCCAACAGCACTCGATGGTCAATTTCAGGGTACAGATATTTCATCGAATCACCTCACATGTTGGCGGTACGTGAGCAACACAAATGCGAAGGATTCCCATTTGTGGTTCGCAATGGAAGTGAAGCTTACCTTCACTCTCGAGACGTAACAGTCTTGGAAAGGAACGATGGTTTTCACACTGAAGTCGCCGCTTAAGGAAACTAACAATGGACTGTGCCTGAATGCCAGAACTGAATGCCAAAACAAGTGCCAGCGTAGTGTTGTCGACCCTCACCTCAACTGTGCTCTGGCCCCCACAGCAACCCGAGGATCTAATCCAGATTAAATACCTATGTCCCATACCTCACATCTCTTCCTAGTTATGTATGAGATGACCTCACTCCAGTTTTAATATATCTGGAAGACGCATTTGGTACTTCAGTTGCTTCCCTTGTTCTCCTCAAGTGTGTCAGTGTGAAGTCTTGGAACATAACGTAACAGGATGTGTCGTGACTCGTTTCCTGTCCCGGGCCGCCTTGTCTTAAGACAGCTGCACCTAGTTGTTCTGCCCACCAGCCCTTTGTCTCTTTGCTTCTTCTCTATAAATTAATACAACATAAATAAAATTATTAAA
This sequence comes from Procambarus clarkii, assembly GCF_040958095.1. Classification (NCBI taxonomy): domain Eukaryota; kingdom Metazoa; phylum Arthropoda; class Malacostraca; order Decapoda; family Cambaridae; genus Procambarus; species Procambarus clarkii. Next base: position 21,306,587 of record NC_091159.1, read on the forward strand.
AATACAAGATAAGCGATGCATTGTCCTCTCTCTCTCCCTCTCTCTCCCTCTCTCTCTCTCTCTCTCTCTCTCTCTCTCTCTCTCTCTCTCTCTCTCTCTCTCTCTCTCTCTCTCTCTCTCTTTCCCTCTCTCTCTCTCTCTCTCTCTCTCTCTCTCTCTCTCTCTCTCTCTCTCTCTCTCTCTCTCTCTCTCTCTCTCTCTCTCTCTCTCTCTCTTTCCCCTCTCTCTCTCTCTCTCTCTCTCTCTCTCTCTCTCTCTCTCTCTCTCTCTCTCTCTCTCTCTCCCTCTCTCTCTCTCCCTCTCTCTCTCTCTCTCTCTCTCTCTCTCTCTCTCTCTCTCTCTCTCTCTCTCTCTCTCTCTCTCTCTCTCTCTCTCTCTCTCCAAGAATGTTTACTTGTGGTTCTGAGAAACACTCGTAGCTGAGACTGCATTCTGTAGCATACAAGTACCTGCGGCGAACCAGTGAAGTGCCTCCAGTGAATCAGTTACTAATGCCTGCGGAGAACCAATTGCAATCGTCTGCAATGTGTCTGCAATGTGTCTTGCAGTCACACGTGTCTGCTGTGGCCCACGTACAAGCACCGGCACTGGAAAATGTCTGGACCAATCGAAAGTTTCCCCAGACTGGAAATATGCAAGTGTCTCCCCTACATCAAAACAAAAAAAGGGCAGAAAGAGATCAGCAGGAGACAAACGACCACTCAGTCATGTCTGCAAGCCCTCGGAGAAAATCCTTAGGGATTACCATCTTACAGTGCACAATCTTTTCAAATCAACACAACATGGTTTTATCAAAAAAGCAGATCTTGTCCTTCTAACCTGCTCACAATTCTGGGAACAGCATCCAGCTATTTAGACTACGGACGTCCAGTAAACACAGTATACATAGACTTCTCTAAGGCTCTAAGGCATGACAATCTGGCAAGGAAATTACAAGATATGAAATAAATGGTAAAATATTAGAAAATAAAAAACAGTGGTTTAAAAAAAACAAGGACTTGTCTTATATAGAAAGAATGTGATTGGAGAAATGTGACAAGTGGAGTGCCACAAGGTTCCATCTTGGCCCTACCTTTTTTGTCATATACATCAAGGACATAGATGAGAATATTACAAACCACAGTATTGAATTTGTAGATGACACTAATATCTATGGTAAAGTAGAAAGCGGAAACGATATTGAGACCTTACACAAAGATCTCCATGAACTCCATAAATGGTCAACCGGATGGAAAATGCTTTTTAATTTTAATAAATGTAAGGTCTTACATGTTGGGCACAACAATGCACATCACACGTATCATGTCAACAACACTAGCATGCAGGAGATTGATGAAGAAAATGACCCAGGAGTTAGGATCCACTTGTAGGATCAACTGGTAGTTGAAATTGAACAACAAGTGGGAGCTTAAGTAAAAAAGCCAGCTAACCAAACCTTAGGAATAGTCAAAGGAACCTTTGACTTGAAGGAAGCGAAGGCCCACCGCCCACGTCTCTGGCGCGACCCCCGTCATCACCAGTATTTAAGCAGTGAGACCTCACTTTCGAAATGACAGATCAGCTTTGGGGAAAGCTCAACACAGCGACAGAATCATCACAGAACTAAGTTAACCCTCACACCAAGAGGCGTTGAGGGCCACAGGACTATAACAACACTGTAAACCAGATATGACAGGGCTGATCTCAACGAAATTTTTATAATACTGAACAATTTAGAGGATACTGATCCAGACCACTTCTTCAGAAGGTCAGATGTAACAAAGAAGGAGCAAATGTTTCAAGTTCAATAAGCCACAATGTAGAATTTAACACATGAGGTGTTCTTTCATCCATAAGATTATAAACCCACGGAACCGCCTATCCGCCGAAGCCATAAATGCCAAAACTCTGATGAATATTAAAATCCAGCTCGGTAAAATCATCAGGATAAATGTAGGGTCCTTTGACAAGCCCCTGGCTTTCTATCCTCGTCGAGGTCATTGGATAATGGCCCTTCGGGTAAATTCAGATAAGTGCCTACAGAAAACCAGATAAAAATGCCTGTAATAAACTAGTTACAAGTACCTGCAGTGAGCTAATGTCAAGTGCGTACAGTAAATTGCCGAATAATGAACGTATTCCATTAAATTATTGGGAGTAATTCTGATAGACATATAATTAATCATAATGTATTAGTTCCCCCTTACAGCTGAGAAAATGAAATACTATTCATCTAAAGAAAATGTTTAGTGTGAATACGGCTAACTTCGCTATTTAAAAGAGCTCACAAAATTGGAAATTCTTTTCCAAACAATAAATTTAAGGAAATGCGAAGATCACAGGAGCGAGCCAATATTCTGTATATACAGAACACCTGTTCACAAGGGTGAGAAGTCATCTACTTCTGTACCTATGTAACAGAAAATAGAGCCCAAGTCGCCTCATCTTGGACAAGGTGGGACGATTGTGTATATCTCCATTAATTAATGTTCATCTACGTAGGCCCAACAGTTATTGGGAACCTGTATGTAAATATATTGAATATAAAGGTATTCAGGTTGTAAGACTTTAAAATGAGGTATAGAGTCTAGGCCAAATTGCTCGCGACGCGCCGGGCCAGTATTTTACCCCTGCGCCACAGAGACTTTCTCTTCCCATTCACCTTCACTTCATCTTCGGGTACATATAATGCGGCAAAACAATTTGTAATTTACGGGCTATTCATGCCCGTGCTACCTCTTGGGTGGTTTACTCCTCGTCAATCGATCAATTTGTAATCATTTCTACACTGCCTTTGAAAATGTTAACAAGAGTTAACAACGCAGTCCTTAACATCAGGCTAAATAAAACTGTAAAAATGAACTTTGGAGAGTTAATTTTTCAACTTCCTTCTGAAGTGAAGGAAAATGTAAGGAAAAATAAAGAAGATTCGTGCTATAATCACTGATCTCACCATTTTGGCCAAATTCAATAATATTTATACATATATATATATATATATATATATATATATATATATATATATATATATATATATATATATATATATATATATATATATATATATATATATATATATATATATATATATGACAATGTCAGACCACGGAGGAAAAATGAAACAGGAATTTCCTTAAGTACTTTCGTATATTAAATACATCTTCAAACCTTCTGAAGATGTATTTAATATACGAAAGTACTTCAAACCTTCTGAAGATGTATTTAATATACGAAAGTACTTAAGGAAATTCCTGTTTCATTTTTCCTCCGTGGTCTGACATTGTCACATTCTTAATCACGTGTTTATTTTCGTGATATACACACATATATATATATATATAGTTAACCAGAACCCACTAGAAGAGTTTGAGATCACCAGTGGGGAAAGTAAGGAAACTGTTGCTAGAAAAAGTTGTAATATGAAAATGAAAATAGGTGCAGAGAGTCAGAATTCGGCTCAAAAATCACGCTCAGGAGTCAAATTTCCGACATTTCAGATATTTTGACAACTGCAGGGGGGTTTGAGCAAAATATGACCCATCGCCATTTTCAGTAATTGGCACATTTTCGGAATAAAAATCGTAATTTGAAAATGAAAATAGGTGCAGAGACTCAGAATTCGGCTAGAAAATCTCGCTCAGGAGTCAAATTTCCGACATTTCACATATTTTGAGAACTGCAGGGGGGGGTTCGTGCAAAATATGACCCATCGCCAATTTCAGTAATTGGCATATTTTGAGAATAAAAAGTCGTAATTTTAAAATGAAAATAGGTCCAGAGTCAGAATCAAACTTCCGACATCTCAGATATTTTGAAAACTGCAGGGGAGTTCGGACAAAATATGACCCATTGCCATTTATAGTAATTGGCACATTTCGGTATAAAAGGTAGTAATTTGAAAATGAAAATAGGTGCAGAGAGTAAGAATTCAGCTCAAAAATCACGCTCAGGAGTCAAATTTCCGACATTTCAGATATTCTGAAAACTGCAGGGGGGGTTTGGGCAAAATATGACCAATTGCTGGTTTCAGTAATTGGCATATTTTCGGTATAAAATGTAGTAATTTGAAAATGAAAAAAGGTGCAGAGAGTCAGAATTCGGCTCAAAAATCACGCTCAGGAGTCAAATTTCCGACATTTTAGATATTTTGAAAACTGCAGGGGGGTTTGGGCAAAATATGACCCATCAACGTATTCAGTAATTGGCATATTTTGGGTATAAAAAGTCGTAATTTGAAAATGAAAATAGCTGCAGAGAGTCAGATTTCGGCCCAAAAATCACACTCAGGAGTCAAATTTCCGACATTTCATATATTGTGAAAACTGCAGGAAGGTTTGGGCAAAATATGACCCATCACAGTTTTCAGTAATTGGCACATTTTCGATCAAAAAGGTCGTAACTTGAAAATGAAAATAGGTCCAGAGAGTCAGAATTCGGCTCAAAAATCTCGCTCAGGAGTCAAATTTCCGACATTTCAGATATTTTGAAAACTGCAGGGGGGTTTGGGCAAAATATGACCCACCGCTGTTTTCAGTAATTGGCATATTTTCGATAAAAAAAGTAGTAATTTGAAAATGAAAATAGGTGCAGAGAGTCCGAATTCGGCTAAAAATCTCGCTTAGGAGTCAAATTTCATATATTTCACATATTTTGAAAACTGCAGGGGGGTTCGGACAAAATATGACCCATCGCCGTTTTCAGTAATTGGCACATTTTCAGTATAAAAGGTAGTAATTTGAAAATGAAAATAGGTGCAGAGAGTAAGAATTCGGCTCAAAAATCACGCTCAGGAGTCAAATTTCCGACATTTCAGATATTCTGAAAACTGCAGGGGGGGGTTTGGGCAAAATATGACCAATTGCTGGTTTCAGTAATTGGCATATTTTCGGTATAAAATGTAGTAATTTGAAAATGAAAAAAGGTGCAGAGAGTCAGAATTCGGCTCAAAAATCACGCTCAGGAGTCAAATTTCCGACATTTTAGATATTTTGAAAACTGCAGGGGGGTTTGGGCAAAATATGACCCATCAACGTATTCAGTAATTGGCATATTTTGGGTATAAAAAGTCGTAATTTGAAAATGAAAATAGCTGCAGAGAGTCAGAATTCGGCCCAAAAATCACACTCAGGAGTCAAATTTCCGACATTTCATATATTTTGAAAACTGCAGGAGGGTTTGGGCAAAATATGACCCATCACCGCTTTCAGTAATTGGCACATTTTCGATAAAAAAGGTCGTAACTTGAAAATAAAAATAGGTCCAGAGAGTTAGAATTCGGCTCAAAAATCCCGCTGAGGAGTTAAATTTCTGACATTTTAGATATTTTGAAAACTGCAGGGGGGTTTGGGCAAAATATGACACATCACCGTTTTCAGTCATTGGCATATTTTGGGTATAAAATGTCGTAATTTGAAAATGAAAATAGGTGCATAGCGTCAGAATTTGGCACAATAATCACACTCAGGAGTCAAATTTCCGACATTTCATATATTTCGAAAACTGCAGGAGGGTTTGGGCAAAATATGACACATCACCGTTTTCAGTCATTGGCATATTTTCGGTGTAAAAAGCAGTAATTTGAAAATGAAAAAAGGTGCAGAGTCAGAATTCGGCTCAAAAATCATACTCAGGAGTCAAATTTCCGACATTTTACATATTTTGAAAACTGCAGGGGGGGTTTGGGCAAAATATGACCCCTCAACGTACTCAGTAATTATAATAAAGTCGTAATTTGAAAATGAAAATAGCTGCAGAGAGTCAGAATTCGGCCCTAAAATCGCACTCAGGAGTCAAATTTCCGACATTTCATATATTTTGAAAACTGCAGGAGGGTTTGGGCAAAATATGACCCATCACCGCTTTCAGTAATTGGCACATTTTCGATAAAAAAGGTCGTAACTTGAAAATGAAAATAGGTCCAGAGAGTCAGAATTCGGCTCAAAAATCACGCACAGGAGTCAAATTTCCGACATTTCAGATATTTTGAAAACTGCAGGGGGGTTTGGGCAAAATATGACCCACCGCTGTTTTCAGTAATTGGCATATTTTCGATAAAAAAAAGTAGTAATTTGAAAATGAAAATAGGTGCAGAGAGTCCGAATTCGGCTAAAAAATCTCGCTTAGGAGTCAAATTTCATATATTTCACATATTTTGAAAACTGCAGGGGGGTTTGGGCAAAATATGACCCATCGCCAATTTCAGTAATTGACATATTTTCGGTATAAAAAGTAGTAATTTGAAAATGAAAATAGGTGCATAGTGTCAGAATTTAGGCTCAAAAATCACGCTCAGGAGTGAAATTTCCGACATCTCAAATATTTTAAAAGCTGCAGGGGGGGTTTGGGCAAAATATGACCCATCGCCGTTTCAAGTAATTGGCATATTTTCGGATTAAAAAGTCGTAATTTGAAAATGAAAATAGGTCCAGAGAGTCAGAATTCGGCTCAAAAATCAGGTTCAGGAGTCAAATTTTCGACAATTCAGATATTATGAAAACTGCAGGGGGGTTTGGAGAAAATATGACTATTATATTGTGGGTTGGTTCTGTTGTCGTTGTAGATCCTTCTTTCTGGACAACCCAACCCACAACTCGGTAGAGTGCTTATACTTTACCAGGAGATCACCCTGGGCGCTTCTAGTTCTTGAAGAGGGGCTCAACGTCACACGTTTAGGGGATGCGGCTCCAATACTTAGCCTCGTTGTCACGTGCTCACACCCACTCGAGCCGCTGTGACTCCCCACTCTCTCCTTATGTGATGTGATCTCCTCAATCCCCTTTGACTTATTAGTTTTCTGTTCTACCCTGTCCACAGCAGTGGTTCTTGGTTCTTTCTCTCTCTCTCTCTCTCCTTCTTTACTACATCCTGGGAAGCCTCATTAGGACAAGGGCAAACACCAGCATATTTGAATACATTTACTGGACAAAGCACATACACAATACATACACACATATAATAATAATAATAATGAATCCTACACTCTATACTATTTTAGTCAGGATGCACTCTAACACCATCAGAACTCTTATCATTTGCTTATCAAGTGGTATCTTACCTCCGGATTCACCACCTAATACTACCAACCTCTTCAAGTAGGTCAAGTCTTATAACACAATGTTGTACTCTCAGCAAGAGAATATATATATATCTATAAACACATACAAGGAAGATCAGCATATGAATGCAATAACATAAATGTCAGTATAAATGTTCCTTGATATACAACAATGATCAATCGATCACCCTATCAGTCCTAGAACACATACAACTGTAGGTAATCCAGCCTACGACTGTAACTCTATACTTCAGTATAAACACTCCTCGGTACAAGAATGGCAAACAATCACTCACCTTTCACTGCGTCTTGTTGCACGCGAATGACAACCAAACACTCTATCACCTCCCTACAAGTAATCATTTAGAACTTCCATTCTACATCTGGAAGTTCACTACCCTGATATCTTCAGGTTCTTCCGGTTTCACTACCAGGATCCTCTGCAGCTCCTCCAGGCTGCTACACCATGAAGTTTTCCTTGGGCAACTATGGTGCTTCACTACCTCTACTAGGGTCCTCCACAGCTCTCCTGGCTGCTACACCATGAAGTTCCCTCGAGCAACTATGGTGCTTCACCACCTCTACAGAAGCACGTGACACTCCTCTTCACTGCTTCTCCTCACAGCTCGAGGTCCTCTCCTCCACTACCTTGGAGTCTCATCAACTACTCCCTCTGTGCTGGCTTCGAAGTTCTCAGCAACTTCTTCCCCAAAGACAAACCTGCAACCCATTGACACTCCAATAAAAACGTTTCCCCTTAAACACATAAACGAAATAATCCACACAGTATGTTTACCTCCAATATCTATCTGCTCTTTACATACTTTGAGAGTGGACTCCCCCGTTTGGGCTGGTCCATGCTCTGCCTTGCCCGGCGGGTGGCTCCTCAACTCTGGGAGGGTCCTCTGCCGCCAGTCAGTTTGCTTCAGGCAGTCGACGGGAGTGGACATGCTGCTCATCCCTCCAGCTGTCTCTCTCATCTCCGTCCTCTTATTTAGGCTTCCTGCTTTACCAAAACATGTCTAACTTATCAATAAACATACGCTACTGTCGCTGGGCACACGACCAACTACAAGTAATCACTATAAACTGGCTTAAATCGTGCTTACCACAGATTGTCTAGTCGAGGGCGCTATCCCTCTGACGGCGTCTGATCAGGGCACTCCCACAGCCCACGATAATATCTCTGGGCGGCTTAATAAACACTCCTCGACGTCCAGGACTTGAGACCACAACGTTCCCAGCTCGATTCCACAGCTGGCACGTCTGCACACTTCTCTTCTCTTGGAGATATATCACTAGGGGTTACTTTCTGACAGGAGCTCACACGGAGTGCAGCTTCCCCTCACGATGTCTGGTACTCAAGTGACTTAAGCTCCTCTCTAAGCGAGCCTCACACCTCCAGCAAATTATCCACATCTCCTAACCAGTCATTTATCTATTTTCTTATTCACTGCCCATAATCTCAAATTGTTTATCAAATCCAACCAGCAATTTTACATCTGTGTCTTCATCTCTATATTTCCTAGACCTTCTAGTCAGGTCAGGCTTGATAGAATAATTATCAAAGGGGAGACTCGTGTTTCGGCAGCCTGGGATCATAACAATGACCCATCGCCGTTTCAAGTAATTGGCATATTTTCTGAATAAAAAGTCGTAATTTGAATATGGAAATAGGTCCAGAGAGTCAGAATTCGGCTCAAAAATAACGCTCAGGAGTTAAACTTCCGACATCTCTGATATTTTGAAAACTGCAGGAGGGGTTTGGGTAAATATGACCCATCGCCGTTCTCAGTAATTGGCATATTTTCGATATAAAAAGTCGTAATTTGAAAATGAAAATAGGTGTAGAGAGTCAGAATTCGGCTACAAAAATCACGCTCAGGAGTCAAATTTATAATATTTCACATATTTTAAAAACTGGAGGGGGGGGGGGGGGGGGAGCAAAATATGACCCATCACCGTTTTCAGTAATTGGCATATTTTTTAATAAAAAGTCGTAATTTGAAAATGAAAATAGGTCCAGAATCAGAATTCGGCAACAAAAATCACGCTCAGGAGTAAAACTTCCGATATCTCTGATATTTTGAAAAGTGCAAGGGGGTTTAGGCAAAATAGGACCCATCGCCGTTTTCAGTAATTAACATATTTTCGGAATAAAAAGTAGTAATTTGAAAATGAAGAGAGGTGCAGAGAGTCAGAATTAGGCTCAAAAATCACGATCACGAGTCAAATTTCCGACACTTCAGATATTTTGAAAACTGCATGGGGGTTTGGGGAAAATACGACCCATCACCGTTTCAAGTAATTGGCATATTTTCGTAATAAAAAGTCGTAATTTGAAAATGAAAATAGGTCCAGAGAGTCAGAATTCGGCTCAAAAATCACGCTCAGGAGTCAAATTTCCGGTATTTCAGATATTTTAAAAACTGCACGGGGGTTTGGGCAAATTATGACCCATCGCCGTTTTCAGTAATTGGCATATTTTCGGAATAAAAAGTCGTAATTTGAAAATGAAATTAGGTTCAGAGAGTCAGAATTCGGTTCAAAAATCACGCTCACGAGTCAAATTTCCAACATCTCAGATATTTTGAAAACTGCAGAGGGGTTTGGGCAAAATATGACCCATCGCTGCTGTCAGTAATTGACATGTTTTCGGTATAAAAATTTGTAATTTGAAAATGAAAATTGGTGCATAGAGTCAGAATTCGGCTCAACAATCACGCAAAGGATTCAAATTTCCGACATCTTAGATGTTTCGAAAACTGCAAGGGGGTTTGGGCAAAATATGACCCATAGCCGTTTTCTGTAATTGGCATATTTTCGGTATAAAAAGTCGTAATTTGAACATGAAAATAGGTGCAGAGAGTCAGCATTCCGCTACAAAATCACGCTCAGGAGTCAAATTTCCGACATCTCAGATATTTTGAAAACTGCAGGCGGGGTTTGGGCAAAATATGACCCATCCCGGGTTTCAGTAATTGGCATATTTTGGTATAAAAATTAGTAATTTGAATCTGAATCCCTTGCGTGATTTTTGAGCCGAATTCTGTCTCTCTGCACCTATTTTCATTTCCAAATTACGACTTTTTATACCCAAAATATGCCAATTACTGAAAACATCGAAAGTTCATATTTTGCCCAAGCCCCCCTACAGTTTTCAAAATATCTGAAATGTAGGAAATTTGACTCCTTTGCGTGATTTTGTAGCCGAATTCTGACTGCACCTATTTTAATTTTCAAATTACGACTTTTTATACCGAAAATATGCCAATTACTGAAAACAGTGATGGGTCATATTTTGCCCAACCCCCCCCCCCCCTGCAGTTTTCAAAAAATCTGAGATGTCGGAAATTTGACTGCTTTGCGTGATTTTTGAGCCAAATTCTGACTCTCTGCACCTATTTTCATTTTCAAAAAACGACTTTTTATAGCCAAAATATGCCAATTCCTGAAAACGGCAATAGGTTATATTTTGCCCAAACCCCCCTGCAGTTTTCAAAATATCTGAAATGTCGGAAATTTGACTCCTAAGCGTGATTTTTTAGCCGAATTCTGACTCTATGCATTTATTTTCATTTTCAAATTACGCATTTTTTATACCGAAAATATGCCAATTACAGAAAACGGCGATAGGTCATATTTTGCCCAAACCCCCCCCCCCCCCTGCAGTTTTCAAAATATCTGAAATGTCGGAAATTTGACTGCTTTGGGTGATTTTTTAGCCGAATTCTGACTCTATGCACCAATTTTTATTTTCAAATTACGAATTTGTATACCGAAACATGCCAATTATTGAAAACGGCGATAGGTCATATTTTGCCCAAACCCCTCTGCTGCAGTTTTCAAAATATCTGAGATGTCGGAAATTTGACTCCTGAGCGTGATTTTTGAGCCGAATTCTTACTCTCTGTACCTATTTTCGTTTTCAAATCACGACTTTTTATTCCAAAAATATACCAATTACTGAAAACAGCGATGGGTCATATTTTGCCCAAACCCCTCCTGCAGTTTTCAAAATATCTGAGATGTAGGAAATTTGACTCCTGAGCGTGATTTTTGAGCCGAATTCTGACTCTCTGGACCTATTTCCATTTTCAAATTGCGACTTTTTATACAGAAAATATGCAAATTGCTGACAGCGGCGATGGGTCATATTTTGTGCAAACTCCCCTGCAGTTTTCAAAATATCTGAAATGTCGAAAATTTAACTGCTTTGCGTGATTTTTGAGCCGAATTCTAACTCTCTGCACCTATTTTTATTTAAAAAAAACGACTTTTTATACCGAAAATATGCCAATTACTGAAAACGACAATAGGTCATATTTTGCCCGAACCCCCCCTGCAGTTTTCAAAATATCTGAAATGTCGGAAATTTCACTCCTTTGCGTGATTTTTTAGCCGAATTCTGACTTTCTGCACCTATTTTCATTTCCAAGTTACGAGTTTTTACAACGAAAATATGCCAATAACAGAAAACGGCGATGGGTCATATTTTGCCCAAACCCCCCTGCAGTTTTCAAAATATCTGAGATGTCGAAATTTGACTGCTTTGCATGATTTTTGAGCCAAATTCTGACTCTCTGCACCTATTTTCATTTTCAAAAAACGACTTTTTATAGCCAAAATATGCCAATTCCTGAAAACGGCAATTGGTCATATTTTGCCCAAACCCCCCTGCAGTTTTCAAAATATCTGAAATGTCGGAAATTTGACTCCTAAGCGTGATTTTTTAGCCGAATTCTGACTCTATGCATTTATTTTCATTTTCAAATTACGCATTTTTTATACCGAAAATATGCCAATTACAGAAAACGGCGATAGGTCATATTTTGCCCAAACCCCCCCTGCAGTTTTCAAAATATCTGAAATGTCGGAAATTTGACTGCTTTGGGTGATTTTTTAGCCGAATTCTGACTCTATGCACCAATTTTTATTTTCAAATTGCGAATTTGTATACCGAAAACATGCCAATTATTGAAAACGGCGATAGGTCATATTTTGCCCAAACCCCTCCTGCAGTTTTCAAAATATCTGAGATGTCGGAACTTTGACTCCTGAGCGTGATTTTTGAGCCGAATTCTTACTCTCTGTACCTATTTTCGTTTTCAAATCACGACTTTTTATTCCAAAAATATACCAATTACTGAAAACAGCGATGGGTCATATTTTGCCCAAACCCCTCCTGCAGTTTTCAAAATATCTGAGATGTAGGAAATTTGACTCCTGAGCGTGATTTTTGAGCCGAATTCTGACTCTCTGGACCTATTTCCATTTTCAAATTGCGACTTTTTATACCGAAAATATGCAAATTGCTGACAGCGGCGATGGGTCATATTTTGCCCAAACTCCCCTGCAGTTTTCAAAATATCTGAAATGTCGAAAATTTAACTGTTTTGCGTGATTTTTGAGCCGAATTCTAACTCTCTGCACCTATTTTTATTTAAAAAAAAACGACTTTTTATACCGAAAATATGCCAATTACTGAAAACGACAATAGGTCATATTTTGCCCGAACCCCCCCCTGCAGTTTTTAAAATATCTGAAATGTCGGAAATTTCACTCCTTTGCGTGATTTTTTAGCCGAATTCTGACTTTCTGCACCTATTTTCATTTCCAAGTTACGAGTTTTTACAACGAAAATATGCCAATAACAGAAAACGGCGATGGGTCATATTTTGCCCAAACCCCCCTGCAGTTTTCAAAATATCTGAGATGTCGAAATTTGACTGCTTTGCATGATTTTTGAGCCAAATTCTGACTCTCTGCACCTATTTTCATTTTCAAAAAACGACTTTTTATAGCCAAAATATGCCAATTCCTGAAAACGGCAATTGGTCATATTTTGCCCAAACCCCCCTGCAGTTTTCAAAATATCTGAAATGTCGGAAATTTGACTCCTAAGCGTGATTTTGTAGCCGAATTCTGACTCTATGCATTTATTTTCATTTTCAAATTACGCATTTTTTATACCGAAAATATGCCAATTACAGAAAACGGCGATAGGTCATATTTTGCCCAAACCCCCCCTGCAGTTTTCAAAATATCTGAAATGTCGGAAATTTGACTGCTTTGGGTGATTTTTTAGCCGAATTCTGACTCTATGCACCAATTTTTATTTTCAAATTACGAATTTGTATACCGAAAACATGCCAATTATTGAAAACGGCGATAGGTCATATTTTGCCCAAACCCCTCCTGCAGTTTTCAAAATATCTGAGATGTCGGAACTTTGACTCCTGAGCGTGATTTTTGAGCCGAATTCTTACTCTCTGTACCTATTTTCGTTTTCAAATCACGACTTTTTATTCCAAAAATATACCAATTACTGAAAACAGCGATGGGTCATATTTTGCCCAAACCCCTCCTGCAGTTTTCAAAATATCTGAGATGTAGGAAATTTGACTCCTGAGCGTGATTTTTGAGCCGAATTCTGACTCTCTGGACCTATTTCCATTTTCAAATTGCGACTTTTTATACCGAAAATATGCAAATTGCTGACAGCGGCGATGGGTCATATTTTGCCCAAACTCCCCTGCAGTTTTCAAAATATCTGAAATGTCGAAAATTTAACTGCTTTGCGTGATTTTTGAGCCGAATTCTAACTCTCTGCACCTATTTTTATTTAAAAAAAAAACGACTTTTTATACCGAAAATATGCCAATTACTGAAAACGACAATAGGTCATATTTTGCCCGAACCCCCCCTGCAGTTTTCAAAATATCTGAAATGTCGGAAATTTCACTCCTTTGCGTGATTTTGTAGCCGAATTCTGACTTTCTGCACCTATTTTCATTTCCAAGTTACGAGTTTTTACAACGAAAATATGCCAATAACAGAAAACGGCGATGGGTCATATTTTGCCCACACCCCCCTGCAGTTTTCAAAATATCTGAGATGTCGAAATTTGACTGCTTTGCATGATTTTTGAGCCAAATTCTGACTCTCTGCACCTATTTTCATTTTCAAAAAACGACTTTTTATAGCCAAAATATGCCAATTCCTGAAAACGGCAATTGGTCATATTTTGCCCAAACCCCCCTGCAGTTTTCAAAATATCTGAAATGTCGGAAATTTGACTCCTAAGCGTGATTTTTTAGCCGAATTCTGACTCTATGCATTTATTTTCATTTTCAAATTACGCATTTTTTATACCGAAAATATGCCAATTACAGAAAACGGCGATAGGTCATATTTTGCCCAAACCCCCCCTGCAGTTTTCAAAATATCTGAAATGTCGGAAATTTGACTGCTTTGGGTGATTTTTTAGCCGAATTCTGACTCTATGCACCAATTTTTATTTTCAAATTACGAATTTGTATACCGAAAACATGCCAATTATTGAAAACGGCGATAGGTCATATTTTGCCCAAACCCCTCCTGCAGTTTTCAAAATATCTGAGATGTCGGAACTTTGACTCCTGAGCGTGATTTTTGAGCCGAATTCTTACTCTCTGTACCTATTTTCGTTTTCAAATCACGACTTTTTATTCCAAAAATATACCAATTACTGAAAACAGCGATGGGTCATATTTTGCCCAAACCCCTCCTGCAGTTTTCAAAATATCTGAGATGTAGGAAATTTGACTCCTGAGCGTGATTTTTGAGCCGAATTCTGACTCTCTGGACCTATTTCCATTTTCAAATTGCGACTTTTTATACCGAAAATATGCAAATTGCTGACAGCGGCGATGGGTCATATTTTGCCCAAACTCCCCTGCAGTTTTCAAAATATCTGAAATGTCGAAAATTTAACTGCTTTGCGTGATTTTTGAGCCGAATTCTAACTCTCTGCACCTATTTTTATTTAAAAAAAAAACGACTTTTTATACCGAAAATATGCCAATTACTGAAAACGACAATAGGTCATATTTTGCCCGAACCCCCCCTGCAGTTTTTAAAATATCTGAAATGTCGGAAATTTCACTCCTTTGCGTGATTTTTTAGCCGAATTCTGACTTTCTGCACCTATTTTCATTTCCAAGTTACGAGTTTTTACAACGAAAATATGCCAATAACAGAAAACGGCGATGGGTCATATTTTGCCCAAACCCCCCTGCAGTTTTCAAAATATCTGAGATTTCGAAATTTGACTGCTTTGCATGATTTTTGAGCCAAATTCTGACTCTCTGCACCTATTTTCATTTTCAAAAAACGACTTTTTATAGCCAAAATATGCCAATTCCTGAAAACGGCAATTGGTCATATTTTGCCCAAACCCCCCTGCAGTTTTCAAAATATCTGAAATGTCGGAAATTTGATTCCTAAGCGTGATTTTTTAGCCGAATTCTGACTCTCTGGACCTATTTTCATTTTCAAGTTACGATTTTTATACCCAAAATATACCAATTATTGAAAACAGCGATAGGTCATATTTTGCCCAATCCCCCCTGCAGTTTTTAAAATATATGATATGTCTGAAATTTGACTCCTTTGCGTGATTTTTTAGCCGAATTCTGACTCTATGCACCTATTTTCATTTTCAAATTACGACTTTTTATACCGAAAATATGCCAATTACAGAAAACGGCGATGGGTCATATTTTGCCCAAACCCCCCTGCAGTTTTCAAAATATCTGAAATGTCGGAAATTTGACTCCTAAGCGTGATTTTTTAGCCGAATTCTGACTCTATGCATTTATTTTCATTTTCAAATTACGCATTTTTTATACCGAAAATATGCCAATTACAGAAAACGGCGATAGGTCATATTTTGCCCAAACCCCCCCTGCAGTTTTCAAAATATCTGAAATGTCGGAAATTTGACTGCTTTGGGTGATTTTTTAGCCGAATTCTGACTCTATGCACCAATTTTTATTTTCAAATTACGAATTTGTATACCGAAAACATGCCAATTATTGAAAACGGCGATAGGTCATATTTTGCCCAAACCCCTCCTGCAGTTTTTAAAATATCTGAGATGTCGGAACTTTGACTCCTGAGCGTGATTTTTGAGCCGAATTCTTACTCTCTGTACCTATTTTCGTTTTCAAATCACGACTTCTTATTCCAAAAATATACCAATTACTGAAAACAGCGATGGGTCATATTTTGCCCAAACCCCTCCTGCAGTTTTCAAAATATCTGAGATGTAGGAAATTTGACTCCTGAGCGTGATTTTTGAGCCGAATTCTGACTCTCTGGACCTATTTCCATTTTCAAATTGCGACTTTTTATACCGAAAATATGCAAATTGCTGACAGCGGCGATGGGTCATATTTTGCCCAAACTCCCCTGCAGTTTTCAAAATATCTGAAATGTCGAAAATTTAACTGCTTTGCGTGATTTTTGAGCCGAATTCTAACTCTCTGCACCTATTTTTATTTAAAAAAAAAACGACTTTTTATACCGAAAATATGCCAATTACTGAAAACGACAATAGGTCATATTTTGCCCGAACCCCCCCTGCAGTTTTCAAAATATCTGAAATGTCGGAAATTTCACTCCTTTGCGTGATTTTTTAGCCGAATTCTGACTTTCTGCACCTATTTTCATTTCCAAGTTACGAGTTTTTACAACGAAAATATGCCAATAACAGAAAACGGCGATGGGTCATATTTTGCCCAAACCCCCCCTGCAGTTTTCAAAATATCTGAGATGTCGAAATTTGACTGCTTTGCATGATTTTTGAGCCAAATTCTGACTCTCTGCACCTATTTTCATTTTCAAAAAACGACTTTTTATAGCCAAAATATGCCAATTCCTGAAAACGGCAATTGGTCATATTTTGCCCAAACCCCCCTGCAGTTTTCAAAATATCTGAAATGTCGGAAATTTGACTCCTAAGCGTGATTTTTTAGCCGAATTCTGACTCTATGCATTTATTTTCATTTTCAAATTACGCATTTTTTATACCGAAAATATGCCAATTACAGAAAACGGCGATAGGTCATATTTTGCCCAAACCCCCCCTGCAGTTTTCAAAATATCTGAAATGTCGGAAATTTGACTGCTTTGGGTGATTTTTTAGCCGAATTCTGACTCTATGCACCAATTTTTATTTTCAAATTACGAATTTGTATACCGAAAACATGCCAATTATTGAAAACGGCGATAGGTCATATTTTGCCCAAACCCCTCCTGCAGTTTTCAAAATATCTGAGATGTCGGAACTTTGACTCCTGAGCGTGATTTTTGAGCCGAATTCTTACTCTCTGTACCTATTTTCGTTTTCAAATCACGACTTTTTATTCCAAAAATATACCAATTACTGAAAACAGCGATGGGTCATATTTTGCCCAAACCCCTCCTGCAGTTTTCAAAATATCTGAGATGTAGGAAATTTGACTCCTGAGCGTGATTTTTGAGCCGAATTCTGACTCTCTGGACCTATTTCCATTTTCAAATTGCGACTTTTTATACCGAAAATATGCAAATTGCTGACAGCGGCGATGGGTCATATTTTGCCCAAACTCCCCTGCAGTTTTCAAAATATCTGAAATGTCGAAAATTTAACTGCTTTGCGTGATTTTTGAGCCGAATTCTAACTCTCTGCACCTATTTTTATTAAAAAAAAAACGACTTTTTATACCGAAAATATGCCAATTACTGAAAACGACAATAGGTCATATTTTGCCCGAACCCCCCCTGCAGTTTTTAAAATATCTGAAATGTCGGAAATTTCACTCCTTTGCGTGATTTTTTAGCCGAATTCTGACTTTCTGCACCTATTTTCATTTCCAAGTTACGAGTTTTTACAACGAAAATATGCCAATAACAGAAAACGGCGATGGGTCATATTTTGCCCAAACCCCCCTGCAGTTTTCAAAATATCTGAGATTTCGAAATTTGACTGCTTTGCATGATTTTTGAGACCAAATTCTGACTCTCTGCACCTATTTTCATTTTCAAAAAACGACTTTTTATAGCCAAAATATGCCAATTCCTGAAAACGGCAATTGGTCATATTTTGCCCAAACCCCCCTGCAGTTTTCAAAATATCTGAAATGTCGGAAATTTGATTCCTAAGCGTGATTTTTTAGCCGAATTCTGACTCTCTGGACCTATTTTCATTTTCAAGTTACGATTTTTATACCCAAAATATACCAATTATTGAAAACAGCGATAGGTCATATTTTGCCCAATCCCCCCTGCAGTTTTTAAAATATATGATATGTCTGAAATTTGACTCCTTTGCGTGATTTTTTAGCCGAATTCTGACTCTATGCACCTATTTTCATTTTCAAATTACGACTTTTTATACCGAAAATATGCCAATTACAGAAAACGGCGATGGGTCACATTTTGCCCAAACCCCCCTGCAGTTTTCAAAAAATCTGAGATGTCGGAAATTTGACTCCTGAGCGTGATTGTAGAGCCGAATTCCGACTCTATGCACCAATTTTTATTTTCAAATTACGAATTTGTATACCGAAAACATGCCAATTACTGAAAACGGCGATAGGTCATATTTTGCCCAAACCCCGCCTGAAGTTTTCAAAATATTTGAGGTGTTGGAAATTTGACTCGTGAGCGTGATTTTTGAACCGAATTCTGACTCTCTGGACCTAATTTCATTTTCAAATACGACTTTTTATTCCGAAAATATGCAAATTACCGAAAATGGCGATGGGTCATATTTTGCCTCAACCCCTCCCCTGCAGTTTTCAAAATATCTGAGATGTCGGAAAGTTGACTCCTGAGAGTGATTTTGTAAACAGAATTCTGACTCTGCACCTATTTTCATTTTCAAATTACGACTTTCTATACCGAAAATATGCCAATTACTGAAAACGGCGATACGTCATATTTTGCCCAAACCCCACTTGCAGTTTTCAAAATATCTGAAATGGCTGAAATTTGACTCCTGAGCGTGATTTTTTAGCCGAATTCTGACTGCACCTATTTTAATTTCCAAATTACAACTTTGTATACCGAAAATACGCCAATTACTGTAACCGGCGATAGGTCATATTTTGCCCAAACCCCCCTTCAGTTTTGAAAATATCTGAAATGTCGGAAATTTGACTCCTTTGCATGATTTTTTAGCCGAATTCTGACTCTCTGGACCTTTTTTCATTCCCAAATAACAACTTTTTATACCGAAAATATGCCAATTACTGAAAACGGCGATTGGACATATTTTGCCCAAACCCCCCCTGCAGTTTTCAAAATATCTGAAATGTCAGAAATTTTACTCCTGAGCGTGATTTTTGACCCGAATTCTAACTCTCTGTACCTATTTTTGTTTTCAAATTACGACTTTTTATTCCGAAAATATGCCAATTACTGAAAACGGCAATGGGTCATATTTTGCCCAAACCCCCCCTGCAGTTTTCAAAATATCTGAGATGTCGGAAATTTGACTCCTGAGAGTGATTTTTTCAACAGAATTCTGACTCCACCTATTTTCATTTTCAAATTACGACTTTCTATACCGAAAATATGCCAATTACTGAAAACGACGATACGTCATATTTTGCCCAAACCCCCCTTGCAGTTTTCAAAATATCTGAAATGTCGGAAATTTGACTCCTGAGCGTGATTTTTTAGCCGAATTCTGACTGCACCTATTTTCATTTCCAAATTACAACTTTGTATACCGAAAATATGCCAATTACTGTAACCGGCGATAGGTCATATTTTCCCCAAACCCTCCTGCTGTTTTCAAAATATCTGAAATGTCGGAAATTTGACTGCTTTGCGTGATTTTTGAGCCAAATTCTGACTCTCTGCACCTATTTTCATTTAAAAAAAACGACTTTTTATAGCGAAAATATGCCAATTACTGAAAACGGCAATAGGTCATATTTTGCCCAAACCCCCCTGTAATTTTCAAAATATCTGAGATGTCGGAAATTCGGCTCCTCAGCGTCATTGTTGAGCCGAATTCTGACTTTCTGCACCAATTTTTATTTTCCAATTACTAATTTGTATACCGAAAACATGCCAACTACTGAAAACGGCGATGGGTCATATTTTGCCTCAACCCCCCCCCCCTGCAGTTTTCAAAATATCTGAAATGTCGGAAATTTTACTCCTTTGCATGATTTTTCAGCCGAATTCTGACTCTCTGGACCTATTTTCATTTCCAAATAACAACTTTTTATACCGAAAATATGCCAATTACTGAAAACGGCGATGGGTCATATTTTGCCCAAACCCCCCTTGCAGTTTTCAAAATATCTGAAATGTCGGAAATTTGACTCCTGAGAGTTATTTTTGAGCCGAATTCTGACTCTCTGGACCTATTTTCATTTCCAAATTAGAGCTTTGTATACTGAAAATACGCCAATTCCTGAAAACGCCGATAGGTCATATTTCGCCCAAACCCCCTGCACTTTTAAAAATATCTGAAATGTCGGAAATTTGACTCCTTTGCGTGATTTTGTAGCTGAATTCTGACTCACTGCACCTATTTTCATTTTCAAAAAACTACTTTTTATAGCGAAAATATACCAATTACTGAAAACGGCAATAGGTCATATTTTGCCCAACCCCCCCTGCAGTTTTCAAAATAATTGAAATGTCGGAAATTTTTCTCCTTTGCATGATTTTTCAGCCGAATTCTGACTCTCTGGACCTATTTTCATTTCCAAATTACAACTTTTTATACCGAAAATATGCCAATTACTGAAAACGGCGATAGGAAATATTTTCCCCAAACCCCCCTCTAATTTTCAAAATATCTGAAATGTCAGAAATTTGACTCCTGAGCGTGATTTTTGAGCCGAATTCTAACTCTCTGGACCTATTTTCATTTAAAAAAAAAAGACTTTTTATACCGAAAATATGCCAATTACTGAAAACAACAAGAGGTCATATTTTGCCCAAACCCCTCCTGCAGTTTTCAAAATATCTGAAATGTCGGAAATTTGACTGCTTTGCGTGATTTTTTAGCCGAATTCTGACTCTCTGCACCTATTTTCATTTTCAAAAAATGACTTTTTATAGCGAAAATATACCAATTACTGAAAACGGCAATAGGTCATATTTTGCTCAAACCCCCCTGAAGTTTTCAAAATATCTGAAATGTCGGAAATTTGATTCCTAAGCGTGATTTTTTAGCCGAATTCTGACTCTCTGGACCTATTTTCATTTTCAAGTTGCGAATTTTTAATCCCAAAATATGCCAATAACTGAAAACAGCGATAGGTCACATTTTGCCCATACCACCCTGCAGTTTTCAAAATATCTGAGATATCGGAAATTTGACTCCTGAGCGTGATTGTAGAGCCGAATTCTGACTCTATGCACCAATTTTTATTTTCAAATTACGAATTTGTATACCTAAAACATGCCAATTACTAAAAACGGCGATGGGTCATATTTTGCCTCAACCCCCCTGCAGTTTTCAAAATATTTGAAATGTCGGAAATTTTACTCCTTTGCATGATTTTTGAACCGAATTCTGACTCTCTGGACCTAATTTCATTTTCAAATTACGACTTTTTATTCCGAAAATATGCAAATTACTGAAAATGGCGATGGGTCATACTTTGCCTCAACCCCCCCTGCAGTTTTGAAAATATCTAAAATGTCGGAAATTTGACTCCTTTGCATGACTTTTTAGCCGAATTCTGACTCTCTGGAACTTTTTTCATTCCCAAATAACAACTTTTTATACCGAAAATATGCCAATTACTGAAAACGGCGATAGGTCATATTTTGCCTAAACCCCCCTGCAGTTTTCAAAATATCTGAAATGTCGGAAATTTGACTGCTTTGCGTGAGTTTTGAGCCAAATTCTGACTCTCTGCACCTTTTTTCATTTAAAAAAACGACTTTTTATTGCGAAAATATGCCAATTACTGAAAACGGCAATAGGTCATATTTTGCCAAAACCCCCCTGTAATTTTCAAAATATCTGAGATGTCGGAAATTCGACTCCTCAGCGTGATTGTTGAGCCGAATTCTGACTCTATGCACCAATTTTTGTTTTCCTATTACGAATTTGTATACCGAAAACATGCCAATTACTGAAAACGGTGATGGGTCATATTTTGCCTCAACCCCCCCCCCCTGCAGTTTTCAAAATATCTGAAATGTCGGAAATTTTACTCCTTTGCATGATTTTTCAGCCAAATTCTAACTCTCTGGACCCATTTTCATTTCCAAATTACAACTTTTTATACCGAAAATATGCCAATTACTGAAAACGGCGATAGGAAATATTTTCCCCAACCCCCCTGTAATTTTCAAAATATCTGAAATGTCTGAAATTTGACTCCTGAGCGTGATTTTTTAGCCGAATTCTGACTGCACCTATTTTCATTTTCAAATTACGACTTTTTATACCGAAAATATGCCAATTACTGAAAGCGGCGATGGGTCATATTTTGCCCAAACCCCTCCTGCCGTTTTCAACATATCTGAGATGTCGGAAATTTGACTCCTGAGAGTGATTGTAGAGCCGAATTCTGACTCTATGCACCAATTTTTATTTTCAAATTACGAATTTTTGTTCCGAAAATATGGCAATTACTGAAAACGACAATAGGGCATATTTTGCCCGAACCCCCCTGCACTTTTCAAAATATCTGAAATGTCGGAAATTCGACTCCTTTGCGTGATTTTTTAGCCGAATTCTGACTTTCTGCACCTATTTTCATTTTCAAGTTACGACTTTTTATAACGAAAATATGCCAATAACAGAAAACGGCGATGGGTCATATTTTGCACAAACCCCCCTGCAGTTTTCAAAATATCTGAGATGTCGGAAATTTGACTGCTTTGCGTGATTTTTGAGCCAAATTCTGACTCTCTGCACATTTTTTCATTTTCAAAAACGACTTTTTATAGCCAAAATATGCCAATTCCTGAAAACGGCAATAGGTCATATTTTGCCCAAACATACCTTGCAGTTTTCAAAATATCTGAAATGTCGGAAATTTGACTCCTAAGCGTCATTTCTTTGCCCAATTCTGACTCTCTGGACCTATTTTCATTTTCAAGTTACGATTTTTATACCCAAAATATACCAACTATTGAAAACAGCGATAGGTCATATTTTGCCCAAACCCCCCTGCAGTTTTCAAAATATCTGAAATGTCTGAAATTTGACTCCTTTGCGTGATTTTTTAGCCGAATTCTGACTCTATGCACCTATTTTCATTTTCAAATTAAGATTTTTATACCCAAAATATACCAATTATTGAAAACAGCGATAGGTCATATTTTGACCAAGCCCACTGCAGTTTTCAAAATATCTGAAATGTCTGAAATTTGACTCTCTTTGCGTGATTTTTTAGCCGAATTCTGAGTTTATGCACCTATTTTCATTTTCAAATTACGACTTTTTATACCGAAAACATGCCAATTACTGAAAACGGCGATAGGTCATATTTTGCCCAAACCCCGCCTGCAGTTTTCAAAATATCTGAGATGTCGGAAATTTGACTCCTGAGCGTGATTGTAGAGCCGAATTCTGACTCTATGCACCAATTTTTATTTTCAAATTACGAATTTGTATACCGAAAACATGCCAATTACTGAAAACGGCGATAGGTCATATTTTGCCCAAACCCCGCCTGCAGTTTTCAAAATATCTGAGATGTCGGAAATTTGACTCCTGAGAGTGATTTTTTAAACAGAATTCTGACTCTGCACCTATTTTCATTTTCAAATTACGACTTTCTATACCGAAAATATGCCAATTACTGAAAACGGCGATATGTCATATTTTGCCCAAACCCCCCTTGCAGTTTTCAAAATATCTGATATGTCGGAAATTTGACTCCTCAGCGTGATTGTTGAGCCGAATTCTGACTCTATGCACCAATTTTTATTTTCATATTACGAATTTGTATACCGAAAACATGCCAATTACTGAAAACGGCGATGGGTCATATTTTGCCTCTACCCCCCTGCAGCTTTCAAAATATTTGAAATGTCGGAAATTGGACTCCTGAGCGTGATTTTCGAGCCGAATTCTTACTCTCTGTACCTATTTTCGTTTTCAAATTACGACTTTTTATTCCAAAAATATGCCAATTACTGAAAACGGCGATGGGTCATATTTTGCCCAAACCCCCCTGCAGTTTTCAAAATATCTGAAATGTCGGAAATTTGACTCCTAAGCGTGATTTTTTAGCCGAATTCTGACTCTCTGGACCTATTTTCATTTTCAAGTTACAATTTTTATACCCAAAATATACAAATTATTGAAAACAGCGATAGGTCATATTTTGCCCCCCCCCCCCTGCAGTTTTCAAAATATTTGAGATGTCGGAAATTTGACTCTTTAGCGTGATTGTTGAGCTGAATTCTGACTCTGTGCACCAATTTTTATTTTCAAATTACGAATTTTTATACCGAAAACATGCCAACTATTGAAAACGGCGATAGGTCATATTATGCCCAAACCCCCCCTGCAGTTTCCAAAATATCTGAAATGTCTGAAATTTGACTCCTTTGCGTGATTTTTCAGCCGAATTCTGACTTTATGCACCTATTTTCATTTTCAAATTACGACTTTTTATACCGAAAATATGCCAATTACAGAAAACGGCGATGGGTCATATTTTACCCAAACCCCCCTGCAGTTTTCAAAATATCTGAGATGTCGAAAATTTAACTCCTGAGCATGATTGTAGAGCCGAATTCTGACTCTATGCACCAATTTTTATTTTCAAATTACGAATTTTTATACCGAAAACATGCCAATTACTGGAAACGGCGATAGGTCATTTTTTGCCCAAACCCCCCTGCAGTTTTCAAAATATCTGAAATGTCGGAAATTTGACTGCTTTGCGTGATTTTTGAGATGAATTCTGACTCTCTGCACCTATTTTCATTTTTAAAAAACGAATTTTTATAGCGAAAATATACCAATTACTGAAAACGGCAATAGGTCATATTTTGCCCAAACGCCCCTGCAGGTTTTCAAAATATTTGAAATGTCGGAAATTTTACTCCATTGCATGATTTTTCAGCCGAATTCTGACTCTCTGGACCTATTTTCAATTCCAAATTATAGCTTTTTATACCTAAAATATGCCAATTACTGAAAACGGCGATAGGAAATATTTTCCCCAAACTCCCTGTAATTTTCAAAATATCTGAAATATCAGAAATTTGACTCCTGAGCGGGATTTTCGAGCCGAATTCTTACTCTCTGTACCTATTTTCGTTTTCAAATTACGACATTTTATTACAAAAATATTCCAATTAATGAAAACGGCGATAGGAAATATTTTCCCCAAACTCCCTGTAATTTTCATATTATCTGAGATGTCTGAAATTTGACTCCTGAGCGTGATTTTTGAACCGAATTCTGACTCTATGCATCTATTTTCATTTTCAAATTACGACTTTTTATACTGAAAATATGCCAACTACAGAAAACGGCGATGGGTCATATTTTGCCCAAACCCCCCCGCAGTTTTCAAAATATCTGAGATGTCGGAAATTTGACTCCTGAGCGTGATTGTAGAGTCGAATTCTGACTCTATGCACCAATTTTTATTTTCAAATTACGAATTTGTATACCGAAAACATGCCAATTACTGAAAACGGCGATAGGACATATTTTGCCCAAACCCCCCTCTGCAGTTTTCAAAATATCTGAAATGTCAGAAATTTTACTCCTGAGCGTGATTTTTTACTCGAATTCTTACTCTCTGTACCTATTTTTGTTTTCAAATAACGACTTTTTATTCCGAAAATATGCCAATTACTGAAAACGGCATTGGGTCATATTTTGTCCAAACCCCTCCTGCAGTTTTCAAAATATCTGAGATGTCGGAAATTTGACTCCTGAGAGTGATTTTTTAAACAGAATTCTGACTCTGCACCTATTTTCATTTTCAAATTACGACTTTGTATAACGAAAATATGCCAATTACTGAAAACGGCGATAGGTCATATTTTGCCCAAACCCCCCTGCAGTTTTCAAAATATCTGAAATGTCGAAAATTTCACTACATTGCGTGATTTTTTAGCCAAATTCTGACTCTCTGCACCTATTTTCATTTAAAAAAAACGACTTTTTATAGCGAAAATATGCCAATTACTGAAAATGGCAATAGGTCATAATTTGCCCAAACCCCCCTGCAGTTTTCAAAATATCTGAAATGTCGGAAATTTAACTGCTTTGCGTGATTTTGGAGCCGAATTCTAACTCTCTGCACCTTTTTTCATTAAAAAAAAAAACTACTTTTTATACCGAAAATATGCCAATTACTGAAAACGACAATAGGTCATATTTCGCCCGAACCCCCCTGCAGTTTTCAAAATATCTAAAATGTCTGAAATTTGACTCCTTTGCGTGATTTTTTAGCCGAATTCTGATTCTATGCACCTATTTTCATTTTTAAATTACGACTTTTTATACTGAAAATATGCTAATTACAGAAAACGGCGATGGGTCATATTTTGCCCAAACCCCCCTGCAGTTTTTAAAATATCTGAGATGTCGGAAATTTGACTCCTGAGCGTGATTGTAGAGCCGAATTCTGACTCTATGCACCAATTTTTATTTTCAAATTACGAATTTGCATACCGAAAACATGCCAATCACTGGAAACGGCGATTGGACATATTTTGCCCAAACTCCCCCTGCAGTTTTCAAAATATCTGAAATGTCAGAAATTTTACTCCTGAGCGTGATTTTTGACCCGAATTCTTACTCTCTGTACCTATTTTTGTTTTCAAATTACGACTTTTTATTCCGAAAATATACCAATTACTGAAAGCGGCAATGGGTCATATTTTGTTCAAACCCCCCCTGCAGTTTTCAAAATATCTGAGATGTCGGAAATTTGACTCCTGAGAGTGATTTTTTAAACAGAATTCTGACTCTGCACCTATTTTCATTTTCAAATTACGACTTTGTATACCGAAAATATGCCAATTACTGAAAACGGCGATAGGTCATATTTTGCCCAAACCCCCCTACAGTTTTCAAAATATCTGAAATGTCGGAAATTTGACTGCTTTGCGTGATTTTTGAGCCAAAGTCTGACTCTCTGCACATATTTTCATTTTCAAAAATCTACTTTTTATAGCCAAAATATGCAAATTCCTGAAAACAGCAATAGTCAGCAATAATATTTTGCCCAAACCCTCCTGCAGTTTTCAAAATATCTGAAATGTCGGAAATTTGACTCCTCAGCGTGATTGTTGAGCCGAATTCTGACTCTATGCACCAATTTTTATTTTCAAATTACGAATTTGTATACCGAAAACATTCCAATTACTGAAAACGGCGATGGGTCATATTTTGCCTCAACCCCCCTGCAGTTTTCAAAATATTTGAAATGTCGGAAATTTTACTCCTTTGCATGATTTTTCAGCCGAATTCTGACTCTCTGGACCTATTTTCATTTCCAAATTATAACTTTTTATACCGAAAATATGCCAATTACTGAAAACGGCGATAGGAAATATTTTCCCCAAACCCACCTGTAATTTTCAAAATATCTGAAATGTCAGAAATTTGACTCCTGAGCGTGATTTTTGAGCCGAATTCTTACTCTCTGTACCTATTTTCGTTTTCAAATTACGACCTTTTATTCCAAAAATATGCCAATTACTGAAAACGGCGATGGGTCAAATTTTGCCCAAACCCCTTCTGTAGTTTTCAAAATATCTGAGATGTCGGAAATTTGACTCCTGAGCGTGATTTTTGAACCGAATTCTGGCTTTCTAGACCTATTTCCATTTTCAAATTGCGACTTTTTATACCGAAAATATGCAAATTGCTGACAGCGGCGAAGGGTCATAATTTGCCCAAACTCCCCTGCAGTTTTCAAAATATCTGAAATGTCGGAAATTTAACTGCTTTGCGTGATTTTGGAGCCGAATTTTAACTCTCTGCACCTTTTTCATTAAAAAAAAAACTACTTTTTATACCGAAAATATGCCAATTACTGAAAACGACAATAGGTCATATTTCGCCCGAACCCCCCTGCAGTTTTCAAAATATCTAAAATGTCTGAAATTTGACTCCTTTGCGTGATTTTTTAGCCGAATTCTGATTCTATGCACCTATTTTCATTTTTAAATTACGACTTTTTATACTGAAAATATGCTAATTACAGAAAACGGCGATGGGTCATATTTTGCCCAAACCCCCCTGCAGTTTTAAAAATGTCTGAGATGTCGGAAATTTGACTCCTGAGCGTGATTGTAGAGCCGAATTCTGACTCTATGCACCAATTTTTATTTTCAAATTACGAATTTGCATACCGAAAACATGCCAATCACTGGAAACGGCGATTGGACATATTTTGCCCAAACTCCCCCTGCAGTTTTCAAAATATCTGAAATGTCAGAAATTTTACTCCTGAGCGTGATTTTTGACCCGAATTCTTACTCTCTGTACCTATTTTTGTTTTCAAATTACGACTTTTTATTCCGAAAATATACCAATTACTGAAAGCGGCAATGGGTCATATTTTGTTCAAACCCTCCCTGCAGTTTTCAAAATATCTGAGATGTCGGAAATTTGACTCCTGAGAGTGATTTTTTAAACAGAATTCTGACTCTGCACCTATTTTCATTTTCAAATTACGACTTTGTATACCGAAAATATGCCAATTACTGAAAACGGCGATAGGTCATATTTTGCCCAAACCCCCCTACAGTTTTCAAAATATCTGAAATGTCGGAAATTTGACTGCTTTGCGTGATTTTTGAGCCAAAGTCTGACTCTCTGCACATATTTTCATTTTCAAAAATCTACTTTTTATAGCCAAAATATGCAAATTCCTGAAAACAGCAATAGTCAGCAATAATATTTTGCCCAAACCCTCCTGCAGTTTTCAAAATATCTGAAATGTCGGAAATTTGACTCCTCAGCGTGATTGTTGAGCCGAATTCTGACTCTATGCACCAATTTTTATTTTCAAATTACGAATTTGTATACCGAAAACATTCCAATTACTGAAAACAGCGATGGGTCATATTTTGCCTCAACCCCCCTGCAGTTTTCAAAATATTTGAAATGTCGGAAATTTTACTCCTTTGCATGATTTTTCAGCCGAATTCTGACTCTCTGGACCTATTTTCATTTCCAAATTATAACTTTTTATACCGAAAATATGCCAATTACTGAAAACGGCGATAGGAAATATTTTCCCCAAACCCACCTGTAATTTTCAAAATATCTGAAATGTCAGAAATTTGACTCCTGAGCGTGATTTTTGAGCCGAATTCTTACTCTCTGTACCTATTTTCGTTTTCAAATTACGACCTTTTATTCCAAAAATATGCCAATTACTGAAAACGGCGATGGGTCAAATTTTGCCCAAACCCCTTCTGTAGTTTTCAAAATATCTGAGATGTCGGAAATTTGACTCCTGAGCGTGATTTTTGAACCGAATTCTGGCTTTCTAGACCTATTTCCATTTTCAAATTGCGACTTTTTATACCGAAAATATGCAAATTACTGACAGCAGCGATGGGTCATATTTTGCCCAAACCCCCCTGCAGTTTTCAAAATATCTGAGATGTCGGAAATTTGACTCCTGAGCGTGATTTTCGAACCGAATTCTGACTCTCTGGACCTATTTCCATTTTCAAATTGCGACTTTTTATACCGAAAATATGCAAATTACTGACAGCGGCGATGGGTCATATTTTGCCCAAACTCCCTTGCAGTTTTCAAAAATATCTGAAATGTCGGAAATTTACCTGCTTTGCGTGATTTTTGAGCCGAATTCTAACTCTCTGCACCTATTTTCATTAAAAAAAAAACGAATTTTTATACCGAAAATATGCCAATTACTGAAAACGACAATAGGTCATATTTTGCACAAACCCCCCTGCAGTTTTCAAAATATCTGAAATGTCGGAAATTTGACTCCTTTGTGTGATTTTTTTAGCCGAATTCTGACTTTCTGCACCTATTTTGATTTTCAAGTTACGACTTTTTACAACGAAAATATGCCAATAACAGAAAACGGCGATGGGTCATATTTTGCGCAAACCCCCCTGTAGTTTTCAAAATATCTGAAATGTCGGAAATTTGACTGCTTTGCGTGATTTTTTTAGCCTAATTCTGACTCTCTGCACCTATTTTCATTTTTAGAGAACGATTTTATAGCCAAAATATGCCAATTCCTGAAAACGGCAATAGGTCATATTTTGCCCAAACCCCCCTGCAGTTTTCAAAATATCTGAATCGTCGGAAATTTGACTCCTAAGCGTGATTTTTTAGCCGAATTCT
The DNA here is from genome assembly GCF_040958095.1 of Procambarus clarkii. NCBI lineage: Eukaryota > Metazoa > Arthropoda > Malacostraca > Decapoda > Cambaridae > Procambarus > Procambarus clarkii. The sequence continues at coordinate 21,336,730 of NC_091159.1, forward strand.
GACTCTTTGGACCTATTTTCATTTTCAAGTTACGATTTTTATACCTAAAATATACCAATTATTGAAAACAGCGATAGGTCATATTTTGCCCAAACACCCATGCAGTTTTCAAAATATCTGAGATGTCGGAAATTTGACTCTTTAGCGTGATCGTTGAGCCGAATTCTGACTCTGTGCACCAATTTTTATTTTCAAATTACGAATTTTTATACCGAAAACATGCCAATTACTGAAAAAGGCAAATAGGTCATATTTTGCCCAAACCCCCCCTGCAGTTTTCAAAATATTTGAAATGTCGGAAATTTGACTGCTTTGCGTGATTTTTTAGCCTAATTCTGACTCTCTGCACCTATTTTCATTTTTAGAGAACGATTTTATAGCCAAAATATGCCAATTACTGAAAACGGCGATAGGACATATTTTGCCCAAACACCCCCTGCAGTTTTCAAAATATCTGAAATGTCAGAAATTTTATTCCTGAGCATGATTTTTGACCCGAATTCTTACTCTCTGTACCTATTTTTGTTTTCAAATTACGACTTTTTATTCCGAAAATATGCCAATTACTGAAAACGGCAATGGGTCATATTTTGCCCAAACCCCCCCCCCCTGCAGTTTTCAAAATATCTGAGATGTCGGAAATTTGACTCCTGAGCGTGATTTTTTAAACAGAATTCTGACTCTGCACCTATTTTCATTTTCAAATTACGACTTTCTATACCGAAAATATGCCAATTACTGAACACGGCGATACGTCATATTTTGCTCAAACCCCCCTTGCAGTTTTCAAAATACCTGAAATGTCTGAAATTTGACTCCTGAGCGTGATTTTTTAGCCGAATTCTGACTGCACCTATTTTCATTTCCAAATTACAACTTTGTATACCGAAAATATGCCAATTACTGAAAACGGCGATAGGTCATATTTTGCCCAAACCCCCCTGCAGTTTTCAAAATTTCTGATATGTCGGAAATTTGACTGCTTTGCGTGATATTTTAGCCAAATTCTGACTCTCTACACCTATTTTCATTTAAAAAAAACGACTTTTTATAGCGAAAATATGCCAATTACTGAAAACAGCGATAGGTTATATTTTGCCCAAACCCCCTGTAATTTTCAAAATATCTGAGATGTTGGAAATTCGACTCCTCAGCGTGATTGTTGAGCCGAATTCTGACTCTATGCACCAATTTTTATTTTCCAATTACGAATTTATATACCGAAAATATGCCAATTACTGAAAACGGCGATGGGTCATATTTTGCCTAAACCCCCCCCCCCCCCACCTGCAGTTTTCAAAATATCTGAAATGTCGGAAATTTTACTTCTTTGCATGATTTTTCAGCCGAATTCTGACTCTCTGGACCTATTTTCATTTCCAAATTACAACTTTTTATACCGAAAATATGCTAATTACTGAAAACGGCGATAGGAAATTTTTTCCCCAAACCCCCCTGTAATTTTCAAAATATCTGAAATGTCTGAAATTTGACTCCTGATTGTGTTTTTTGAGCCGAATTCTTACTCTCTGTACCTATTTTCGTTTTCAAATTACGGCTTTTTATTACGAAAATATGCCAATTACTGAAAACGGCGATGGGTCATATTTTGCCCAAACCCCTCCTGCAGTTTTCAAAATATCTGAGATGTCAGAAATTTGACTCCTGAGCATGATTTTTGAGCCGAATTCTGACTCTCTGCACCTATTTTCATTTTCAAATTACGAATTTTTATATCGAAAATATGCCAATTACTGAAAACGGCGATGGGGCATATTTTGCCCAAACCCCTCCTGCAGTTTTCAAAATATCTGAGATGTCGGAAATTTGACTGCTTTGCGTGATTTTTGAGCCAAATTCTGACTCTCTGCACCTATTTTCATTTAAAAAAAAACTACTTTTTATAGCCAAAATATGCCAATTCCTGAAAACGGCAATAGGTCATATTTTGCCCAAACCCCCCTGCAGTTTTCAAAATATCTGAAATGTCGGAAATTTGACTCCTTTGCATGATTTTTTAGCCGAATTCTGACTTTCTGCACCTATTTTCATTTCCAAGTTACGACTTTTTACAACGAAAATATGCCAATAACAGAAAACGGCGATGGGTTATATTTTGCCCAAATCCCCGTGCAGTTTTCAAAATATCTGAGATGTCGGAAATTTGACTGCTTTGCGTGATTTTTGAGCCAAATTCTGACTGTCTGCACCTATTTTCATTTTCAAAAACGACTTTTTATAGCCAAAATATGCCAATTCCTGTAAACGGCAATAGGTCATATTTTGCCCAAACCCCCCTGCAGTTTTCAAAATATCTGAAATGTCGGAAATTTGACTCCTAAGCGTGATTTTTTAGCCGAATTCTGAATCTCTGGACCTATTTTCAGTTTCAAGTTACGATTTTTATACCCAAAATATACCAATTATTGAAAACTGCGATAGGTCATATTTTGCCCAAACCCCTCCTGCAGTTTTCAAAATATCTGAGATGTCAGAAATTTGACTCATGAGCGTGATTTTTGAGCCGAATTCTGACTCTCTGCACCTATTTTCATTTTCAAATTACGACTTTTTATACCGAAAATATGCCAATTACTGAAAACGGCGATGGGGTATATTTTGCCCAAACCCCTCCTGCAGTTTTCAAAATATCTGAGATGTCGGAAATTTGACTCTTTAGCGTGATTGGTGAGCCGAATTCTAGCTCTGTGCACCAATTTTTATTTTCAAATTACGAATTTTTATACCAAAAACATGCCAACTATTGAAAACGGCGATAGGTCATATTTTGCCCAAACTCCCCTGCAGTTTTCAAAATATCTGAAATGTCTGAAATTTGACTCCTTTGCGTGATTTTTTAGCCGAATTCTGACTCTATGCACCTATTTTCATTTTCAAATTACGACTTTTTATACCGAAAATATGCCAATTACAGAAAACGGTGATGGGTCATATTTTGCCCAAATTCCCCTGCAGTTTTCAAAATATCTGAGATGTCGGAAATTTGACTCCCGAGGGTTATTGTAGAGCCGAATTCTGATTCTATGCACCAATTTTTATTTTCAAATTACGAATTTGTATACCGAAAACATGCCAATTACTGAAAACGGCGATAGGTCATATTTTGCCCAAAGCCCGCCTGCAGTTTTCAAAATATCTGAGGTGTTGGAAATTTGACTCCTTTGCGTGATTGTTGCGCCGAACTCTGACTCTATGCACCAATTTTCATTTTCATATTACGAATTTTTATACCGAAAACATGCCAATTACTGACAGCGGCGATGGGTCATATTTTGCCCAAACCCATGTGCAGTTTTCAAAATATCTGAGATGTCGGAAATTTGACTCGTGAGCGTGATTTTTGAACCGAATTCTGACTCTCTGGACCTAATTTAATTTTCAAATTACGACTTTTTATTCCGAAAATATGCAAATTACTGAAAATGGCGATGGGTCATATTTTGCCTCAACCCCCCCAGCAGTTTTGAAAATATCTGAAATGTCGGAAATTTGACTCCTTTGCATGATTTTTTAGCCGAATTTTGACTCTCTGGACCTTTTTTCATTCCCAAATAACAGCTTTTTATGCCGAAAATATGCCAATTACTGAAAACGGCGATAGGACATATTTTGCCCAAACCCCCCTGCAGTTTTCAAAATATCTGAAATGTCAGGAATTTTACTCCTGAGCGTGATTTTTGACCCGAATTCTTACTCTCTGTACCTATTTTTGTTTTCAAATTACGACTTTTTATTCCGAAAATATGCCAATTACTGAAAACGGCGATACGTCATATTTTGCCCAAACCCCCCTTGCAGTTTTCAAAATATCTGAAATGTCTCAAATTTGACTCCTGAGCGTGATTTTTTAGCCGAATTCTGACTGCACCTATTTTCATTTCCAAATTATAACTTTGTATACCGAAAATATGCCAATTACTGAAAACGGCGATGGGTCATATTTTGCCCAAACCCCTCCTGCAGTTTTCAAAATATCTCAGATGTCGGAAATTTGACTGCTTTGCGTGATTTTTGAGCCAAATTCTGACTCTCTGCACCTATTTTCATTTTCAAAAAATGACTTTTTTATAGCCAAAATATGCCAATTCCTGAAAACGGCAATAGGTCATATTTTGCCCAAACCCCCCTGCAGTTTTCAAAATATCTGATATGTCGGAAATTTGACTCCTAAGCGTGATTTTATAGCCGAATTCTGACTCTCTGGACCTATTTTCATTTTCAAGTTACGAATTTGTATACCGAAAACATGCCAATTACTGAAAACGGCGATAGGTCATATTTTGCCCAAACCCCGCCTGCAATTTTCAAAATATCTGAGGTGTCGGAAATTTGACTCCTCAGCGTGATTGTTGCGCCGAATTCTGACTCTATGCACCAATTTTCATTTTCATATTACGAATTTTTATACCGAAAACATGCTGTTGGAAATTTCCAACACCGAATACAACACTGTTGTATTCTTATTACTTATTACTAACTCTACTAATTATTGTAGTAAGTAAAATTAACACCACGTAGAATTCTCATGTACTAATAATTTCATCTGTGCAGTAGGCTAGAATTCTCACGTCACCCGACGCCAGTATTGCGTCAGATTTCATTACAATAAACACATTATATCCAATGTATCTGAGAATTAAATTCGATTCTCTATAACCAAGGCATTCTGTATGATAATTAATTACAGATGAATTGACCTCCAACTAAAAGCCGAATAGAGCGTTGGAGTCATAGCGATTATCTAGTAATAAAAGTTAACGTCACGAGTGAATGCCATGGGGAGACATTAATTCCTCTCCCTTATACGTTTACTATCCCTAAATTGGCAAATAATAATATTGTCCTCTTCTAAATAATAAACCCGTCCAGTCTTCAACATTTCAAGCATAAATGCGAGAAATACTAATATTCATGACAATAATTTGTCTAATGAACGCGAGACGCGGCGTGGGGTGGAGAGGCACGCCAGTACACGTGGAGGGAAGCTCTGATGCAGACCTACCCGTATCATGCTCACGAGGAGACGCCATTGCCCAGCCATCAGGGTAGACGTTATCCATCCTCAGATGAAAGTCGCCACTGTGAGGCGTGAACAACCTTGCAGATAATATCTTCAACTGGTGCTGGTGTAACATAAGGAACCTTTTTAATCTGGTTCCTGACTGCACGTGACCGACCAGTGAAGCGCGCCATTATCCAGGATAGGCTGAAGCCAGAGCCTGGGACGCGAATTTCGGCAATCTTAAAACTTATACAGTGCCCATATTAGCTAAGTATCTTCTCTTTATTTGATGCATCTGGTAAAGTGTAGTGTAGTAGCTGGGTGATTGACCGTGACGACGTATGCCAACACCAAACCACAGGTTATTACCTATTATCACCTGTAACTCTTAATTTCTTGAACATAGAGATTCAGTAGTTTAATTAGTTGCTACTGTAAATATTTGTTTTGCAGTACGTGAGAAGAATTCTCCCTGCCGCCTTCTCCCATGTTAATCCATCCCATTCGTCAGCCAGCCGAGCCCAGGGAATTAGAGGAAGCGTCGTGGCTTACATAAAGGAATCATCATTAAGCTAAGATTTCTTTGTATTAATTCATGAAATTTCTGAAATTACTTACATGCAGAATCCTTTGGATTAACATGTGTTTTATTGTGACTATCATTACTATACTTATAATCTATGTTCCCATTCATGGTAATGACATTAGTTTCACTATAATTCATAGGATTAGATTATTATAATTTGGATTAGTGAACGAACCATACTAGTTCCTGGACGTACTGACTTCCAGTAATAACCCCCCAATGTAGGTGTTTGAGGGTTTGATTCATTTAATTATACAGCCCATTAATTATTTCTATGATCATATTCTCTAGTATTTTATCCATAGTTACTGGTTCATCTAGGAATTATCCAATGATCAGAAATTCTCAGTTTCCCTCTTTACTGTAAAAGCAGGTGGTCCTTCGTAATTTAATTTACTACATTAATATTTAAATAATCAGATTCAAGCCCCAAATGTCCCACACATGCCAATTACTGACAGCGGCGATGGTTCATATTTTGCCCAAACCCTCCTGCAGTTTTCAAAATATCTGAGATGTCGGAAATTTGACTCGTGAGCGTGAATTTTGAACCGAATTCTGACTCTCTGGACCTAATTTCATTTTCAAATTACGACTTTTTATTCCGAAAATATGCAAATTACTGAAAATGGCGATGGGTCATATTTTGCCTCAACCCCCCCAGCAGTTTTGAAAATATCTGAAATATCGGAAATTTGACTCCTTTGCATGATTTTTTAGCCGAATTTTGACTCTCTGGACATTTTTTCATTCCCAAATAACAGCTTTTTATACCGAAAATATGCCAATTACTGAAAACGGCGATAGGACATATTTTGCCCAAACCCCCCCTGCAGTTTTCAAAATATCTGAAATATCAGGAATTTTACTCCTGAGCGTGATTTTTGACCCGAATTCTTACTCTCTGTTCCTATTTTTGTTTTCAAATTACGACTTTTTATTCCGAAAATATGCCAATTACTGAAAACGGCAATGGGTCATATTTTGCCCAAACCCCCCCCCCTGCAGTTTTCAAAATATCTGAGATGTCGGAAATTTGACTCCTGATAGTGATTTTTTAAACAGAATTCTGAATCTGCACCTATTTTCATTTTCAAATTACGACTTTCTATACCGAAAATATGCTAATTACTGAAAACGGCGATACGTCCTATTTTGCCCAAACCCCCCTTGCAGTTTTCAAAATATCTGAAATGTCTGAAATTTGACTCCTGAGCGTGATTTTTTAGCCGAATTCTAACTGCACCTATTTTCATTTCCAAATTACAACTTTGTATACCGAAAATATGCCAATTACTGAAAACGGCGATAGGTCATATTTTGCCCAAACCCCCCTTCAGTTTTCAAAATATCTGAAATGTCGGAAATTTGACTGCTTTGCGTGATTTTTTAGCCAAATTCTGACTCTCTGCACCTATTTTCATTTAAAAAAAACGACTTTTTATAGCGAAAATATGCCAATTACTGAAAACGGCGATAGATCATATTTTGCCCAAACCCCCTGTAATTTTCAAAATATCTGAGATGTCGGAAATTCGACTCCTCAGCGTGATTGTTGAGCCGAATTCTGACTCGATGCACCAATTTTTATTTTCCAATTACGAATTTGTATACCGAAAATATGCCAATTACTGAAAACGGCGATGGGTCATATTTTCCCTCAACCACCCCCCCCTCCTGCAGTTTTCAAAATATCTGAAATGTCGGAAATTTTACTCCTTTGCATGATTTTTCAGCCGAATTCTGACTCTCTGGACCTATTTTCATTTCCAAATTACAACTTTTTATACCGAAAATATGCCAATTACTGAAAACGGCAATAGGAAATTTTTTCCCCAAACCCCCCCCTGTAATTTTCAAAATATCTGAAATTTGACTCCTGATTGTGTTTTTTGAGCCGAATTCTTACTCTCTGTACCTATTTTCGTTTTCAAATTACGACTTTTTATTCCGAAAATATGCCAATTACTGAAAACGGCGATGGGTCATATTTTGCCCAAACCCCTCCTGCACTTTTCAAAATACCTGAGATGTCAGAAATTTGACTCCTGAGCGTGATTTTTGAGCCGAATTCTGACTCTCTGCACCTATTTTCATTTTCAAAATACGACTTTTTATACCGAAAATATGCCAATTACTGAAAACGGCGATGGGTCATATTTTGCCCAAACCCCTCCTGCAGTTTTCAAAATATCTGAGATGTCGGAAATTTGACTGCTTTGCGTGATTTTTGAGCCAAATTCTGTCTCTGCACCAATTTTCATTTAAAAAAAACGACTTTTTATAGCCAAAATATGCCAATTCCTGAAAACGGCAATAGGTCATATTTTGCCCAAACCCCCCTGCAGTTTTCAAAATAACTGAAATGTCGGAAATTTGACTCTTAAGCGTGATTTCTTAGCCGAATTCTGACTCTCTGGACCTATTTCCATTTTCAAATTGCGACTTTTTATACCGAAAATATGCAAATTGCTGACAGCGGCGATGGGTCATATTTTGCCCAAACTCCCCTGCAGTTTTCAAAATACCTGAAATGTCGGAAATTTAACTGCTTTGCGTGATTTTTGAGCCGAATTCTGACTCTCTGGACCTATTTTCAGTTTCAAGTTACGATTTTTATACCCAAAATATACCAATTATTAAAAACAGCGATAGGTCATATTTTGCCCAAACCCCCCCTGCAGTTTTCAAAATATCTGAGATGCCGGAAATTTGACTCTTTAGCGTGATTGGTGAGCCGAATTCTGACTCTATGCACCTATTTTCATTTTCAAATTACGACTTTTTATACCGAAAATATGCCAATTACAGAAAACGGCGATGGGTCATATTTTGCCCAAATTCCCCTGCAGTTTTCAAAATATCTCAGATGTCGGAAATTTGACTCCCGAGCGTGATTATAGAGCCGAATTCTGATTCTATGCACCAATTTTTATTTTCAAATTACGAATTTTTATACCGAAAACATGCCAATTACTGACAGCGGCGATGGGTCATATTTTGCCCAAACCCATCTGCAGTTTTCAAAATATCTGAGATGTCGGAAATTTGACTCCTGAGAGTGATTTTTTAAACAGAATTCTGACTCTGCACCTATTTTCATTTTCAAATTACGACTTTCTATACCGAAAATATGCCAATTACTGAAAACGGCGATACGTCATATTTTGCCCAAACCCCCCTTGCAGTTTTCAAAATATCTGAAATGTCTCAAATTTGACTCCTGAGCGTGATTTTTTATCCGAATTCTGACTGCACCTATTTTCATTTCCAAATTATAACTTTGTATACCGAAAATATGCCAATTACTGAAAACTGCGATGGGTCATATTTTGCCCAAACCCCTCCTGCAGTTTTCAAAATATCTGAGATGTTGGAAATTTGACTGCTTTGCGTGATTTTTGAGCCAAATTCTGACTCTCTGCACCTATTTTCATTTTCAAAAAATGACTTTTTTATAGCCAAAATATGCCAATTCCTGAAAACGGCAATAGGTCATATTTTGCCCAAACCCCCCTGCAGTTTTCAAAATATCTGAAATGTCGGAAATTTGACTCCTAAGCGTGATTTTTCAGCCGAATTCTGACTCTCTGGACCTATTTTCATTTTCAAGTTACGAATTTGTATACCGAAAACATGCCAATTACTGAAAACGGCGATGGGTCATATTTTGCCTCAACCTCCCTGCAGTTTTCAAAATATTTGAAATGTCGGAAATTTTACTCCTTTGCATGATTTTTCAGCCGAATTCTGACTCTCTGGACCTATTTTTATTTCCAAATTATAAATTTTTATACCGAAAATATGCCAATTACTGAAAACGGCGATAGGAAATATTTTCCCCAAACCCCTTCTGTAATTTTCAAAATATCTGAAATGTCAGAAATTTGACTCCTGAGCGTGATTTTTGAGCCGAATTCTTACTCTCTGTACCTATTTTCGTTTTCAAATTACGACCTTTTATTCCAAAAATATGCCAATTACTGAAAACGGCGATGGGTCATATTTTGCCCAAACCCCTTCTGCAGTTTTCAAAATATCTGAGATGTCGGAAATTTGACTCCTGAGCGTGATTTTCGAACCGAATTCTGACTCTCTGGACCTATTTCCATTTTCAAATTGCGACTTTTTATACCGAAAATATGCAAATTACTGACAGCGGCGATGGGTCATATTTTGCCCAAACTCCCCTGCAGTTTTCGAAATATCTGAAATGTCGGAAATTTACCTGCTTTGCGTGATTTTTGAGCCGAATTCTGACTTTCTGCACCTATTTTCATTTAAAAAAAAACGACTTTTTATACCGAAAATATGCCAATTACTGAAAACGACAATAGGTCATATTTTGCCCAAACCCCCCTGCAGTTTTCAAAATATCTGAAATGTCGGAAATTTGACTCCTTTGCGTGATTTTTTTAGCCGAATTCTGACTTTCTGCACCTATTTTCATTTTCAAGTTACGACTTTTTACAACGAAAATATGCCAATAACAGAAAACGGCGATGGGTCATATTTTGCCCAAACCCTCCTGCAGTTTTCAAAATATCTTAAATGTCGGAAATTTGACTCCTAAGCGTGATTTTTTAGCCGAATTCTGACTCTTTGGACCTATTTTCATTTTCAAGTTACGATTTTTATACCCAAAATATACCAATTATTGAAAACAGCGATAGGTCATATTTTGCCCAAACCCCCCTGCAGTTTTTAAAATATCTGAGATGTCGGAAATTTGACTCGTGAGCGTGATTGTAGAGCCGAATTCTGACTCTATGCACCAATTTTTATTTTCAAATTACGAATTTGTATACCGAAAACATGCCAATTACTGAAAACAGCGATAGGTCATATTTTGCCCAAACCCCGCCTGCAGTTTTCAAAATATCTGATGTGTCGGAAATTTGACTCCTTTGCGTGATTGTTGCGCCGAATTCTGACTCTATGCACCAATTTTCATTTTCATATTACGAATTTTTATACCGAAAACATGCCAATTACTGACAGCGGCGATGGGTTATATTTTGCCCAAACCCCGCCTGCAGTTTTCAAAATATCTGAGATGTCGGAAATTTGATTCGTGAGCGTGATTTTTGAACCGAATTCTGACTCTCTGGACCTTTTTTCATTCCCAAATAACAACTTTTTATACCGAAAATATGCCAATTACTGAAAACGGCGATAGGACATATTTTGCCCAAACCCCCCCTGCAGTTTTCAAAATATCTGAAATGTCAGAAATTTCCCTCCTGAGCGTGATTTTTGACCCGAATTCTTACTCTCTGTACCTATTTTTATTTTCAAATTAAGACTTTTTATTCCGAAAATATGCCAATTACTGAAAACGGCAATGGGTCATATTTTGTCCAAATCCCCCCTGCAGTTTTCAAAATATCTGAGATGTCGGAAATTTGACTCCTGAGAGTGATTTTGTAAACAGAATTCTGACTCTGCACCTATTTTCATTTTCAAATTACGACTTTCTATACCGAAAATATGCCAATTACTGAAAACGGCGATACGTCATATTTTGCCCAAACCCCCCTTGCAGTTTTCAAAATATCTGAAATGTCTGAAATTTGACTCCTGAACGTGAATTTTTAGCCGAATTCTGACTGCACCTATTTTCATTTTCAAATTACGACTTTTTATACTGAAAATATGCCAATTACTGAAAACGGCGATGGGTCATATTTTGCCCAAACCCCACTGCAGTTTTCAAAATATCTGAGATGTCGGAAATTTGACTCCTTTGCGTGATTGTTGAGCCGAATTCTGACTCTCTGCACCTATTTTCATTTTCAAAAAACGACTTTTTATAGCGAAAATATGCCAATTACTGAAAACGGCGATGGGTCATATTTTGCCTCAACCCCCCCCCCCTCCGTGCAGTTTTCAAAATATCTGAAATGTCGGAAATTTTACTCCTTTGCATGATTTTTCAGCCGAATTCTGACTCTCTGGACCTATTTTCATTTCCAAATTACAACTTTTTATACCGAAAATATGCCAATTACTGAAAACGGCGATAGGAAATATTTTCCCCAAACCCCCCTGTAATTTTCAAAATATCTGAAATGTCTGAAATTTGACTCCTGAGCGTGTTTTTTGAGCCGAATTCTTACTCTCTGTACCTATTTTCGTTTTCAAATTACGACTTTTTATTCCGAAAAAATGCCAATTACTGAAAACGGCGATGGGTCATATTTTGCCCAAACCCCCCTGCAGTTTTTAAAATATTCCGAGGCATCCAAAATCAGAGCAACAGTCAGCAAGAAAATAGAAGAAGGCAACACAATAGGGGCAATCAGAATCATCACCAGTGAAGACACAGTTGCCACCAGGGATGCCAATACAACACAAGCCCTGAAGAAAAAACACCCACCCAGGGCTCCTCATGACGACAGTGTTCCCCTAGTCGGTGTCACCAGAGTAGAACCCCTGTGTGTTCTCGAATCCGCGGTGCATAAAGCAGCTTTATCCTTCCCAACAGGATCAGCAGGTGGGTTCACAGGACTAAGACCCAACCACATCAAAGAAATGCTCAACCCAGCACTGGGAGACATTGCACCGGGCCTCCTGGTGGAACTAACTAGATTCTCCAACACATGTCTAGCTGGCAACATACCAGAGACCATACGGCTTCTCTTTTTTTTGGCACTACCCTCTGTGCCCTGAGGAAAAAAGATGGAGGAATCAGACCGATAGCTGTGGGCAATTCACTCCGGCGCCTCGTCGCTAAGGCTGCTGCTAGAACAGTTAGTCAGGCAGCAGCCAATATGCTGAAGCCAAAACAACTTGGGTTTGGCATTCCCTAAGGGTGTGAGGCAGCGGCTCATGCAGCTAGAGCCTACATTGCCAACATTACGGATGAAAAAGCCCTGATAAAACTGGATTTCAAAAATGCTTTCAATCTGGTTAGAAGGGATGCTCTGTGGTTCATCGCCTTTTTCCTTCCTTCTACATGTTTGTAAACTCATGCTACAGCAAGAATCTAACTCTGCTATTCGGGGAACATGAAATTGAATCACAAGGTGTCCAACAGGGTGACTCCCTTTCTCCTTTTCTTTTCTTTTTTTTGAGATATATACAAGAGTTGTTACATTCTTGTACAGCCACTAGTGCGCGTAGCGTTTCGGGCAGGTCCCTGGAATACGATCCCCGCCGCGAAGAATCGTTTTTTCATCCAAGTACACATTTTACTGTTGCGTTAAACAGAGGCTACAGTTAAGGATTTGCGCCCAGTAAATCCTCCCCGGCCAGGATACGAACCCATGACATAGCGCTCGCGAAACGCCAGGCGAGTGTCTTACCACTACACCACGGAGACTACATATCCAACATTACGGCAATTACATATTCTTATATTACATTTTCATTTTCTTTACATTACATTTTCTGTCTAGTTATCAAGGAAGTCACCGATAACCTGTCCAGTGAGCTTAATATTTGGTTTTTGGACGATGGTACTCTAGCCGGCTCCCCAGCCTCACTCTTGGACGACATAAGAATAATTCAGGAGCAAGGAGCAAGTCTAGGCCTCAACCTGAACTCTTCCAAGTGCGAAATAACCTCCACCAACCAGCACATAATAGAGCAAAAAAAGGTTGTTTTGCCTGATATTCATACAACCAACCCTGAGGACAGCACACTCCTAGGTGCTCCTCTTGGAGGGAATGCCATCGACGAAGTCCTTGGTAAGAAGATCACTGACCTGAAGAGGATGAACGAGAGGATTGAAGACATCGATGCTCATGATGCACTCTACCTCATCACCAGATGCTTGTCCCTCCCCAAGCTGACCTACTTTCTAAGATGTTCGCCATCTTTCAACAATATTAAATTAGAAGAGTACGACAACTTGCTGAAATCAACGCTAGAAAAAGCCCTCAACCTTTCCCTCAGCGACTCACAGTGGAAACAGGCCTCCCTTCCTGTCAGACTCGGGGGCCTTGGCTTGCGCACAGCAACACAAATTGCTGTACCAGCGTTCCTGTCCTCTTCAGTGGCGTCTGACAACTTGGCGAAGGAAATCCTACTTGAGTACCTAGTCCAACAGGCAGGGGTTCATGATCCCAGCTTCACAGACTGCACAACTAAATGGGTCTCTCTCGCAGGACCAGCACCCCAACCACCGCCTTATGAAGCCCATAAGCAATCCAGCTGGGATCGCCCCATTGCCGACCAAGAAGCTGCGACAACACCACATGACACTGCCCGACTTAGAGCTGTAGCAGCTCCCCATGCAGGTGATTTCCTATTAGCAACCTCAATGTCAGCAACCGGCACCCGTTTCACACCGCAGGCCCTCCGAATTGCGTGGCTCTCCGCCTCGCTGCCCAATCCACACCGAATACAGGTGTATTTGCGGCGAGGCAGAGGCCGACAGGTATGGACGGCATGGCCTTCTCTGCTAAAGGACAGGAGGATGGCATGCAAGACATGGCGAGGTTAACGACATTATTAAGAGAAACCTTACTACAGCCGGTTGTCCAGCAGAGAGAGAGCCCCGTTACCTAATGTCCCGCAACTCTGATGAGCCTGTCGGTCACCCAGATGGAATCACGGTGAACCCCTGGAAGACTGGTAGACAGTTGGTGTGGGACTACACTTGCGTTTCAACTTTAGCCAATACCTATGTTGACTTCAGTGCTACACAAGTAGGAGGTGCTGCCAATCACCGGGAAGCAGCCAAGTCACGTAAATACAGAGACCTTGAGCACCACTACAATTTTGTCCCCATTGCATCAGAGACACTTGGTGCCTGGGGTAAAAGTGCTGCTAGTTTTTTGAAGGAGTTGAGGTCCAAGCTAATTGAAACAAGTAGAGACCCTAGAGCTGCCAGTTTTCTCTTTCAGCACCTTAGTGTGGCGATCCAGAGAGGAAATGCTCACTGCATCCATGGTTCCCGCCTGCCATCTGAGGAGCTGGAGGAGCTCTACAACTTGTGACAAGTAACCTTGTACCCTGCATGTAACCAATGTTGTAACCCTTTTTGTGTAATGACATGTTCAAATTAAGTTAGATATATATACACACATACCAAAAGAATAGGGGTGGTAGGAGAAGAAAATATCAAAGTGTTCAGTGAGGATCCACAAGGTCTTCTCTGAGTACTCTTTATTTTCTTCTCCGAGGCTATGGGTCCTTACACTTGCACCAGAGGTGGTACCCCTTCTAGGTTTATATATATATATATATATATATATATATATATGTATATATATATATATATATATATATATATATATATATATATATATATATATATATATATATATATATATATATATATATATATATATATATTTAATAAATATGACCGAAAAGAATCCCTACAGAGTTTGAAGAACTCTGTAGGGTAAGGCAGGTCCTAGTCAACAACGGCTTCTCCAATGGTTTCGTTGAAGACATCATAGGAAGGAAAGTGAAACGCCATGCAACCTCTGAAGAGACAACTAACACACCACCTGTACCCCCTATTAGACTATTTTACAGGAACTTCTTTTCCACAGCTCATAAAACGGAGGAAAGGGTCCTGAAAGATATTGTAATAGAAACGTTATTCCTACAGACAAAAATCAGAAGATACAATTGACGATCTACTATAAAACCAAGAAAACGGCCAACCTACTCATGAGAAACTCTCCAGACACAAAGCAGAACGCTTTGAAAGAGACCAATGTCGTCTATGCCTTCAAATGCCCACTTGGGGACTGTAAGCCTCAAAGAATTCAGTATATAGCCAAGACAACAACATCTCTTTCCATGCGATTAACGATGCATAAGCAACAGGGCTCCATTAAGGAACATATAATCTCTTCCCACAACCAGACCATCACCAGAGAAGTCTTAACAAAAAACACGGAAATCATCGATAGATACAGCGATAGCAGGCGGCTTGATATCTGCGAGGCACTACACATTAAGAAGTCGACACCAGCAATCAACAGCCAATTAATGCACAACTATATTCTACCCACTTCAAGACTCCGCACCAATATAGAAGCATCAAGAAATATGGGCCAATAGGCCCTTTGCAGTTACTTCCATTCTTCCCTTTAACCTACAAAATATTATACCCATTGTTTCGTGTTCTGTCTAGTATTGAAAGTTTGTTTTCACCTCATCCAAAACTGTTGTAACATATCACCTCACCCAAATGCAGGTATAAAATCGAAGCTGTTTAAACTCTGTTTAGTTATAGTTGTGTGTGTAAACTAAAGTCTTTGAAAATGTAATAAGTTATTACGAAACGCATTCAAGTGTCGCGTCAGACTAGAAATAAAAATGAATTTTGGAGAATTGATTTTTCAGTTACCATCAACAGTGAAAAGAAATATAAGAAATATTGAGAAAGTTCGTGTTAGAATTATTAATCTTACTTTTTCGGTCATATTTAATAATATATGTCTACAGGAAAGACTGCTACCAAAATATATTAATATATATTTAAATGTATAATGAAACAAAAACGAATGACAGGCAAATCATGCATAAAACATAAAACAGAACGTAGTAACTCTTTGACGACCAATGAAAATGTTTGAAACATTTACTGTCATTCACTGATAGAACGATGTCATTTACTATTATACACAAACAACAGCTTCTTGCCATACGTTCCCTGGTAAGGTAAATATTATGTTCGATATTTGTAAACATGACGTGTTGTGGAACATAATGTTTACTAAATAATGTTTAGTTTACTATAAACATGATGTTTAATGTTTAGCGTATGATCCCATACGTACATCCCATACTATACAATGCCGTCCCAACAGTGTATATATATAATACAATGTATACCATACTGTATTACATGTTACCGTACAATACCATATCTCACCTTCTTCCTTATTGTCATTCCTATGTCCAAAACTCTGCCTCCAGCCCTCACAGTTCTGTCTCCATCACAACATAGTCCACTGCTCCATAAGTGCTACCTACTGTACATGGTAGCCCACTCAGCCACAGAGAGCCTGGCCAGGCACAAGCTGTGAGAGGCGAGGGAGCTGTTACATGCACTGCTGTCTTAACAGGAAGCTCTTCACACGTCTCTAACATGGCAAAAATGTTATCCAAATATTTAGTGGAACTATTTTTGTTATTCTCCCAAGGGAAATGAGGTGGTGTATGGGGGTGGGTGTTGAGGGAGTGGCACTTGGGGATAGAGAGGAATAGCTCTTGGGCCCGGCCTTGTTACTTTAGGGTGTCTGGTGTAACTCTTCTAGCATTTCCATTAAATTCTGTTGCATATTTATTGTCCGAATGGGGTTCCTCTACTCCTAATTAATCTTTTGCTTCCACCCTCTACGTCCGGGAGGAGACGAGACGTGGTGGATGGAAGGAATGGATTCCAGCGACCACCCTCCAGCGACCACCCTCCAGCGACCATCCTCCAGCGACCACCCTCCAGCGACCACCCTCCAGCGACCATCCTCCAGCGACAACCCTCCAGCGATCACCCTCCAGCGACCACGCTCCAGCAACCACTTTCAGCGACCACCCTCCAGCGACCACACTCCAGCGACCACTTTCAGCGACCACCCTCCAGCGACCACTTTCAACGACCACCCTCCAGCGACCACTTTCAGCGACCACCCTCCAGCGACCACCCTTCAGCGACCACTTTCAGCGACCACCCTCCAGTGACCACCCTCCAGCGATCACTCTCAGCGACCACCCTCCTGCGATCACTTTCAGCGACCACCCTCCAGCGACCACCCTCCAGCGACCACCCTCCAGCGACCACTCTCAGTAACCAACCTCATGTCACTTACTTTAGTCTCTAAATAAATGGGTTCCCGAGAGTGTTTCCGGGCTCCAGGGATCAAGGAAATGCTCTCTTCATTACAGGAAGGCTGGAATGCCAAGCATAAGAGGTGAAATATGAGCGTATAACACATACAATAGACTTTACTGAAACGATACGACACCTAATAGAGTTCCTTAATGCAACAGGATGGTGAAGACCATCCCCGCGGTGGCGATGGTGGCGATGGTGAGGATGATGAGGACGGTATTTTTACCTGACCTGTTGCTCGAGCAACTGCCTGCTTCCTTGCTCCTTAAAGTGGGACCCTTGTCCGTCTCACTCTAGGGCCAGGTGGCTCTCTCCTGAGGTCTGGCCTACAGGGCCAGGTGACTCTCTCCCGAGGTCTGGCCTACAGGGCCAGGTGGCTCTCTCCCGAGGTCTGGCCTACAGGGCCAGGTGGCTCTCTCCCGAGGTCTGGCCTACAGGGCCAGGTGACTCTCTCCCGAGGTCTGGCCTACAGGGCCAGGTGGCTCTCTCCCGAGGTCTGGCCTACAGGGCCAGGTGGCTCTCTCCTGAGGTCTGGCCTACAGGGCTAGGTGGCTCTCTCCTGAGGTCTGGCCTACAGGGCCAGGTGGCTCTCTCCTGAGGTCTGGCCTACAGGGCCAGGTGGCTCTCTCCCGAGGTCTGGCCTACAGGGCCAGATGGCTCTCTCCCGAGGTCTGGCCTACATATGAACATAAGAATAAAGGCAACTGCAGAAGGCCTATTGGCCCATACGAGGCAGCTCCTATCTATAACCACCCAATCCCACTCATATACATGTCCGACCCACGCTTGAAACAATCGAGGGACCCCACCTCCACCACGTTACGCAGTAATTGGTTCCACAAATCAACAACCCTGTTACCGAACCAGTATTTACCCAAGTCTTTCCTAAACCTAAATTTATCCAGGGCCAGATGGCTCTCACAGGCTGGTAGGTCAGTGGCTGGCTGAGGCAGAGCCTTGGTGAGCCTCAGGCTTCCTGTCCCCGATCACGGCAGTTATATTAAGTGTGTCGCCCGTGAGATCCACCTCGGCACCGCCAACCACAACAATCAACTCTTCCCGAATTAGACTCTTGGTACGTCTTAGTGACGCACATTAAGGAACACGTCTTAGTGAGGTGGAGATTACATGGAAAACTTGGACGTGCCTCAGGAGACGTATCCAGACTGTCTGTGGATTTAGTGGAATCCCATCTGACTCCTTAACAACATGTGGTGGTGCAAGGGGCTACATTAATAGTATCTTATATTTACTACTTTTTATAAATGAAGATTCAAAAATATTTCTTTCACTAACTCATCTACACAACAATTTTACATGAATTAGTCCAGACAATTGAATAATTAAAATATCTTTAGCGAAGAAACAATTCAGTGGACTCTTGACCTGTTCTTATACTATATTTGTCGTATTCTTTAATCAAGAAGTTTTACCAGTTTGTCCAAATAAAGAACTTATTGCAAGCTTTGCCTCGACTTTTATACACACAACGTTTACAACACCTTTGGGAATTTTTAATCAGAGTGCTTTTTTTGTGATATCAAGCCTCCTAAATGCTATGTTGATATTGAATTGCTTTGGTAATTTAGGAATTTCATTGAAGTTAGATCAGGGAGGGGGGGAGAGAGGAAGGTCAGAGGGGAGAGAGGCAGGTCAGAGGGGATAGAGGCAGGTCAGGAGGAAAGAGGCAGGTCAGGGAGAAAAG